>NW_008236509.1:2215357-2245902 GCF_000691975.1 Corvus brachyrhynchos | reverse complement strand
GCATTCCTGAAGGGCAAAGGAGCCCGGGAAGACTGGACATTCTTCAAGAAGGAAGTCCTAAAAGGCACAGGAGCAGGCCATGCCCTGTGCTGAAAGATGAGCTGGTGGGCAAGACCAGCCTGGCTGAACAGAGAACTTTGGCTGGAACTCAGGAAAAAGAGGAGAGCTTGAGACTTTTGGAAGAAGGGGCAGTTTGGGAGGACTACAAGGGTGCTGTGAGGTTATGCAGGGCTAATTAACCTTTAAGATAATTTTTGCCATCAAAGCAACCCCTTAATTCCATCAGTGCTTCAGTTTTGTTGCTGCAGATCCCTTCCTGAGTGCTCCCACATTCCAGGGCTGGCTCAGCCACCCACACTGGCAGCTCAGTGTTCTGAGTTGTGATCTCAGCACTGCTGCCTCTCCCAGCCTGGGCTGATGGTGCTCTTTTCTCCTTGACTCCGTGTTTTGACACATCTCTCTGAAGTTTGGTCTGCCTTGTCACTGACTGGAAGCACAGCCCGTCTGATGCTTATGGCAAATGATATTTCTTCCTTTTATCAGTTTTCCTTGGGTGAAAGCACGTCCCTCACTCATTATGTAAAACAGGTAATTAGCTGATTACTTGTGCTCCACTTAGTGGTATGATGGGATATGTGTCACTCTTGTCAACACTGTAGAATAATCTTCAGAAGACGCTAGCTCTTCTAGAGTCACCATCAGTATCCTTCCTGGAGGCCCTTCTCACTCTCTGCTGGGTTCCTTGTGTTGACCCCACTGTCAGTGACTGTCTCTTCTTTTTATGGCTTTGGACAACTGCATCCACATGCCCTAAGCCCGTCACTGTGCCCCTGAGTCCCCTCCTAACAGAGGCTCTGACAGAACTGCAGTAAGCAGCTTGATCACCTCAGTGGAGCTCCACTGGAGACGGGGGCTGCAATTATATTCACAATAAATAATCAAGATAATTTGATCCTTTGACACTTACCTGTGATGTTTTCTGCAATGGCACTGCCATTTCTTATGTTTTTGTTGTGCAAACTACAGGAAATCAGTTCTTTACCTATTCAGTCCCACCTTTACTTTTCATCTCCTCTTTCTTTCTAATCTTCCTGTATTTGCACTGAAAAGCATTTTAGTAAACATATATGACCTTTTTCTGAAATTGTATTCTAAGTTTCTCTCAAAGAGCACCTATGATTCAACCTCTCCCAGAGTGAGTGCCATTATTTGGCTATTTCTTTTGTACTTAATTGTGGAACTTGGCAGAGTTTGAAAGGTTTATATCCTTTTCTTTAAATAGATGTTCAAATGAAGTGAAAGAATTCAGTTGCTAGCCATTCATTCATCTATAATATTACATGAGAAAAATTTTCACCGGTTTTTTTTTTCTGTGGAAGGTATAATAAACTAGCTTGTAAGTCCCTTGTCAGTTTTTATTTTTGCCTTTATGACTTTATAACATCTGTTTCAGAAACACCAGCCTTTGTTTCCATTCCAGTTTGTTTTGGCCAGCATATACTGAAAAAAAGATACTGTGAAGCACTGCTAAATTTACAGGTAAATTATATGAATTCCTATATACTCCTAAAAGGTTTTGACTGTCCAGATGGCAACTAAGGCCTCTAAGATTTCCCATGTGCTGGTGACTTTAAAAGAAACAAAAGTAGCAACACAGACACCAACCCCCTCAAACAAGTAACAGTGAAATGAATGGCTTTTCTTACCTCTGTGCCGTAGGTCTGTTTGATAAAGCAGGAAAATATCTTGTCCTTTACAGAAAACAGAGCTTTGTGATCCTGTAAAATTTAATTTTTTGTAGCAGAGGAGGTTGGGTATTGTCTACCTAACACAGCACTGCCTTTGTGCTTGAAGTGCCTGCAGTCAAACTTCCACCTAAGAGAAAGATCTATGCAATGTGGGAGGCTGAAAGGAGCAATAACCTGTGTGTCTCAATGGTTGCAGCTGAGGATCTTTTTGTTTTTCTAACCTGCTGCTGCTGCTGGCATGGAATAACCTCAATTCTGGTGGATATTTTGAGCTGGACAGCAGGCCTGAGGGCTGCCTGTTGTATTCCTCTTAGATGAGCTCCCTATTTTGCCATTTGAACTCATGTAGATTCTAGTTTTTTTAAGGGATTAAGAAGAAAGACCTTAAAATATAGGAAAATAAAGGGATATCCATTTTGGGACTAGGCAGTAGTCTTGGACTTTACTGAGTCACCACTATGCTTGACATTATTTTTTCCTTGGGATAGTCACATGTCTCCTCAGAATTTTACAATTTTTTTGGAAAAAAGAGATTTTTCATCCCTTCCTTCTCATTATGGTGTTGGGAGAATAAATAAAAATATATGCATATAATACATGTTGGTGAAGCATACCAAAATGCAGGGGGAGGGGCTGGATTATAATTTTTTATACATTTTGTTTAACTGATGATGTAATTCCTGGATGGCATCTTTAAGGCAAGAATGCTTTTCCCACAGAGATGTCCAGTAATATTTTCTATTCACACAGGGTTTATCTAATGGTTTCAAAGCATGTTAAAATATTTAAGAAAATAAATGTCCTAATACGCAGACAAATTGGCTATAGAAGTTTTTACTGGTGAGTAAAAGTAGAGTGGTTAAGTGCCTTGCATATGTTATAAATCAAAGACTAAACTGGGAATTAAATTTTGGACCAATTTAGGGACAAAGATATTTGTAAAGATTTTCCTGGTTGCTCGGCAGAAATACTTCATTACCTCCATCAATAAGTATTTTTCACTTTGATGTCTCTCCATTGTGTGTTATCTCTAAGACTAAATTGTGAAAGAAGAGCATTGTGTGCCAGTTTTAATCAAAAACTAAGTCAAAGGGTCTTTTCTTTGGCCACTGCCTTTGAATGGTGTTTTTGACTGTACATGACTTCCAGGGATGCTTGAGACTGAACTCCAATTGTGAGGTGAAAGAGCAAGTTTAATTTGCATGGGAGCTTGTTGCTTAAGAGTTAGTGAGACTATTAACTAGTTAAACAGGATGAGTAATGTAGAATATATTTTCTTATTTATTTTTTCTATCAGGACAAAGAAAATTGTCTTGACTTCTGTCTGAGGCAGAAAACAGTCGGGATTCCTTGGCTCTGGCCATGCCATTGCATCCCTCCACACTGGGCTCTGCAGTCTTTTCTCTGATAGCTGACAGTCAGCCTGTGAATTCCCTGTGATGCCAGGCAGGACAGGGATCTCTTGTGACAGTCAATATTGTCTGTGCTTCTGCAAAGCCTTGTAAAACATTACTAAGTGCCTTTCATCTTCAAGAAAGGAAATGTGTGCTGCTCCTCTTAATACCCCATGCAGGAGTGAAGGAGAGATGGATCATTCCAATATTTTTAAGGCAAAATGCAAACCACTCCATCATTATTTGAAGAGAAGAAGGAACATTCTATAGGAATTCATTAAAATCCTATTAAAAATGTTGCTCATCTGCAAGTGTGAATGAAAAGATTTTGACCTGTCCTTTCCACAATAGCTCACACTTGATGATACTGCCTTCATTTCTCCCAGTTTGTGAGGCGTGAGGAAATAAGATGGGCTCCAAGAAGAAGGATAATTCTATTTTCTTCACAGTGAGAAAGAGAGGCAGTGAGAAGAGAAAGGCTGCCATGTGTTGATGAGATCATCACTTTAATAGAAGCCATTTCTCTCTGAATGCTCTCTGGAGGTAAACACAACGATTGCTTTTAAAGTTAAAAGCATAATTCAGCCTGGTTATTTTCTTAATCCTGTTCTTATTGAGGTGCCTTGGTTCACCTGATCTGTTTAAATGGTGATGAATGCAGAATACGTTTTTCAACACTTGTTTCACCTTGATTCAGGATTCAATAGCAAATTTAAAAAAACCCCAAGCAACAAAACCATACAAATCCCCATCTTTTTAAGTAAAAAAGGCTGATTGGGCCATATTGAAATATACAGGGAAAAAACCCAAAAACATTCTTCTTTATGGTGCCCTTGGGAAGTGCAAAGCTGGCAAAAAGTTATTTTGCAAATGACAAAAAAATTGTAAGTTCTCCTCAGGAACGACACAGATCACTGCAATCAGTTTGGATTCTAGAAACAGGGCTGCTTTATACCTGGAGTAAAGTGGTTGCTAAGGAATGGGTAGATTGAGCCTTTTCACATTAAAGCAAGGACTAGTACCTGTGGGAGATTTTTATTGGAAGCTGGTTATAGATGAAGTTAGTTTAGAGATAAAATTATTAGAAAAAGGCATTATCCTCAAATCAAGGATATAGTGGTCTTGCAAGAACTTAACCCAACAGTCTGTCTGATTTAAGCACTGATAATAAACTTTTCTGCAGCTATTTTGGTTGCTGGTAGAAGGGAACCACCAGCTTTTGCATCCATACCTTCCATTTTGTACTTGTGAGGGTTTAATATTCCAGCTTTATTTTCCCATTCCAATGAGATTTCGTACTTTCCTGGAGCATAGCAGCAAAGAGCCCATCTTGTTTCCTTCTTTTCCAAGTAAAGAATAGAGCTCTTGTTCCCTCTCTTTTCCTTTTTCCAGGACTCTGTTTATACAGAGCAAAATCTTAAAATGAGAATTGTGGTGTGTTGCTGTGAGTTCTGTGGATGTTGGTCTTTGAGTGTTGATTCATACTCACAGTTTCATCCCCAGAATTAAACCAAGTTCTTCTCAGTATTAAATTAAAGAATTTCTCTCTTCAGATGTAGTTATAAAAAATAACTGGTTTACAGGACCTTTGTCCCATGAAGGAGACATTTTCACTGTCATGTAGGACAACTTGTCCTAAATTCAGATAAAATTTCCAGGATGCCCATCAAAACATTCACCTGGTAGCATTTTGGGTTTTCCTATACACATTTCCCAAAATTTCACCTGTAAACTTTGCAAACAAGATGAGGTATTTATCAGAAAACTTTCAGTGAATTTGTCATCCACTTGCATATTATTTCCATAATTATTTATTCCCTAATATCCTCCTTCTTGATAAATAGCTCTAGAAGCTGTTAAAGTTTTCTCCACTGAAACAAAAATAGTATTTAAAAATAGAAAAAAAATATCCCTTGTACGTAATTGTCTACTTATCAGAGGCTTTTCCTCTTAAGTTTTCACATTTACTTGACTTGAGTTACTGAGTTTAATAATGGTCAAGATGCAAGTATAGACATGAAAAAAAGGGATACTTAACATCGAGGAGAAATGTATTGATTTAATTAAATTCCTGTCGTATGCCCTAGAAAGAAGTGTCAAATTAAAACCAGTTATATTGGTTAGATATTTCAGATGTGACACAAATGAAGGCTTTATTAATTCCTTGGTTCCTAATTGTTTTATTTGCATCACAGCACACCATAGCTCTTGGATGTGGTTCTGCTCTTGCTCCCCCTGTAATTGCTTAGGACTTGGGCACAGGAGAGAGAAATCCAAGCCTGTCTCATTAATTGCTTGGTTTCTTTTAATAGCCATACATTACCTGCAGGATTTATTTGATGACCACTGCTTCTGCTGTTGCCTGAAGACTCCATTCAAAATGTCTTTTATATTATGGCACATCTTAAAGGTCAGGACATGCTCTTATCCCCAGTGTAGGTACGAAGAACTGGGCACAGATAAAGTGGTTTGAGCAAAATTCTAAAGTTCTGCATTTTTTGGGGGCAGAAAAGCTCATCTGATTCATCCTAGGTTTTTCACAAGGTAAAACAGGTTGCTTTTTTATGTTTTCTTTTCTTTTTTATTTCCCTAGCTTTGCTGTTCTATTGTATATTTTATGGCTCTCAAAGGAGCATCTGAACATGCACCATCTCTACTGTGTGATGGAGTAATATATAGAATTAGTGATTTCAAACAAACCCACACACTTCAAGTTAAGAACATAAATATTTTATTCTAAATATTGATGCTTCCAACAGGTTCCTATTTTCATCCTAATTCTATTTTTTTTGCTAAACTGATTTTGATTGTGATGGGAGTAGAAAATCGATTTCATGCATGGAAATGACCAACAGAAAGACTATGAATGAAAAATGTCACACCCACCCGCTACGACCAACACTGGGAGGGAATCCACAGATTTAATGTGGCATAGAAGAGGAGCCAAAATAATTTGGCTTCTAGAACAAAATTTGTGTTGAGGAAGATGAAATCTCTGTGAGAGATGATGGAAGACAGTTAAGGACAAGTCTGGTTCTGCTGCAGCAGTAACTGCTAGGCTCATGTCACAGTAATGAAAATGGTACTGGCAAACAGCAGATTTCCCAGCCTTGCAGAGGGAGTCCATTTGGAGTCTTGATAGGCAGGATTCCCCCAAGCAAATATCCTGAATCACTGTCACATATTAGCCTCTGCCTACTGTGCTGATGCTCCCAAAACAAACCTGATAGAAAATCATTTCTCTCTTACCTTGGAAGCCATTCTTCCCTTCTTTTTCCAATGCACACTTTCTTTCTAAATCACAGTGTGAAGCCCAGGAGAAAACAGAGTGAAAAGAATCTTGGTTAGTCAAACAATTTTGGTTTTGTCTTGGTGGTGGTTTTTTGGGTTTTTTTTTAGAAAAGAAACAGCTGCTACAGTGCCAGACACAACTTTAGATTAAGATCTCTACAAACATCAGTAGATTTTAGTTTGAATCACGTGTGAGAGGATTTCAGCCCTGATAGCCCTGCCAACTGCAAGACAATAAAATCTAAAAAGAACTATATAAATGAAGGAAATTTTTAAATATAATTTCTTGGGTTGTAAGAATGTTACTGTGCTTAGCTGCAGCTGTGGCACAAGAAAGTTTTCTCTGTATGTTTTCTTCCCCATCATCAAGTGTTTTTAGCTTCTGTGTTGACCTTGTAGTTGCACCACTCTTGCCACTCTCAATCAACCAAAGAGGTGAGGCCAACACCGAGCCCTGCTTGTTCTTGACGTGCAAGGAAGATGTGGGGAGCAGTTCTGCAGATCCATCCTTGGTTGTCTGCTGCTCACAGCGTGTACAGCTCTGATCACTACAGGATCTGAGCGTGTGGGGCCGTAAGCACAACGTGTCAGCCTGTTTCATATCCTCTCACGTTACAGACAGAAAAGGGCTTTACTTTTCCATGGAAAAGTTATTAGTGCATATATGCCTCCCTCCTAGCTCTGGTTCTTACCCTCAGAACCTTTGGCTTCCTGTGAAATTAGACTTTTGTTTGAATGTTAATAACTCTTGAGTGGCTTCATGCCATTGGTACCCGCTTTCAAATGCAAAACTGTGTCAATAAGGTGGAAATAAATTTAATAGGCTTAATGGTGCTTGTAGAATAAAGCAGCTTGTCTGTGACCTCCTCATTAAGGTGTTTGCTGACAATGCAGACTAACAGCAGTAGGACTTTAATACTACTGTGTGAGGAATTACTTTATTTTAAAAGACTTCAGCAAATTTTCATGCCTTTATCCGTCCCCATTCTGTCTAGCTGCTAGAACCTGTCAGTACTTCAAATACCTTATCCTCCTCCTTGACAGGGAATTTCTAAACGTACATAAATCTGTGGACCTAATTGCTCTTGAATATTTTTTTCAAACATGTTTCCCAGGAAACAGTCTGAACCATAAAAATTCTGAACCATAAAAGTGCCATGACTGTGAAGTTAAGGTATTTATGCTGTGTATACCTTCACTCTTTTCTTTAGATTTTGCTATAGTCACCTTCTTTTTGAAACAACTAGTATTTTGAATGTACAAATAGTGAGCAGTTAGACTGAAGTTTAATCACCTGTTTCTTCTGAGTCAGCTCTGGCTTCATCTCAAAACAGAGCATGCCTTGATGCAGCAATGGAAGCTCATTGTTTGTACTGAAATGCTCTGTTGTGCCTTATTCATGTGCAACACAATTTTGTTTCACCTCTAAAATAGTTAAATAAATCTAATTGGGAGGTCCTGTAGTGTGTTGAGTGTGACAGGATCGTGTGTAGATGAATTAGAAAGGTGTGAGCCTATTGGTGCCTATCAGCTTTTGCACTGGGCTCCTGTTGGAAAGGTGGGAAATGCACTTAATGCAATAATTTGCCAGAGACAATTGCAAAATTGGCTGAGAGTGAACAACTTTCAGGGAGTGATATTCTTGTCATGTCACACATGCGGTATTAACAGATGATGGTAATTGAAGCAAGATTGAAATAGTCTAAGGTGAACCTTAATATTTATGAATTTTGTCAAAAAGTGAAAAAAGTGTCAATTACAAGAAAAACCTAGCACAGGATAATAAACCTTTGAGTTGTACGTAGCTCTTCCTGGTTTAACAAAATCCATTAAGAGAGTTAAAAAAAAAGTAACGATAAGAATGTGCTACTTGGTAGTACTTGAAATTCATATATTATAGATTGAGCAGGGATACGATCAGGGTTATTCAGGGAAATGCCTGTTGCCTTCTATTTTCCTCAAGAGCTGCATCTTTTATTTCAAAAAGAGTTCTCAGGTGCTTTACAAAGTCTTTTTTTTTCTGCTGTTACAGCTAGCATGAGAGTTATTATCTGGTTTTGTATCACTGATTCCTCACTTCAGCAAATCACAACACAGCTGTTAACATTGACAGTGAGGTGAAACGTGAGGGCTCAACATAGGGTATGTCTCATTGTAACAAAATCACTTTTATTTTACAATTGCTTCGTACAGCCAAGTGTGAAATAATGCTTCCTCGTGAAAAGCAAATGTAAAAAAAAGTAGTTTATAACCAGATGTCTCTTATATCTATCTTGATTTTCTAATGGGGGTATAAAGTTCATAACCAGATTGTTTAGTGAGTCTTATGAATCCAAGTAAAACAAAAAAGTTCCAAATACAGGTGAGACAGCTTTTTATGTGGGGAAATTGTGGGTGACCTAATGTGCGCTATAAATAGTGTGCAGTTGCCACATGTAAAAAAACCATACATTAAAAATAAAAATTAAAAAATGTAGATTAAAGGTATATTTTTTATGTATAAAGAATATAATGCTTTTTCTTCAGAAATCTTTGCACTTTTCAAATTCTTAACTTAAAGTATTTCTTCAGAGTAATTCACAGAGAAACAATGAAAAGTCTTTGGTCATGGAACTTCATTGTGCCATGTAATTTAGGGATACAACACCTTTATTCCTTTATTATCTTCATTCATTGTAGGTTCTTCTGTCTTATCTGATCATATATAATGGAAAAAAATGTTAGTGCTTTGGAATAGAACTGCTTGGAATGAATAGAATTTTCTTTATGGTTATCGAGTGCCTTAACTATTTTCCTAATTTAACTATCTTCCAAACCTATTTGCTGCTTTGTATATTCCACAACAAATTAGTGTGTCCCTTAGTCATACAGTTTTAACACAATATATAGTTTTAACCAGAAAAAAAAAAAAAGGAAGAAACCAAACATTCATTTGAAAGTTGTTTTGAAATCAATATGTAAGAACAGGGGAAAATGAGGTTTAGAAGAACAGGAATCTTTCTCTTTCTGTAAGTGCTCATTTTTTGATTATACATTTATATTTCCAGCTATTGGGCTACAAATAAAAGAAGTGGATCTTTCTGTAAAAAAGAGAAAATTTTAAAAGTCATCCAACTCCTTGAGATTTTGAGTAAGACCTTGAAGGCTGTAATAGCTTTCATAAGACAGCAAGATTTTCAACTGTATATAACCTCCCATCTGTCCATAATTTACACCCTTCTTTACTCTTTAAACAAGTCTCTAACCCCAAGACTCATCCCTGTGTTCTTCACCAAGTATTTTAGGGTAAAATATGACTCGGAAGCAGCTTGCCTCCTGCTGGCTCCAATATTATATATATATCTTCAGTGCACTGTGGCCCCTTCCTTAAGCTGTTGAGTATCTGAATTCCCCACAGCATGTACTGTGTTCTGCATCTATCAATTACAGAGGCCAGGGCATGGGAACACAAATGAGACCTCAGCTTCTCAAAGGACTTGAATGCTTACTTTTCTTTGTCACATGTATTCGTTCTTCTTTAGCATGGATCTTGAACTGTAACACTGTGGTTAAAATATCTGAAAAGCCTAGATGTTCATTTTTAGATTGGTTTCCTAAGAAACTGCAGTTTACGTGATTGTGCTGTTCATCTGTCAGCTGTAAATCTGAAAACTACTGAGCAAACCTGAACAAAGGGTGGAAAGTGAAAACGAATTTGTGTTAGGTGAAGATAATTAGGGAAGATTGTCAGGAGGTTAGCGGAGAAAGATGCAGATGAATTATCTTCCTCTGAGAGAAGGGCAGAGAGGCACAACACAGAGAGATGCTGCCTTTCAGGCTCTCTACTTCGTGAAGCAAACTTCAAGCTTGCCTTTGTGCTGTAGTCATGTTCAGACACTTATTATGTTAGTATTTCCTACCAGAACAATATAAAACACTTTCCTGAAGTGCCAGAGAAGGATTCCTGCTTTCCCCCCTCATATTTCTCAGTGGAGCATGAGCCATTAGAGCATCTTCCACTGCTCTCACTTTTCTGTCCAAATGAAGGCAGAATCTCATTTTGAACGTTGGTAAAATACAGAAGCAGCATTACCCCTGTCCTTGCTGGGCAGCACCTTTTGCCCTGGGCTAGGAGACTTGAGAGAATGAAACAGTTCAGGAGAACCTTGTGGTGAGACTGTCTCTGACTGTGGCTCTCACCAAGACAGAGGATGCAGTGCTGCCCTTGCAGTCAGAGGTCTGTCAGGTCAGGATGAATCCCCGTCATGGAATTGATTTGGTAAGAGGGACTGAGCTAAAATAAACTCATCTCCCAGCCAAACCAAAGGGGTCTCAGACTGTTATTCAGGTAATAAAACTCAAATATTTTAAAAGAAAATGCTTCAACTTTGTCGAAAGACAGACCTGGTTCAGACAATGACCATCTCATGAAATGGGTATTGTCAGGTTTATGTCAGAGAGCCTGTTAGATTGACACATGGATTCCTCAACTGCCTCAGAACCAATAAAGCAGATTAGTGAGCATCTGATTTCATCAATTCTCCATGCATCACCAACAAAAGTTTTCCCATTTTCCTTACATATTGTTAAGAATTATGGAACATTGCTATTTATCTCCAAAAATGCAGAACTGCAAAATTATGGACCCCAAATGTTAATGTCATAGCTGAGCCTTTTATTATGCTTCTTGTGCTTCAGGTAACAACTTTCAATTTCTTTAGTCAGCATGTTCAGGTCATCTTATAATTCTCAGCTATATCAGTAATATTTCTCAAGATTTAAGTCTCCCCAGTGACTGGATTGTGGCTGTCCTCTAGATGGTTGAGTTTAGGGATCAAGTTTTCAGTGAGTGCAAAAATATAACCATAGTTAGTGACTGAAGTCATGCTGATTTAAACCACCCCATGACTGGCTTCGGTGGTTAAATTTAAAATGTTGCTGGTCATTAGAATAAGCCTGTTAATTTCTTTATGTATTACAGTCTCATTTTCTCAGCTTTTTAAGTTTTCCTTTCTTGGTCATTAAAGTTAATGTAGAACCTCGGGTTCGCTGCTGCTTTCCATTCTGTATGCTGAGTGTGCCTAAAATTATGTCACTCCTGCTGTTGGGTCTTCTCCTCTTCATTTATGATCAAATAAACAAATATCTTGTCCTGCCATCCTAATTGCCAACATTCAAATCAGTGATTCTTGCAGAATGTATGTGAAACATTTTATTTTCCTAGCATCATCACGTTGTACAAGTGTTAAAATTTTGGTTTTAAGTGGTCATTTCATAACCTAATCATGCCCTAGGGAGCCTAGGACACCTTCAAACACCACGTTTCCCTGTGCAAAATTTAATATTCATAAGGTCTCTATGAATCCTATTTATTTTCCCATTCTGTCCTGTAACAAATATTATTTTCTTCTTCACTCTACTCCAGTATCAATAGGAATAGTAACTATCTTGTTCCTGGTTTTATCTACTGTATTTTATATTAATTGCCCCATTTTGTTCTCTATCACACTGAAATTTTAATTCTTTATGAAATAATTGACAAAAGCTCTATTGCTCTTTTCATAATTCTTCTTTTGGACTACATTCCATGATATATATAGATATAGATGTATATATATATGACAATAATATGATGTTTAATTTTATCTAAGAACATAAATACAGGCTGTCTTATACACCAGAATACAGGTGTTTTTTCTCTGAGTGCTTTACTGAAGGTGGGAGTCATCATGTTTCTCTAGAAGAGACAGCAGAGTCTTCATCTAGTAAGATTATTGACTACCTGTAAATGCAGCTTTTATGCACATTTATGCCTTTCCAAAACACTTGTTTAGCATTGGCACTTTTTATATTCCAGGATAACATTTTTTTGTTATTTGAATGCCTGATAGGATTAACCCAGGTTACTTGTCTTTCTGTTAGGGTGCTGTGGACTGCAAGACTGATGTTCAGTGCATTGAGCATTCACATTTTGACTCAGGGTTCCTGCAAAACCACTTGTGGAAATAAATATTCACAGCCTGCCTTGCTTTCTCATTTCCTTCCAAACAGGTCTGAGCAGGAAATCTAAAAAGAAAAGGATGATCTGGCACCCTGGAGGTGGTAAAGAGAACATGGGGGAGCAGTACTAAGAAACCTAAGCCTGCTTTCTCCACTTTTGTTGTGGCCAAAAAATTAGGTTCCCTGGTTTTGTTTCTGTTCTGTAAGGTGGTGACTGTAGAAATAAGGCAGTTTAATTAAGTGAAGACCTTAATGCAGTCCTAAATTATATTATTGCATCCATATATGGCAAGAAATAAACCAGTGTAGAAGCTGCAATGTCATAGATTTAGGACTCTTTAGTAGGAATCTTTGCAGCATTTCTTTTTTATTTTGATTTCTTTTTTTAATGTAGCCTAAAAATTAGTCATATCTATCCTGTTTTTTTGTACTTCATGTAGAATCATAGAATCATTTAGGTTGGAAAAAACTTTAAGGTTGAGTCCAACCGTGTAGTCCCTTATTTCTTCATTTGGCATTAATCAATCTGGTCAATTGAATAATTGTGAAAAAAAGAATCAAAACGCTGTTAAGGCTTACCCAAATTATATTTTTAAGAATATCAACCCAAAGAACTCAGCAAATGAACGAAATGTAAAGCTTTAGTTGCCATAAGCTGGAAGGAAAAATCTGCTAATAATTCTGGTTTTGGGATGCTTGCTACACACCGAGAAATCCACTGATCAGAAAAAAACTGTGTAAAATATCCTTAATCAAATATTAGGAGAACAGTACAGTTAGATGCTACTGGTATATGAGGCTTTCTGATAAAAGAATTAATATATTAAAATATATATTTAGGAAAAACTTGAAGATGTCAAATATTTGGTGTGGTAATTCATACGAACTTAAACCCATTGGATTAATTTGTATTAATTACATTTTTACAATGCAGGGAATTAACTGTGCTTTTATTACCAAATAATAAACATGGAATCAATGAAATTTTATAGTATCTGTCAGGGGATGCTCTAGGAAAATGAGAAATTGTTTTCTTTTTGAACTAAAAGGAAAGAAATTCTGATCAAATTTTACAAGCATAAGACAAACCTTGTATCTAATATAATGAACAACTGAATTTCTAATAGCTTTTCTGCTTAGTTCTGTAGGCTAAATATGCTGTAAAACTGGTCGTTTATTGTCTTAGTGATGCTTTATTTTAGGGCTGGAGCAAAAGTAACAGGAACACATTTTCTTTATTCTCCAGATTGTATGTAATGTTTTTAAATATCATGAGGAAAAGGGAAAATTAAAATCTGTTGAAAATAAGAGAGAGGAAAATCTTGCAGGAGTAAATCTGATAGTTTAGACCATTTCATCTTGTAATGCAATGACAATGTTTAAATTAATAACAGCACATCAAAGCAAATTTACACATTTACTGTCATGTATCAGAGACATGCTCCTAGGGACAAAACCTTTTAATGTTATGGTTTTACTCAAAGAATTACTAGGCTTTTAATTTTAATAAAGGTACAAGTTTCCTATTTTTAAAATTAAAAACCAGCCCAGTGACCAATGGGTCTGTTCATAACTAGGTGAAAAGTCCATTTTCACATCACAGCAGGGAGAGTGTTATGTATTGTCAAGAGCTTCCTTTCAGTGAATGATAGCCCTAATCCTTGAGGTAAAGAAGATTTCTCTTCAGCCTGAGTGCAGGAAGCTTAGTTGAAGAGCTTTATCCCATCGGAGGTATCTTAACTGAGCAGTTATTTTTCTCCTGTATCCTATTGTTGTGTATGAGCACCAAGGAAGCTTCTCTGAATTTCTGTGAAGGAAAAAGGCAGCAGTGGTATAAAGCAGCTCAAAAGTGCCTAACACATCTTGACAGAACAAAGAAATATTAAAGCCTGCATGATAATGAATATATGGTGTCCCTGTATGGCATTTTGGGGGCCCTTGCACTGCCTAGAGCCTGATGGTCAGTTCAGGGAGATTTCCATACCTCTTCCTTAGTCCGTTCTCGTCTCAGTCAGTTCTGCCTCCTGAAATCTTAGCAATTAATTTTCATCCTCATTCTTTTAATCCTCCTATCTACTCCTGAGCAGATCACCTCTCTTCCTACAGCAGCTCAGCCAGGATATTTTGCTAATGCTCACTCAGGGAGGCAGATCCGGCATGACCATCCCAACGAGGATTAGTTCAGAGGGAACACAAGGAAAGAGGATAAATGGGACCATAATGGTACAAAACAGCAATTGCTTGGGTACATGTAACCCCCTGGCCCCCACTGTGCGCCTACCAGGGTGGGGGACTATCAGTAGAGTTGGTTGGAAAAGCTAATTCAGCATTTTCAAATGGAGAAGGTTGATTCACAAGGACTCTGAGCAGAGGTGTGCGTGCTGGGTCGTCCTGCTCTGCTGTTTCATGCAGTCTACAGTTGCAGTCCACTCCCCACCATTTCCTCAACAAGGAATTTTTCCTGGTGGTTGGTCTCTAAAACCAGCTCTGATAGGGACTATCCAGATTTCCTGCTTCCTGCCCAACATAAAAAAATTACTTGTGACTTTTAAATTTTTTTTTTTTGAGGATGTTTTGGGAGAGCTCTGCATGTGGCATGCAGCAGCTCTCTTCAGGAATGGAGGGGTATGAGGATGGTGGAGTTGGTGGGGTTTCATCTGTACCTAGAGGAGGTAAAAGCCATATACAGTAAAACGTGCCACCTTGAGATCCTGTGTAGAGTGGCTGTAGGGGACATTGCCTATTGCTGGCTGTGTTCCTCTGCTCACCCTTCATCAAAAAAAAAAAATCAAAATCATGTTTTATCCTCCAGTGAGGACAAAATCTTGTGGTTTCATTCAGTCACAATGAATTTCTGCTCAAGCCCAAAACTTGAGGTTTCACAGGCAACACAACAAAGTATGAAAATGGGATGTTTCTGTGTGGCAGGTTCTTTGAGGTCTGCTCATTTCAGAAGACAGGGCTCATTTGAGGTACCCTGTGCCAGGCTGTAGATGACACTAAGAGACTTCATTGAGCCAGACTGCAAAGCTCTCTCAGGGACTCACTGGGTTTTTTTCTGCGTGTGCTTTAGTGTGTGGATCTGCCCACCTGAGACTCTTGCTCAGTAGCTGCAGCTGGGGATAACCAAATAATGCTTCCACCTTCAAATGAGCTTTGAAAATACCTTTTTTCTCATTCTTTTTAAACAGGGCAATCTACACAGAACAGCCCTGCACAGCTGAATATGAGCAAACCATGCAAAACATTTAAATCAAAAAGCGTAACTTCATAAGGAAACAAAGTTTCCTGATGACATCTAATCCACTAGACATAATTACTGAGCACAAGCACCCAGATCCGAAACTCCTCAAAAGGCCTGCATGCTTCTGCAGTTCTGTCCAAATCCATCTGTTCGCACTGCCTTGTGGGTTTTAGCTGGAGCTGCAGAAGCAGAGTGTTTTTCAGTCACAGAGGTTAATGCAGATTTTCTTGATGACTCTTCATGTTTTGTTGCATTTTCTCATCCCGTTCCCAAGAAGACAATGCATCTTCATTCCTGTGACAGGCCAGGTGCCACCTGAATGGGAATAGAGCTTGTGCTTATCTGTTGATACCTCGGTGGGAATAGAGCATTTGTGAAATTCTTCTTGGCTGTCAGAGGAGTGGAGGCATTTTCCTGCTCTCCTCTCAATTCACTTTTCAATCTCAGTAGCTTACTGGAATGACAGGGTATCAAAACGTCTGGAAAGCTAAAACCATACATCAAGCACCTGTGTATTGCAGAGGTCTGACAGTGCCAACAGAATAGATGGATTTTATATAATCTCTGTCTCCTGAAAAGAATAAAAGGAAAATTTTATAGGCTTGACCTGTGATCTCAGAGAAATAGTCTGAGTTTTGTCTGGGTGGCTTGGCAGAATTGGGTGCACTGAACACACTTCCACTTGGTATTTAATAAGCAGAAATGCCCCATGTAGAAGAGTAGTAGGGAACATTCAGTTAAACATGAAGGAAATCTTCAGAGCAATGGTCCCATTTCTTAGAGGCGGATTTAATTCCAGTTGCTGATCTTGTTTCAGGAATTTGAGATTCATTACCACACTGCCTCTGACACGTTGATAAGCTGGGCATTGGAAAGAATCAAGATAACATCCCTCACCTCTTAGTTTTCACCGAGACTCAGGAGAGCTTCCCTTGTTTCCTATTTTCTCTTTTCAACTGAAGTGAATTATTTACTGCTTCTTTAACCCCATCCACCAGCACAAAACCTCCAGTCAACACGACAAAGCGTGGTATAGGTGCAGCCCGCTGAATTCCTGGGATGCTGCCCAGAAGTCCCCTCAGAGAAGGAACACGGTTGGAAAAATGGATCCCAGCATCCATGTACTCAAAGGAGCTTATTGTCTCTGCTGCCTGCCTCTTTTCTACCACGTTCTTCCAGTGAATGCAATGGCAGATGGAATTCTGAGCTTGCACTCCTGGGATAGGGACAGGGGTGCGTTTTTAGGAGAACCAAGTTGTTCACGCAGATCTTTGTCTCACATAGCACAGCTTCTCCTACTGGGGAACAACCAGCTTGGTATGAAAATCATTTCAATATTGATTCAGTGTAAGGGTAGCTGGAAACTCAGAACTGCAAGTGGTAAGAACAGATCACCCAAATAAAAACATCCTAGGAAAAGTGAGTGCTGGAAATGTGTAAAAGATCAGTGTGTATGTGTAAATTTGCAGGAGTAACACGTTTGTCTGTCAAAGATCCTCATGGTGTTGAATTGAAGCAGAAACATTCAGTGTGGCTGTGAACAAAGAAGTTTGGGGAGCTGCTGAATTATGCATCCTCTGGTTAAACTGCTACTTAGTGCTGCTTGGCTTATGGAAGATGCAAATATGCAGCACCTCTGTAAACTTTGCCATGGAGGAAGAATGATGTACTATGCAGGACATGCTGGAAATCAATTATTTCCTCACGCAGTGTAAAAATTAAACTGACTCAGTTTATCAAAATAGATTTTTCTACTTACTGCTAAGAGTGCCTGTTTCTAAGTTTGTTATAGAGCCATATTTAGGAAATAAGATCATGAGCGATTTGAGGGAAATTATGCTGTAAGGAGTTTGCTGTGCAGAGTACCAATCTCAAATAGATGGAAAAAGCTATTAGTAAAAAATGTTTCTTAATTGCTTCACCACAGAGCATAAAAGCATTATTTTTGAAAGAAGAAGCCTGGGAGAATTTTTTTGTCTGATCTTTTGGCCTGGAGATGTTTTGTGCAGCCCGGCTCTGTTTCTTATCCGACTGCTGTTCACTACCTACTCTGGGGTACAGCACCAGTTCTGGTAAGCTGCCCTTAGTAGTTATGTTCTTCTCAGGTTATGTTTTTCTCTACCAGCATTGATGTTGAAATAATATTTGGAAAGGCAGGAACAAATTAAGAGCATGTAGTAAAATCAAAAGTAAAAATTTCTCCTCACAGACAATTGAACCATCATAAATAATCATGTGAGGGTTTACTTAGGCTGGAAAACACTGACACCTCATAATAATCTGTTTGTTTGTTCCAGTTGCCACAAGCATGCAAGGGCTGGTATTAATTAAAGTAGTTCAAAATGTTACTGCTGAGTTCAGTACTAATAGGCTTATTTTTCTGCGTTGCTGTTCCATCCATCTTATATTTGCCTTGCCTTTTACAAGCTAATTTGATGTATATTACTCCTTTACTATATATAACTCCTTCAGTGATTTGCAGAGCAGTATAAACAATTTATGCTCATTGTGTGTGTGTTGCCTTAAAGTATGGTACATAAACCTATTAGGAAGATGGAAATAGAGTATCTTTTATAGGAATATATCAAGTCATAATGGGATTCCTTGAGATCTCAGAATTGCTTTGCAAAGTTGTTTATATCTATTGCTGAAAGAAAAAAAAAGAGAGAAGTTTTCTCCAGAGGATGCCATACTGATGAATACAGGTTTGTCTTTTGTCCCACCAAATTCATAAATGGTCTGCCCTGGGCTTGGGGCTTCCCCAAGCTCTCAGTTACACAAGGTCTTTCCTAATGCTGAACAAATGCTGTTCTTGACTGCTTCATGCCTCTGGAAGAACAATGAGAAATGAGGAAGGGAATGGGAGAGGCTTTAAATGTCTTCTTTTGCAGAGCCACATGCTGATTTACTAATATTTTAAATAGCTGCTCGCCTAACCAGTTATTGTTTTCAAGTACTTCTCATGCTTGTTTTGCACTCACAGTTATTTAGTCTTTGTTTTCACTTTGCAGAGGGGAGGTCGGAGGGAGGTTCTGCTTGGAGAGCCTGGAGCTATTTCAGTAAATGAATTTAACAATGCCAATATAAAATGAGCTTGTTGTAAGCAGACAGTACTCTCAGAGCCAGAGATGGATTTCTGTGGTTTCTAAATAAGCGAAGTCTGTTCCAACAAACAGCCCATTGTGGCTCCCCCACGAAGGCAGATTGCAGTTGCTGCAGGATTTTCTTACAGCACAGGAGAAGCATCTCTGTCTGTACGAGCACACACACACATATGAGAAGCAAAAAGCCTCTCATTTGCTTGGAATTTATGGCTTCCTAATTACAGATGAGGAGACACTGTTATTTACTACTTTCTTATTTCCTCGCACACTAACTTGTGTTTATATAATGTTAGGATGGTGAACTCCAAGCTATTAGCAACAATTGTGGTGGAACAGCTGAAGAATTAAAACCATTGTGCTTTACTGATCTTTTTTTTTCCAATATTGGAAAGATTTAAAGAAGCAGGAGAAAATTTGTGATAATATTCTATGTCTTTTTAATTCAGAAGTATCCTCCTTTATAACAGGCATTTCCTACATCTTTATTTTTAGGATTAGAGAAAATTAGTTTTGATCTTCTAAAACAAAGCATTTTTTACACTTAATTAATGTTACTCAGTGATAAGTTTCTGTCCCTACCACCTTTAAGAAAATAATAGAATAGAATTTTCTAGGCAGTGATGTTCATGATTTGAAAAAGATCTACTTGTGGACCAATATTTAGAGGATCAGTTTCTCATGCCTGAGCAGCATCTCATGTGTCTGACAGACCTTCTGATCCACATCTTCAGTGCACCACACTGCAGTTACAGGAGGAAAAATCCGTCTCTAATGAGCAAACTAATGGTGATTTAGGGAGGTTTTGAAATTAGCAAGAACCTGTCGTAGACAAGGGACTGAGTTAAAGGAGTACTAAATTTTTAAGTCCTTTACAACAGGATTTAAAGGAAAAAATGTATGGTGTTTTTTTTCCAGTGGTTTATGAGTATGGCTATAATTTTGGAGGCAAAATTATTTTTCAGAGATTTATGAAATACAATCTATAGAGACACTGTGAAAAAATGTTGTCAAAATAAGATTCTAAAACTTTCCCTTTGAAAAATGAAATACCTAGTAATGCCAATTGGATGATAAAGCTCCTGTTATTATCAAATATATGCAGATCTGTGTGGAAAGATGTGCTCCCATGGTGTTCTAAACCTCTAATTTCGAAAAATGGTACCAAGACCAAAATATCACTTGAGGCTGATTCAGACTGTTGGTATCATCACTTCATGTCGTCATGTGCAAAAGGGAAGCAACAGCAGACTTTACTAAGAATTGTGTTTTATATGTGAGATAAAGTAAAAGATTTCTTATTTTCTGAAGTAGCATTGCAGTGCTAACAGAGAGGAGAAGAAATAAAAAGTAATATATTGCAGAAATGCCACTCTGAACACACCCAGTAGAACTTCAGATGAAAAATGGACCTTGTTTTTATATATATAAAAAAATTCTCATCATAACTGCCCATAAAAAAGTTTTATTGGCTCATGTGGCCCTTATTGTTTCCTAGTAAAACCTTAACTTTCTGGTCATTCTAGACTCAGTAGGTGCTCTCTCAACTGCTCTTTTGTTTCTTGGCATAAAGGCTTCAAAAGAGAAGAAAATCAATTGCACCAATCTCCTTTTCTTCCCCTTCTCATTTAATTTTTTTCAGTATTCCTTGAGCCCTACCTTATTGATTCACTTTTACTGACAAAGATTCAAATTAAAGAGAAAAACTATTGGAATAGCCAATATCTTCACAGAGTTAGGGATGTTTCCTCCAACATTTATCAAGATTTGTATAATTAGCATTATTTAGAATCTGTGTTACACATAATTTTCTTAAAATAAGCAATGAGATGATTGCTCTATACACAGATAGACCTAAACTAAATACCTACATTTATTTTGATTCCCAGTCCTGAGAAAACACTTGTGTTGTTTAGGTCAAAATTCTGGTTTTAGCTTTCCATTTGCATAGAAGTGTTTTCAGATCTGGCAGAGTCTGCCTCTGCCATATATCTTTCTTGTACTCTCTGTTTTATACGCCTACCAAGATCCTGTACTGCAATTACTGCCATATGGGGAAAAAAGTTGAATTTTACAGTGGAAATCCAATGCTGGGTAATCACATTGCCTGTCTAGGAGCAGATATGCGTTACGAGTAAAATCATCCTATTAGACCTATCAAGAATCTCAGAGAAGTAGCAGAGGCTGTGATTTTTCTGAGATTATCTCCAGAAACCCTGATGTTATCCCCGAGGTTCTTTCATGTGGATATGTCATTTGGAATTCGCAATCCTTTGCTGGCTCACGATCAAGGAATTGGAAGAAAAATGGGAAGGGGAGTATGGTGGGTATTTTAAACCTTCTTGTCTATCCAATCCATTAAGTTTCAACTTTTCCATTCCTCAACTGGGTGAAAGAGGGGTCAGGTCCGGTGCAAATGGGAGGTGGCCAGTTCCAAGCTTGGCTCTTGGTTTGGATAAGGAATAACCGTGCCCTGGCTGCCGGGGCCTGGGAGAGCACCATGTGCCGCGTCTCGAAGCGCTGCTGGCTCTCAGCAGCTGGAGCAGCGTGGCTCTGCTGGGAGCTGATGGACAGCATTCAGCTGATGGGATCTGACACGCCGCGCACGTGGTGATCACACGACGAGCACCAGCGCCATGGGACGTCCAGGGAATGCTCCCTGCAGGATTCAGTGATAGCTCCTCAAGCTCAGCACGGAGGCTGGTGACAGGTACAGGCGAACAGCCATATGCTTCTTGCCTAATTACAGGAAAAGTTGCCCGCGTGCCTAAAATTAGTCAGAGGAATGAGCTGCTGCCACGGGGATGCTGAGCAGCCCAGGAGGGAGACACTGATGGAGCAGGGACAGCAGTGCTGTAATTAGTGCTGCGTGCATCGCATGAGCGCCCGCAGTACCTGTCAGCCAGGGAGGGCTGCAAAGCCTCTCCTCTGCTGAGCTAAGGAGCTTGTCCACAGGAGTTAATGTCCAGCAGCTCTGCTTGGGTAGGAGTTTCGCCTCTGACGTGCCTTCACACTCGCTGTGTCTGCTCTTCCCACGTCTCTGGGTGGAAGTCTGTTCCCACAGCTGAAAGCAGAAGGAGCAACCCCAGCAACGCCCCAGCCCTTGATGCTCACTCAAAAATGTGTGCCACTGATCTAAGGAGATCAACTATCGAACAGATCCCAGCAGCTTAGAGCAATTCCTCATAACCAAGCTCCTGCCCAGTGGAGGCAGTCATTCAGAGAGCCTTTAAAACAGTATTTTTTCTTCTATAATTATATATCTAACAGTAAACTTTCTTATATAACTGCAAGAAGCACTGTGCATCTTTCCTCTTGCTGAAGTTGTATATACACAGGCAAGCAGCAGGCATTACACGTGTAAGTACACCCATGTGGGAAAACTTTAAAATTATTTCTTTCAAAAGCTTTTTAGCTATCTGACTTATGTTGTGGCCTTTTACATCAAATTATGTTGCCAACATAGAGGATTTTGAAAGAGGCCTGAGGTCCTCTGCAGACATATGCTTTGCTTTACCACAGGCAAAACTGGAGAGCAAATACCTGCACTGGAGAACAGCTCTGAGGTGTAGCTGTTTGTGCAGTGAAGTATTTCACTGAGCTTTTCACTCCAAAGGCACAAACCCCAAATCTCCTTTGAACCAGGAGTGATCTTATCCTTGAGGGCTTTTCAGAAGAGCTGCCTTTTGACCAAATGGGCAGCCTCTCTGCAGGGCTGATGCTGCAGACAGCTGCAGCAGTGGTGTGGATATCTTGCAGAGCAGCTTACCATGTTATGCTGGCTTAGCATCAGCCTTGAGTTTTAAGGACACTCATGGTGGTTTGAAAAAACAGAATATATTGTCAGCCGTGATAAGGAAGGCATTTCATGTAACTTGAAAAATAAGCCTTAAATGCTCTTAGTGCAACTGAGAAAAGTGGCTTCCTTCTGTTTAATGTATCTATTCAAACCTATAGAGAGGAAAAGTTAAGGGTGAGAGAGGGTTTTTTAAGACTCTCAGCCATCTGAAGGACATAATCAGAGCTGGATAATGGGGGTTGTTTTTGCATTATTGAAGAAAAGAAATAATTTTTTCCTAATTTTGGAAAGATGTGTCCAATTCCTGTATGGTGCCACTCCAGAACAGGCTCATCCACAGGATTCATTTGTATTTGAAAGGGGCCAGGACAGATTGAGGAAGTATATAGTTAGAATGTTTTTCTCTCATTATAACAAAGTACAAGATAGATCATGAAAAATGGAGGGGTATGGCTTTTCTGTGAGGAAAGCTCTTAAGTTTTTAAATTATCTTGTGTCATCTGAGAGAAAAAACCACTGTAACTTGTTGCTTAGAGCTTCTCATCTTCCTTTTCTTTAATTTTCTGCTTCATTTAGGCCTATAGCCACCCAACACATATGGAAACAGCTATACAAACATTTAATACTGCAATTTGAATGAATTTTATTACTTACCAGGACAGGTGCCAAAAAAGCTCACCAACTTTTCTAAGTTACAGTTGTGCAATTTCCAATAGACAAAGATGGCACAGAAAAGGTTTTTATCACCCAAAACCAATAGAGAAATCTAGAATCTGCTACTATTGTGCAAACATTTTGTTTTTAAATAAAATAAATTATCTAACTAGCCAGCTCCAAGCTACCTACCAGCAGTTAACTTCCTCACAACTGGAAATCAGTTCTCTTCATTCCTTTCCTCAGAGCATGTTTCACCTGTTTATGATTTCAGTTTCTGGATCCATGTTTACATATTGCAGCCCAGTTCTTTTGGAAATCATTGAAAACTGTTAAAACCTTTAAATATGTTGCATTGTAGACATAGGAATTTGAGTGGGAGAGCTGAAAAGTACTTGCTGAATAAACACTATTTCAGTAATATTTTCATTGAAAATCAAACAATTTTATGCCATTTCTGATTATGATGCCTCCTGTTTCTACAATATTTTGAGCTTAGTTTTTTCCAATTTAAAAATTGATTTTTTGACTGGCACTGAGACTATTAAGATCTTGGATTCAGGAAAAAGTGCTGCAGGTTGGAGCTGCTTCTGCATTGAGATGAAGAGGTCGTTCCTGGCCTTTTGTGGAGGAGGATTCTGTGATCCACTGCAGAATTTTCCCACATTTGTTCTGCTGGATGCATGGGCTGGGCTGGGGGGAGAGCATTGCAGTCAAAATTGTGAGTTTGAGAGTCGAGCTGGGTGACACCTGCTATGTTGAGGGGCCATTCTTCTACAAACCCAAGTGTATCCAAGTCTCTTACATTTAGAATTGTAACATACAGGAAATTAAAAACCTTGGTGCCAAAGTTATAACAATGCCAGGGATCATACATTTTAAAAACACTTGTGTTCGTGCTATGCTCAAGTTTTCCCTGTTGCTTGTTTCAAAAGTAGCTGGGTATTTTTTTTGCCATACTGGATTAGGTAATGTTCTGTGTGAATAACAAGGGTAAAATGTGGTCTTTAAAATTTTAGGACTCATTTTCCTGCACTATTTTCCCTCTTTATTACATTTGAGCTCTAGAGATTTATGCTATAGACTAAAAAGCCTTTCAGGAGACTGAATCGTGCATGAACTTTATACAACTTTCTGTTTGAACCTGATAGTTTTTTTCATCTTTCTCATCAGAATGATCAGTGTTTTACTGAAGTGTTGGCAGGTGGGGAGCAGAAATTGTGCCAACTGATGCTAACATTTCGACAGCAGCAGGAGGAAAAAAAAAAAAGACAGTAAAAGAAAGAATAGCTGGAGAGTATACTGTTTTTCTGGAATTATGTCTTTCTCAGAGTGCTCAGTTCTTGAGCTGAGGTTGCTTCCAGTCATTTCTTAATGTGTGAGCACAGCCAGGCTTGAAACTGTGTTAGGCTTCAGCTTCCAGCTGTTCCATTTATCTCCAGCTTGACAAGGTAGCATGGTAACCATTGTATTAAGCCACAAGAGGAAAACTCATGAGATAAATTGTGGCTTTTCCCTTTGTTCTTTATTCTTGTTTTTCTGTAACCATGTAGAGCAGGCATTGTAACAAGTTTGATGGAGTTAGTAATTCCCAGCATATGAAGATGATGAAGTGATGTTAGTTACAGTTTGTTGTGACAAATATTTATATCAGTGCAGTTCTATCATTTGTCCCTGCAGCTCATAAAAAGCAATAATACAAATACTAATATAATGCAGTAAGTAGACCAGTGGTTCAGCCCATGGAGGGCTGTGCAGAGGCTGAGGATTTTACCTGTGATGATGATTCCCTTACCAAACTAATTTAAGATTATACTCCCTGTATGCCTTCCCCTTTCATGAAACCTGCATTTGTTTCCTTTATTTACCATGCAGTCTGTTACTTCCTGAGCATGTTCAGAGTTACATATTTTGAAATAAGATCTCTCCAAAAAAGCCCCACCTGCATAAAAGAAGAAAGTGTAAGCTGGTGGTATTTGACAAAGAAAATTCCTGCCTTGGTCTATTACAGCAATGTATCTTTATAAGTGGTCCTGAGTCATAGTGCAGCATTTCTCAGACACTGAATTTCTGGTCTCCAGATAGATGAAGTTACTATTTTTGGTTTGGTCATGCCCTGATGTGCAATTCTGTGCTATTCCAAGTAAATCTGACCCATTCGTATTTAACTGGTGCAGACTAAAGCCTGAAGCTTTTGGGATATTGGAGGGTTTTATAATGAACTTTTTTTATATACATTGAGTGGTGTGTAATGATGTGTGAATGTGTGCATAAACCTTCCAGTTAGGAAATCAGGATATAAACAGTGTTTGCTTTATCTGCCTGATCCCAAATAAAGTTAAACAAAGTTTTATTCCTGCTATGTGTAAATTTGTTCAAATGTCCTGCTCCCTGTTGTCCAGTGGGGATATTTTTATTTGTTCTTGCCTTTAGTTGTTCCTTTCAAAATTTAAAATATTAAAGTCCATCAGTCAAAATTTTGCAATCTAAATCTAGGAGATTTCCATCAACATTGTAATTAGAAACTAACCAGGTACTTATGTAAAAGCAAATAGCACCTGTTAAATCTGTGTATACTTTAAAAAAAAAAAAAGAATATTCTTTATTCCTCACTGATTTATGCTGAGGGAGGAGTCTTTAAAGATTTGATCTTTTATTGGAAGATTCAGGAAATCTCTGTCTTCTGGAGCAGCTGCTTGATAACAATGACAATGTCAGTGCCAGATTTACAGTGTCAGGTTTTATTTAAAGCTATTTAGAATTCACCACTTATCCCCACTGATGTTCCAACAGGTTTCGTTTGAAAAAATTGCGTTGTAACATCTAAATTTTTTTCATGCTCTATCTGAATGGTTTTTCTTACGAAATCATTTTGAAAACACGTTTGAACTCTAATGTCTTCTTTCACCAAAAACTGTGTTAACCACTGGCAGAATGGAAGTGGAAAGCCAGGAAGACACATTTGGATAAATAAAGAAATGCAGTTCTCAGAGAGTTTAAGTGAACCAAAATGAAATGTGAATGAAAGAAAAAAGAATGACTCTCCATAGAAACATTAACTGAGGTAAATGAAATGTACAGCAAGCTAAGGGAACTCGTAAGGAATTTTACAAACAAGTAAAGCGCATGGGGAATAAAAAAAAGGTAAATATATGTTTCTGTAAGAGAAACCTCTGAATATTGCTGGACAGCTAAGCTGTAATAGATCCAAGTTTCTTCATTGTTTTTCACTGCAGGCAAGATAAAGACAATGTATTCTTGGCAAGCATTTTATGTGAAACTTTATTATATTAAGTATTATGTCCTGGAGATTAGACTGACTGCTCTGTCTAAATTACAATTAGTCATTGTCCCTGAATACAGTCATTTATAACTGAGAAAGGTTATGAATGGAGTCACAAGGAGAGTAATAAAATGAGGATGAGGTGTCATTGTCCGTTGTTTTTCTGGAAGAAAAACACTGAAAGGGGCAGATTTATACATAATGTTAGACTTCGTTTGTTTGTTTGCTTGCTTGCTTTTTGTTAATTTGAGAAATTAATCAATTAATGCATAATATCTAAGAAAACCCACATTTCTAATGTTAGAAATAAAACATGGGGTTTGGCAAACATTGCATTCCTGTGGTGGAAATGTGGAATTCATTGCTGTGATCCTTTCTGAGTCCCCTTCTAAAAAAATTATTTCAAAAACTGTGATTAATGTTTATTTTTATATACACATTTGGCCCAACTAAACAGTATAGAATAAAAGAAGCATACTGAGATTTGAACCCTAATTGTCTCAGTTTATGAGAAAAAATGGTCTCATAGAGACTGCATAATTATCCTCCCTGGGTTTGTTATATGTTTTTGTGGAGGATCAGGCTCTCATCACACAGGCCTGGAAATATTGGAACGTCTGTTTCAGTGATCTTGGCAGTAATTATTTAGAGACACTGCAAGACCTCCTTGGCATTAGCACTGGTGGTAATTGGTGACAAGTCAAATGACTGAAATTTCCCTGCTTTTTTGGGATCAGCATGAAGCTGCTGTTCCCAAAAAAAAAAAGCAGTTGCTCCTTTTTTTTTCTGAAGCCATATCTAACACACAAGAGCTGCTTATCTGTGCTCACTTACTGTCTTTTCTCCCTTTCTACATTTCAGCTTTATGGCTTATGTCCATCTTTTCCATAAGACCCCGACAATTTTCAACTTCATTTTGAATATCTTTATTCAAATGCAGATTTTGTCTTTGTAGCTGGGACCAAGTCAAAGGCATCTTTGAGGAAATGCTAATAAGAGTGCTGTGGTAAGGCACTGCTGCTTTGACATACCTTCCTTCTTAAGAGCATTTCTTTGAAATCTAGACTAAAAAAAGTAAACCACTTTGCTCTTATCAACATTGCTTTAATGTGTTCAGAATAAGATGCCTGCATAAACCAGAAAATTGATAGGTGATAGTGAGCTACTCCTTTACTGTGCTGAATGTGGGAGGGTCTGCTTTAGTGCAGCCCAGAAGGGGATTTTGAGAGAAACAGCTATTATGCACCTTTTCTTCTTCTTTATAATTTAGCTGATTAGCATCCTGCATCTACTGAAATGGCACACCAGCCCTGAGCATGTGATAAACAATGCTTAAACCTGGTTTATCATCTGCAAGGTAGAGGTGCAGGATACTGCATCAAAGGAATTACTTGGCTGGGAAATGCTATCAGGGTGGCTTGAAATCTAATATATTGAAATTTCTTTTTTCAAAGAAGGAAAAGAGAATGCAAAACCTGTAAATGACACTCTTGGGTGAAATTGGAGAGAACCTGAAAAATTGCAGATCCTGACAGATTCTGTCTCTTACAAGACAGAGAGGCAACTTTCTTCAGTGAGAAAAGATCAGCTGAAGAGAAAAATGTCACGCACAAGTCTGCTCACAAGTTACTGTGATTTGCTGCATTTGTCAAGTTACACGATCGTACTCAGCAACTCCAAGACAGCTTTAAGGTTAGAGAAAATTCCTGGTAACTTTATTATTCTCTCTTAAAAACAGGTAAAGTCCTCTTAACTGCACTTGGGATCATTTTTCATAAGGACCCATTAGAGTTAAATTAATGTATTTCTAGAGATAGCTCAGTCATCCCAAATCATTTTCTGTCTGATGTTCAAGCCTTTGATAGCATACTTTGAGTTTGGATTGAATTCTGGAGAAACACTGAGCATGTTAATTAGATTCTTTTTGTGCTCTGAGAGGGAGGAAAAGCTGAAGGGATAATTTTTAATGTTTCAGTTGAGCAGTGTTTGCAGTGCACCTCTTTCCTACAATGTTACATGCAATTAGAAGCAGAAATTTCTAGAATTGACATGTTCACTGTGCTATCTGAATTTGCTAAAGGTGTACGTGGCCTTTGGATAATATGCACTGAGTACAGAGTAGCCCGAGTGTCTTATTTAAATGTTAATGTATCTGGGTGCTACACTGCTGTTTTATAACACTGAAACTGCATGGAAACTTGACTGAGACAAAAATACTGAACACATCAGCTAAACAGGGGAAAATATTTACGTTAGCTGATCCTTGTTTGCACAGCCATGACACTCTTTTTTCAAAATCAGTTTATACAAATGGAGCAACAACAGCATTAGTGGTCTCAGGAAGGACAAGGAGGGCAGGCAAAGGGCTTTGTCTGCTCTTCTCACAGCCACTGGAGCCTGAGGGCAGGGCCAAGTGCCAGGAGGCATCGGGGCTGTCAGCATCCCCCACGGGGCACGCTGGCACTCCTGGGATTTGCAGCAGCACTAGGAGCATCAGCAGATGCACTTGAGGAGATGAGGACAAACACTTCCTTTGCAAACGTGTCACTCTGGCTGAGTAAAGCCAGAGAGTACAGACCTTCCTGAATCTTCCTGCTCATGCTCCTAATTCTGCTGCCAAGAGAAGAAATGAGGGAGAACAAAACAAATTTCCTCATTACTGATCCAAAGAAAAATGAGATGCAGCTTATGAAAGGAACAAAAGTGGCATTTATTGTCACGCTGGTAACGCACGCCAACAAGCTCAATTCCCAGAGGTTGGTAACACTCTGAGGTATCAGAAAAGCACAAAAGCAGTGCAGGGAGAAAAGAGAGAGCAAGTTGTCCCCTCTGGAACCTGCCCACATGGGCAGTGTTTGGGAGCAAGGGGCTGGGTGAAGGAGGAGGCTCAGTGGAGCATGGGCATCCTGCAGAGCTGCCTCTCCCTACCACGCCAAGAGAGGGAGTCCAGGCATTCAGCACCAAGAGAATTATGGATCTGCTAGAGAGAAGGGATCTGACAGCTGTGAGAAGAACTGGCAGTGGGAAGACTCAGAAAAATTAAGCCCCAGATGAGAGAGAATTGAGGTCAAAACAGGAACAGATGTGCACTAAAAATAGGACAAGAAAAAGACAGATGCAAAGGTCCTTGCAAGTAGACAGATATTTACCAGGAGGGAGAGACATCTTATTAAAGGGGAGATGGAAAAGCAGTGATAATACAAAAGGAACAAATCACAGCACAAATTAAGAAGCCTCTTCTTTTCATTCAAATCATTCTTATTTAGCTCTAACTAAATCACGCTGTGAATCCTCAACCTGCATTATTACTTGGAAAAGCAATGAACCTTATGTAAAAGGCACCAGTGTAGATGCTGCTGAGCACCTCTGCAAACTTGAGATAATGACATTAAGGGAATTAATAGAGTTAAAGTAGAGCCTACATTTAGTTCTAATTAGACAAAAGATAGCAGCCAAATTGCCACATAAAATTTAGATAGAGAATTTAAACAAGTCATGGAAACTGTGGAAATATATAACTTCTGGGTTTGGTGCAATTCCCTGATAGGTCCCTAATTCTCCATTTTGCTGTTTGTTCCCAATAATTTCACATGGTCTGGAGAACCAGACCTCAGGCACACCTGCATTTGAGCCCCCAGCAGGTACCTGGCTGAGAGTTTTCATGTGGCACTTCCGGGAGTAGGAAGTTGTTTCTGGAAAAGGGACAGGGAATGAAAGTGAAGTTTCCTTCCAACAGCAGCAGAAAGAAAGAATCATAACCAACCCTGTCAAACTTTAGCCTTTCCCTCCCACAAACACAAAAGCATGTAGCAGGAAAAGTATCAATTCTGGACATTTCCCTTTTCCCAAGTGGAGTAATTGCACTCACCAATGTGACCGTGTAAATTCCAAGTATTGGTGTGCAGTAACCAGTGACTGTGATGCAATATTTATCTTGGCATTTCCAATGAATTCCTCAAAAATTGTTCTGTGATGCCCAAATCTCTAATTTTCTTATTTCTCTCAAGTTGATTTTTAAAACAAACCAAGTCATCTCTGAGTTACAGCCCCAA
>NW_008236509.1:2143830-2215291 GCF_000691975.1 Corvus brachyrhynchos | reverse complement strand
CAGTGGGACAAGAGGGCAACAAACTGACCCAGGGAATAGATTGTGGTTGCTTGTTGTAGAACAGCAGTTTTGAAATGATGCTTTGCATAGATAAATATTCTGTAATAGCAGGAAGAACAAATCTTTTTTCCTCTGCCTTAACATTAATGAACAAAGGATTCATTTTGTTGTTCCTGTCACCATCATTGCTGTTTTTATGCCATGCTCAATTTTCTAGGAGCCAGGTGACAGTAGCCTTACATGACTTTTTTTTTATACTCTCTTCCCATTATATTCTCATGTTTACAGCAGACTTTCTCCTGTTCTTCCCTCTAGCAGTTTTGTTATTATTCTGCCTTTAAATTTCTTCAAGTGATTTTCAGTAAGCTGGTTGTGTGGTCTTTCATCAGGTACAAAGAGAACACTTGGCAGATTCTCTGCATGTAAAAATAACATTTTGGTTTTTATGGCAGTGCTCTAAAAAAAAATACTACATTGGTCCCAATTAACAAAATTACATTGGTAATTATCTCACCCAAATTGTTGGTCTACATATATGTTCTTCACTTTACATGGGAAGGTTTTCCTTATTAATTTCTCTTTAGTTATGGCAATTTATTAGCAGCCAATCCATAAGCAGTCTTACTCATTTCATGGACCTCATTTTAAGGGGAGGGGTGGACCACAAAAAAGGCTTTTTTATGACTTATCTCTCTCCTCCTGCCTGAATTTCTAATCCCATTTTTACTTGTCTCCGTGCCCACATGTCATTTCCTCTATATTTATCATTCCACAGCTTCTTTTACCTGCTATTTTATTGTTTATATGGAAAATATGTGTGGGTGTAATTATAGGGAGTCCTCAAAAGTAGCTAGTGCAAAAATTGGATTCTTAGGGGTTTTTTTCCAGCTTTTTTACTTCTTATAAGAGGCCAAACCTGTCCATGGACAACGCACTGAGTACACAGAGGGAAGGCAGGAGATAACACATCAAATTTGAGACTGTGATAGAGGGAGGGTAAAGAGCAGTAGCTTCCAGAAAAGGGCAAGATGTGTGAAGTACAGCCTTGGTGCTTCCCACTTGTGCTTTGTAAGGCAATGTGATAGAGGACAAACAAATACAAGGTGTGTTTTTGGGCACAGGAGGGTGTGATGAAGCTGGTAAGGAGAGTCAGAGTGAAGAGCCCAGCTTCCCTCCAGCAAGTTGACATAGAGAAAAGGTAAAAGTGGTACCAAGGAGGAAAAACGAAACTTTGGCAAGTTTTCAGTAGCAACAGAACAGATGCCTTTGCTAAGGAGTTGTCCAAAAGGAAGTTAAACATGGGTAAGGAGAACTCAAAAGCAGATAACCCTGGTAGAGCACTCATGTGCAGGGGAGGGAGGGGACCAAGAAATGATTCCTAGGTGCCAAAAGGATGCTGAAGGCCATTACAGAGCATGGCAATATGTATGTATGTATTTGTATGTACACTAAAATTCCTGTATCGGCACCTTGATCAAATATGCAGAGGTGACAAGATAAAGCACACACCCACGGAGTATCCCTGAATTGGAGGCTGCATTATGGTCCCCTTGCTATTTCACAAAACTGACCGTGTGCAAATGTTTCACTGGGGCCTCCCAAGAAAACTTTCCATAACCATAACTGTGGCTTATTAGTCTGGGACTTCTTATTTGGTTAGGGGGAAGTCATTGACTCAGGACTCTTTCTGCCTCTGTTCCCTCACCAACTCTATCCTAATCAAACAAATTTCTGAAAGATCTGCTGGATGATTGAGTCATTTTAAAACTGAGTAAAGATTTCAAAAGCTGTTCTCTAAGATTGTAACTTCATAGTTAGGTGTGTTTAAGCAAAACATAAAGCCTGTGATGGAGTCTAGTTTTAATCTTTAATTTGCCACCAGTGCAGCCCAAGTCTCATCAGCCACTTCTGGGAGCCACCTCTCTGGACTCAACCAGTCCTGTTTGGGCCACTAAGCTGGGGGCATTTTCTATCTGGTGCCCAACTGCAGGGGCAGCAGCAATCTTTAATTTATTACACATTTTCAGTGTAGCTCTGGGTGGGCTGAGCAGGAAGTGTGATCCCTGCTCCAGAAATGTAGAGCATTTCTGGATTGCATTTTGTAGCAGGCATCACTAAGCAACCTGCCTCAGGGCTGGCTAAACAGCCTGGGACTCTGGTGACCTCCTCTTCAAGACAGAAACAAAACCTATTGATTGGGAAGAAACATCTGCTGAGTTGGCTTAACTTTTTTCTGCTCCCTGAGTTTTGGGTCCTAAACTCCATGATATAAATGAACTAATGCTGGGGCAACCTCTGTGCACAGCCCAAACTGCCTCAGGGAAGGATGGTCTCTGGTATTATCTATATCCATTTTTTATTCAGTTGGGCTACAATAAATATTTTCAGTGTACCTAGCCAGTGTAGTTCTCCACATGAGTGTTTGTGCTAACCTATTCCTTAAAAGAACGGTTCCAGCCTTTAGAGAAGGGTCCCTGCTGAAGACTCCTGTTTGCCTTGTGCAAGTCTTAATTGTGTTTTTTGGTAGTGGGTTCATCCTGCATGCACTCTGACAGCAGCCACTCTAAAGCTCTGTGTACTTCATTTGTAGTGAGGGTTGGGAGAAAATTTCCATGGATTTCAGTGGAAAGTTTCTATGGATTTCAGAAACATCTGAAGTGTGAGCAAAGGGGTTTTAAAACTAGCATGCCATACATGGGAACTAAAGGTTCTGTGTCAGCTGTGAGCAAAGAATATCTAGGTAAGAAAACTCATCTTAAAAGAGATTTGAGTTACAGGGAACCATCAGAGATTCATAGTTCACATAATATACTGCTATAACAGTTTTCACAGATAATTGGTAGCTTTCAGTCTTTTGACTTTGCCATCCATCCACTGTGCAAGGTTTCCTAAAAAATTCTTTTAAAATTAAATTGTGTTCTGAAGTATGGGTGAGTTCTGGACTCATTCTCAATTAGGGATTTCTATATTAATGCTATTAATTGTAGAGAAAAGGCCTTTTTTTTCCATTTGCTCTGCCTGAAATTTGCATGTAGTCTCACGTGTCTTTAATGTCTATATTCCCCTACACTAAATAAAACTATCCTTGGCACTGAGCAATCTGATTTTTTCCTAGATTATGGCCCTGATTTTATTGATCTATAGCCCTTGTTAGTTTGGCTAAGCCAATATCTAATGAGAGATTTGTGAATGTTTCTGTTAATAAGAAGCAGATAGACACAAGTTTCCTCAGATCTTTAACTGAGAGAAGAGAAATGATGAGCAAAATGCATTCTTAATTCTTCAATCGGAAGATTGGACTCTGAGCACCCCAGGGAAGCAGACTCACTGAGTGAAGCTGTCAGATGTTTACAGCTCAGCTTTTGAGAGCAGAGGCATATATAATTGAAATTATGTTTCAAGGGGATCTGTCAAAGTATTTTTGGCATATGGAATAACATTCACTTAGTGAACAATTTGGAACCACTGTCTCTTTAGTCCCATTAAACATCCAGATGTTCCATGTTTATGTTCTTATTTGCAAGGCAGAGAAACACCATTGCCACTGCAGGATAAGGCATGGAAATGGAAATGAAAATGAGGCAGATATTTGCTGCCTGTGTGCTGATTATCTGCTGCCTGTTTGGGGTGAAATGGCAATGCAAATATTTGCAAGAGAGATACACTTTTCTACACAATTTTTAGATTTTTCTGTATTAAATTCTCATAATGATCTGGATTGCCATATTTTTTTTTTCCATATAGGAAGTAGAATGGTGTGTGTAAAGCATACAGAAATTACATAAAATGCTAGAGCATGTGACTCGTAATTAAATGACAACTCTGTTATTAGGCTGATGGATATCTGAGGAAACCAAAATAAAGCAGAAAATGCCACTGATAGGCATAGATCCCACTGGAATTCAGCCAAGACAGCAGTGCTGGGAAATGGTGCGTCATCGGCTGGGAGATGATGGCTATTTGAGAAACGAGTTTTGCATCCTCAAATTCCTAACTCATCTCCACAGCTTTAGAGCTAATGCCTGTGGCAGCCTTTCAGAGGAGGTGCCAATGTTTAAAAATTCTGGTGATGCACTGTTCTCTGCCTCGTAAAAGTCATCCTGCTTCTGAAAAGTTAAGATGGCAAAGCTGAATTGCATAAGGAAAACATAAACTCCCCAGCTCAGCTGAGCGTCCTCTGAGAATGGTGTTGGTGGCAGAGGAGCAGTGAGAACCAACCTTTAGGACTGAAAGGTCCCCATCTTTCACATGCAAAAAAATTATACATAATTATAACGTTATATAATATAATGTATAATAATAATATTATATTACAGTATACTATAATATGATGTAATAGCTGTTGAATGTATTTTATATTTAGGTCTAGAAATGTCAGTAACTTGGATCTGTATAGTGAAGAGTTTTTGGAGTCAGAATTCTGCCTCTGTTTTTTCCAAAGCTCAGTGGAGCAAAAGGCTTAGAGGTTTCTGGCACGCAGATGGCAACAGAAGGCTTGATGCAAGGGAGTTCTAAATACATGGAATAAACACAGCTGAAGTAATCTAACAGTGAAGTAGGAGGCCCCAATTCCATGTCTGTTGTTCTTATCTCACCTGAAGAATCCCTTCACTGCACAGTTCCTACTGCATCGAATAACTTGACATTTGATCTCCTTATAGAGGCTGGGACCTGAAAGTAGCAAAGCTGTTTTCTTGTTTATTATCTGTTTGCTCAGCCCTCAGAATCTTCCAAACCCTCAATTTTGAACAAAAGTAATCATACCCTAAATACTTCAAGTCCCAATAAACCTGCCCCATCAGAGATATTCTCATATTTAATAGCCTTCCTGGTAGAAATTTGCACCTTAATTCAGAGCTGAATTTCTCCCACAAGAGCTTTCAGACATTGGACATTCTTAGGGCTTTTTTTGGCCAGACTGGATAAGCAACATTTTTGGACTTTCTTGCGCGTCTAGAAACCCACTATCTGCACTGTGCAGAAATGTTAAACCAACTGCTTCCAGTTCCCAGGAAACTGTTCCATTTGTCAGGATGTACAAAGCACTGGAGATTTCCATCAGTCTCCTGCTGCAAAGCTGCTCCTTTCATGGAATCATATGACAGCCTGAGGGTGCCTCCAGAGGCTTTGTCCTTGGGCACCTGCTGGGAACAGGCATGCCAGTGCTTTCATAAGGACAGCAATCAGCTCTGCCAGGGAGATTTCCAGGGGTTTGTGTCCTGGCACAGCCCCAAATGTGCCCAAACATACTTCTTGCATAAAGAAGAGGGTTGCTGCCATCCTGTCTCTGTTGGTGGTAAGGACTTGCAGTTTCCAGTTTCTCTTCAATCTGATTTTTCAAGTGTCTTGCTTGTCACAGAGGGAAGTGCCTTCCTGGGGCCAGGGCCGTCCAGGCCAACAGCAGGCAGGTGGATGAGTCTGGTTCTGCAGGCTAGTGACTTGTTCAGGGCTTGGCACAAAACCCTGCCAGAGAGGAAACAGGTCTGTGCTGCTGCTGGATCTCAGCCACTCCTGAGATGCTCCAGGAAGGTCAAGGAAGGAGCCAGGATGTTGCTGGGACTGCAGCTGGCCATGGTCATTTTGGACCCTTGACAACTGGAAACAGCCCAGAGTGGGTCCTCCTCCTCCTCCTTTAATTTTCTGGTCAAAGCTATTTAGCACATTTGTATTTGATCTGAATTTCTTAGAGGATTAGGACAATCAAACTAGTATATCCACTATTACCAGTTCAAGAAGATGATTGTTAGTAGAAGAAATAAATGAGTTTTCTAAGGGAAGTTCTCGTTCTCAAAGGAAGATGTCAGTGTCAATCCCTGTAGTCCTCATGCATTTAGAAAGAATAATGCTAATGGGAAAATAGTGTTTTCTCCTTTTAATTACTGAGCAGATGTAGTATAGAAATCTGACTAAAATTTTAGTTTGTATTAGTTGTATAAAACCAAGCATTAAGACAAAAAGCAAACTTTCTAGTCCTTGCTAATTAAATTTGATCACTAAGAAGTGCCCAGTGAATTTTTTCTTCCTGGTAAATAAGGGCCATATATTCTATCAGAACTGAGCTCCAAACTGATCTCAGCTTTAGACAGTGTGGAAAGGAAGAATATTTTAGGTGCTGCTTTTCTTTCATGCCAGTGATTACACAGGGCAGCAGTCTTGACTGAAACTTTGAATCACCTAAATGAAAGTGCAAGACTTCTAAAAAATATATATATACTGGACTTGCATGTAACTAGAAAACAGAAAATAATATAAGAAATAGTTTTTAGATTTCTCAGATTCCCTGCTGGGTGGATCTAAGGTGTGGTAGAAGTAGCACAAAATTAAAGCTACTCACTTAGCCCTGTGCTAGAATAATCTTTACCAAGTTTCTTCAGAAGGGTTTTACTGTAGCCAGTTACGCCAGGAATTCAGAAATTCTAACTTGTTGGAACTCAGCTATTTCATGCTCAAGTGGTTGCTGGAGCAGCAGGGAGATTTTTGTAAATACATGGTGGGGCAGATATTGTACTGATATCTGCCCTGTGAAAATGGATTCCCCATTTGGCTCCCCATCTCTGCCTGTTTGAGATAAAGTGAAAGTGAGTGGTAGTGAAATGCCATTAAGGCTGGTGCTGCCACACTCAGTGGATCTTTATCTCCTGCTACATTTTTTTAACGCTGTAAACTCAGAATAAAATCAGGAGTGCACTGTCTACAGCAGTTTGGAAATAGTCTGTATTTCTCAGTTGCTCTCGTGCTTGATAAAGAAATATGGCAGTGGTCCCTGGCAGATCCTGTTGTCAGAATAATGAGGTGATACAGTCTGTTTGATTGTGCTTAAGTACTGATAAATAAACATATGCTTTTCATTCCCTCTACTCTCCCACCCCTGCTATGAGGTTCAGGATTCAGGGCACTCACATGTCCAGCTTTATATACTATGTGTCTAAAAAGGTTGGCATAAAGTTAAACAAAAGTAGAAAACCAGCAAAAAATAAACTTATGGCGGGAAAAAGTGCCTGAAAACAAGAACTCTCTTACTAGAAAGAAGTACTTCTGCAAAAAAACCATGACAAGATTCATGACCATGCTGCCTTTGTTGCACAAGTTTATCCACTTCACTTGGAGGAAGGTCGTGCTCCCGTGCAGTGAAACCCCGATAGGGAACAATGTGCTTGTCCCCTGCTGCATGCAGGCCCCCCACCACCTCAGGGATAATAATTTGGGAGAGGTGATCTCTAGAGCAGCGTGCTCCCTGCTCCCCAGAGACATCCCTGAGAAGCAGAGCAGACAGGTAGGTCCTGCCGCAGCTGCAGCCCCCCAGCCCTGCACTCAGAACAAGCCTTCTGGTTATGGATCTCTGACTCTTGGAAAGCAGCACCCAGTGTTTTCCTTCCATCTGTGTAGGAAGCCTTGGGATTTTTTGTTCTCCTGTCTTTGCTTCTGTTAGACAAGGAAATGGTCATGTGAGCAGAGGTGTTCCTCTGAATCTTAATCTTTTATTTTTTTCTCTTTTCTGGAGACCTACAAAAGACAAACGCCTCTTTGAGATGCTCTTGCTGCCAGTCAACTTTTCTTTCTTCCTCCCCTTCCATTCTTTCCATTCACTTCTTTTTTTTCTCTCTCTCTCTTTTGAATAGATGGGAGAAGTAAAATCCTCTTTGTAGAGTTTAAAAGACTTGGGGTGATAGAACAGAAAAATTTGAAGCAGACAAATCTTTCTTAACCCTTGAGTAACTGGAAAAAGAAATAAATTCCTGTTCCAGAATTTTGCCATGACACTGGCTGGGCATCTCTCTGAAACTCTAACACAGGTCTTCATGTCAGAGAACCCTTTGGGAATTGGAAAGATGGGCACTGCAGGCTGGGACATGTGGATTTTGGTCTGATTGTTCTCTCTTTGTTGCTTCCAAGTTACTTTCAAAAAGATAGTTGTTTAGAAGTTGTCTTAAAGCAAATAAATGAAGTTAGTAAAAAGCCTTACTTCTAGAGAATAATCATTTGCACACTTTTCAAATAAGTTTGGGTCAAAAGCCAGCCTCATTGATAGCTCTTCACAACATATGAACAAAAGTTGGGATATTTTTGGCTTAAGAGCTGGCATAGAACATGCTTTAATTAGCAAGTAGCGAATGGATCACCTCTTAACTCCACAGGACAATAAATAGTCATGACTCAAACCTGACTACTCTGACACATATGACTTCCCCTGCTTATTGTTTTTGTGTGCTAATGTGGGCACAGTGTTTTACAGTTACATCTTTCTGCCTTGGTACTGCCACCCTCAGTGTTCTGCCTGACCCCTAGATCCTCAGATTCATAATGAGCAAATAATATTCTTGCTTAAATAATATACTTACTTAAAATACACATGAGGATGGGCTTGTGACAAGGTTTCAAACAAAGAATTTGGGCTCTGGGGAGATGTAGTGCAACCTGCTCACAGGGCCACACTCTAAAAACTGAATAAAACCTCTAGGACTAGGTCACAAGTTGAAAAGGCCAGCAGTGCTGGCAAAAAAATTAAATCCTATTTTGGTTTATATCAGTGACAACCAGAGAATGTGTTTGGCCTTTTAAATAGATTTAAGCTTCTTGAACCACAGAAATAGCATTTGCTGAGACAATGACAGAAATAAAGACGATAAGGTCAAGAAAGATTGTACGTCATTCTTTCAAAATGAAGTCATTTAATTGGTTTAATTTACAAAAATATGCAAGCAATAGTTTGTTCATTTAGATAATGAAATTAAAACTTCTAATGAAAATCTTGAACGTTTCCTGAACGTGATTCGTATTTTTCTAGCAGAAATGACAGGAATTTCCAAATGTTACTTTAAATGTATTTTCGATAGGTCTGTTTTCCCTAGTTCATGTAGTATTTATTGTTAACTCTTCCTTTTTTTTTTTCTTTTGCATAACTCTTTAAATGGTGGGTGCAGAGATGTGCTGAAAAAATTACTATACCCCAGCACACGGGATCTCAATTAAAGAAAAAGATTGTGTTCTCTTTGCAAACTTTCAAAATACCTTCCTAAAAGAAAGAAGAGTTTTTAGTGCCCTTGGCTGTGAACTTATAACTGTCAGAAAATCTCTTTTTCTTTTCAAATGCATTGGAAAAATCCAAAGCATAACCACCCTCCCCCAAAAAAGCTTTTATAAAGCTTTTATTATCAACTCTTACCCATTTTGTAAGCTTTTAGGTGCTATATTTAGTTCTGAATTATGACTAGTATTGGCCTAAACCTTTGAATTTCCTCTTGTAAATCACACTGCCATTGAATAACAAAACCTGAAACTAATGAATCTGAGTCTTCATTGTGAACACAATAAAAAAGAAAAACATACATGACAGTATTGAGGGGCCCAAAAAGCTGACGGCAGTCAAGATTTGTCTTCATTAATAACATTTGTTTGCATTAATAACTAATGCTATAAAAATGGTTCCTTGGAAAACAGGAAAGAAGTAGCCCAAATGAGCAATTATGAGGCCAATAAAAAAGTATGTTTCCTTCATATCTTTATGGGCTCATTTTCAGGCAATTAGGCTGCAGGTACATTTATTTGGCTGGTGAACATTTCATGTTAAAATTCTGAACTTGATGAGCTATTTATTAAACTCATTCTTTCTAACTGGCAGTATAATTATGCAAGGGATTATTGTCTTTTCATTTATTTTTCTGGAATGGTTATCTTGTGATGCTATAAAACTCATTTATGAGAATGACTGATATTTATAATGTTTTAATTAAATTTGGATTGGGAAGCAAATGGGAAAATTTACATTCAGCGTATACGGTTGTGTCAAACATGTTTGACGGCACTTGTCTTTTTATTAGCTTAGAATAATTAGTTGGGGTATTTGTGTACTAATATTACCTAATTAACTCAGCAGCGAGGTAATTAATTTAGTTAATGGCTGTCCAAGGAAAAAAATAGTGTTGTAGTATAGTGAGATGCTTTAATTTCACTAGATTCTTCTTGGTTGAATGGTTTTTCATATAGGTATTGTTTTTTAAAAGGATTCGGAGAATATATCTGTTTTATTGGAGAGGGCAGTTCTTGCATTTTGCCCATGATAAAAACAGTCCAGTGTAAATCTTGCAGGGAGAGAGCAGAGGAACTGGATGCTCTTTCTTTTCAAAGGAGCTTTTACATAAGGTGTGCTCCATCCATCAACTACAACTGCAGTTATTTCATTGCTTTTAAATTCCAAATGCATATTTTTTTTCTAAAACATCAATTATTGCAATGTCGCAACATCAGTGAATAACTGATTAGGTGAGAATGTTGGGCACTGAGCAGATACATAACCAAAACAAAAAAAGTATTCAGCACAGTGACTTCCCAAGCTATGCATGCTTTTCCCCATTAATTCCTTCTCTATAAACCTGGCCTATCTCCCCCTGAATGATTTAATGTGTCCTGTGGAGTCCTGTGACAGTAACCTCAAGTTTAAAGTCATTCAGGTGTCATCCCCGGTCTTTCTGTCAGTTTTGAACCTGAGCACCATGAGCTTTATGTCCTTTAATTCTTAGAGAAGACGATTTACATCCAGTGGCTGAGGTTAAAGGGCATCATATATCATTGTTGCATCGATCTGCTCCCACAAAACTGTGTGTCCGTGTTTCCCATAGCCTTGCATGATGGTGCTTTGGAGTGGGGCTCTCCCACTTCATTTGTTTCTATTTAGAGTGTATTAGTTGATTTTCCTCTGCTAACAAATGTGCAAATTCCTGTCAGATCAGTTCCTAAGAATTCTGTGCAGTAAGATTTACTCATTAGTCAAGTAGTAGTAGTAGGTAAGAGGTTTTTTGCATCATATGGGATGCAAAAAAAAGGAAAGCTGCACACCCAAATTAAGCCTAAAGGACTTAAATTAGCAGCTGTCACTGAACTCTGAAAGTGGTTCTGTGAAAAGGATATGGGCATCTCTGGCTCTCAAGGACATCTGGTCGGGTTGGGGGAGGGAAGATACATATCCACTCAAATGGCTTATTGACTTTACAGGCCAAAAGGTCAGGTCAGAAACCTGCAGATTGCCCAGTTAGACCTAAGCAGCTCCTTACAGATCCCTGCAAAACTTTAAAAGACTATTTTTTCCATCTTTTCTACCTTCTGACACCCAGTTCCTGTACACGTGTGCTTGGCTGCTCCTGTTCCTGAAAACTTTGCTTTACCTTTTCATGTGTTACAAACCCTCTTGGCTGAATGAGCCTTTCTGTCCAAAGTCAGTACCAGCAGCTGAACCAGTGCCAGCTTTGGTAGCCCTGTCATTGGGAAAATTGCTGTCCTAAAGGAGCTCTCAATTCCTGTTAATTATTCACATGACCTCTCTCATACCTTTCCTCACAGATGTTTTATTTTTATTTACCCTGGTGAATGATCCACAGCAGAGATCATCTCACTCTTTGCAGCTGTTTTAAACACCCTCCTGTAAGCAAATCGTGTGCTAATGTTTATCTTTGATAGTTTATCATTATCAGAAAACACTGTCATGCTTCTTTATTTGTAGCTAGCAAGTTCCAGATGAGATATATATCATAATAATTCATGCACCGTCATGTCTCAGTGCCTAATTAAAAAACTGGTGACTTAAATTCATCAATGTTTCTGCCAGTCCCTGAAATATCCTCTTACTTTTGTCATTCTTTAACAGAGAAGCTCCTTGGTTGATTCATAAGCTTACTGCTAATCTAAAGACCTGCAAATGAGAAAGTTACATTTCTAATTTATTCAGGAAAGGTGGAGGTGGAGAGGTTGTTTCAGAATGGCAAAGTTAATAATATGGCTTTTCTTACTTGAGGAACTGGCATCTTGTTCGTTTTTGTGGGGTTTTAGTGGGGATTTTTGCATACCAGATTTGAGAACTAGCTACTATGTGAAGTATTTTCACTGTTAAGGTGTAAAAAACCCAGGAATCAATTAATTCCATAACATATCTGCAAAGAAATTTGATAAATCTAGTGTCTGAAATCTTTCATTAAGACATTCTTTTTACCTTATCTGGATATTTTTGCATTTTTAAAAAATTTTTCTCCCTCACACTTTTCTCACTTTTTAATTTTTTTTTTTTTTTTTTTTTTTTTTTTTTTTTTTTTTGTGGAAGCCAGTGCTAGCATTTGTCCACATAACGAGGTGACAAATACTGTAATTTCCTTTCTCCTACTTGTTATTTACCAGATTATACACAAGAGTCTGAATTAGTAGTCTTCATGATTCATCTTAGTTGTTAAATTGCAGTTTCCTAAGCCATTTCCAGCATTATTTTTCTGGGATCCTCTTCTTTGGATTATATATTTTGCATGCTTTGTTCCTAAAATCCAGGTATTCCATCTCAATGTATTTATCAACCTCTGCAGCCAATCAGTTGAACTAAACAAGTGATCCTTGCAGAATGGTTGATCTGTTCTTGACTTTCTGCAGCACACTGCCAAATTTTGCATCATATGAAGATTTTTTGTCAAGGTTTCCATATATTTTTTTCCCAAATGGCTGCTAAGGTTATACACAGCTTTGTGCTGAGGCCTCGTTCCTAGGGACCTGGGAAAGGAGTGAATCTGCAGATCAGAGGGTGTTATCTGTGTCAGCAAATTATAATCTTCTCTACTATTTATTGAGTTTGAGGTTAGAAAATTTTTATGTATTAATTTTAATAATAGTGTGATCAAAGACGCTATGTATTATTTATAATCTTCTAAAGTGCAAGTGTCTCTCGTACCAATTTTTAATGAATTTCCATATTCTCTTGTTACTAGGCAAATACCATTACCCCTGCTTTATTACCTAGATTAATATTTCAGTAATGTGGTGCGTGTTTTGTACTGCCACTGGAGTAGAGATTGTAGGATCCTCAGTAAGTGGCAGCTCCAGGCATGGGTGGCATCTCAAAACCTTGGGTTTTTTTTCACACACATGTATTTCAAAAGTCTTCATTAGTGAGGTCTCTGATTGTTTCGGAAGAATAATACACTTAAAAATAAATTATCCATCATCAGAAATTCTAGAAATGAGAATGACCTAAAAAATATCTAGATATCCACATACAAAACAGTGCCCCTCTCTCTCTGTGTAGCCTTTAAAAAATGCTTTCTTCAGTATCCCATCCCCAGCGTGTACCTAGTTGTGCCAGGGCAGCATTGTTGTGCATCTTTCACAAATCAGAACCTGGGCAGTCTGCTTCCCAGCACTGCTGGAGAGCCACAGGACACAGGTGTGGAGTAGCCTGATGGTTTCTTCTCACTCTTGTTGTGGTTGCAGTGGGCTGGGGGCGGGTGGAGTGGGGGCTGTATTTTTAAATAGCAGTGGTTGACACCTCTTTTAAATGCTTCCAATAGCACCAGCACATGAACACGGTGACTAACAGTGCCTGACAATTTCAGTTTTACTGCACTTATTGCTTTGACAGGCCTTGACTTTCTGCCAATTCAGTTGGAAACAGGCTCTATATCCCTTTTGCCCCACTGGCTTTCCAGATTCTCTCTATTTTTCTAACCATTCATTTCTTTCTCTTGAACTCTAATTTCTCTGGGGTAGTGGCCACAATCACTCCTTCCCCACAACTTGTGGCCACCTGTGCTATCTCTGCAGTTAAATCATTAAGACATGTTCTGAGAAAACAGGAGAGAGAGATAATTACAACATTAAATGATCTTTTGCCTCATTAATTTTTTAATAAAAACATCTGACTTGAACCTTGCCTGCAATTTTTTGGTACTTCCAAACGTTAAGCGTAGAGTTAACCTGTCCATTAACAGCCTCCACTGTGACCGTGTTCCCCTCTCTTGTGCCATGAATGTGTCATTTCTGTGTTCCCTCAGCCTGTTTAGATGACATATGAACTCCCAGAGAACAGCTGGAGATGCTGGGTGATGAACAGTAGAGATTTATCCTTTTACTGATTCCAGGCATGGTGTGGGTATAAAACAGGCAAAGCTGTCTGAACTTAATTGTTGAAAAAAAACACATTTTATCAAGAAAATAAAGGGAAAGTCGAGGACCAAGGCTGAGGATCTCACTAGTTCATCTATCTCCTTTTCAAGTTTAAGCCCATAAGTGCCTATAAATATTTCTAATTGTTACTGGGAGGAAATAAGGTCACTGAAGTCAGCCATGTGCTCAGAGTATTTAAGCTCCTGGGTCCCAGCTCAAATGGGCATCTATCAGGAGTTGTAGCTCTTCACAACTTGGACTAAAATGAGTTGCTGATGTCAACTTATTTTTAAATAGTTGAGTATGCACAATGCAAATCTCATTATCTCTTCTGTTCTGCTCTCTGGGCCTACAAAGACTACCCTGGCACTGGGAATTGAGTTGTTTCTTCCTGTGAATGGTGCTGCCAGCTCCAGGCTAGTGATCTACTGGGTGTTACAAAAATGATGCCACCTTTTCATGTTCTCTAGCTTGTTGATGGCTTTTTTATCTCTTTATTGTTGTTATTTATTGGTTTATCTCTTTATTGTTGTTATAGTCACCTACTGGCAGAACATTTGTGAGAAATACAGATGTATTTTTTCTCCAGGTAGATTGATAGCACAGGGTTATTTGGGGTTTTTTCTGGTTTTTTTTTGGTTTGTTGGTTTGGTTTTTTTTTTAATGTGTGTGTGTGTGTGTAGATTTACTTGTTACTTGGTTGGGTTTTTTGGGGTTTCTTTTGGCCACGTGCATCCGTACTTCATTGTTAAGGAGCAGTTAAAGATTTAAGATAGGATTATAGGAAAAATACCAAAGGAACCAACAAAAGCTCCCCCTCCCCACAGATTGCAGTAATTTCTGAGCTTTCATAGTTTCTTTTAAATCAGCAGAGAGATTTTTACTTGTGTCAGAGGTATGGTTCTCAATGTGGATATTTTCTAGAGGAAGATTTTAAAGTGAGAGCAGAATCCACAACAGCTGATCACAGCTTAAGTGGTCAGTTGCTAAAACTAATTTTCCTTTGACAACCAAATACCTTCTGTAGAGTTCTCAGGTTTCCTGTAGCGAAAGAACAGAGACTACCTGAGGAAATATTGTGGATCCTGTAGAAAGGATATCGGGGGGAAAAATTTTTTAGAGTAAAAACATGTATGAACTATTGGTACTCTACAATCATTATGTTGTGCAATAGCCTGAAAACTGCCATCTGGCACGGAGAATAATGAATACAAACGATATGTTCATAGGGAGAAATTCAATAATTTTCAAAGGAAATGTATTGGCATCACTCTGGAGAAATGGCTGGATTGTGACTTCCCATTTGATGTGTTTTCTTAAAATTATCTCCTTTCTAGTAGCAGTGATAAAAGGACATGAAAACAAACTAATAGGGGTTTTAAGAGGATTTTTGTAATATTTGTAATTTCTGAGAAGAAATCTGCTGGGTGTGCTAAGATAATTTGGGCAACACAGTCAAAGCAGCTGTCTAGGTTCCCTTTTAGGATTTCCCATCACTGAGGGACACCTACACCACGTCTGTGCTGAGTCCCTCACTATTGTCAGCTGATTTTCCTCCCCATTGGACATTCTCCAAAGGATGGATGCAGGATGAGAATTTCTTCGGACAGGCCCAAGAGAGATTCAAATAACGTTCCATTACATGGAGATTGGCAATCTGAGTTAGTCTTTAAGCACATATTGATTTGATCATCTCCACTCTATTAAAAACCATTTAAATCTGCAGGACAGCCTGACAGTGGCCTTCAAACACATGAAAACTGAATATGAATATATATATATATACATTTTTTTCTGGTGTTGCAGCTGTGCCCCAGTTTGGAAGTACATTTTCACGTTACTCTGGATCAGTAGAGAATTGTGCTTTATGGCTCCTTGATTTTGAAATCTAAGGCTTTTCTGAGAGATATATATTGGATATTCATTCACATTAAAGTTCAAACAGAGTTTTATGGGGAGTAATAACACAAATTATATTGAAGTAAAATTAAGAATTCCAAATGTTTTATTGACTTGGGCTCTGGTAAATTCAATTCTACTTTCATTTCAATGAGTTTCATGGCCCACTGGAGATGTAATTTGTTAGGTCTAATTAATACTCCTCTGCTTATAATTTTTATACAAGACCAAATATATATTAAATTGAAATAAAAATTCATAATTAACTGCACTAAAATATCTGCTCAAACCCCCTGATTATAAAACAGACCCTGTATCTTTTGTTGTTAAATTTATATGAACAGAAACAGCTGTCCTGGGGTACCTACAATTCATGTCTTGCGTTCAAAATTACAAATTTCTATATGATTTACTTTATTTTGCTAGAAGTAGTTGATCTTTTCATTTCCTCAGTGCAAATAAAATCAGATAAAAGCCAGCTGACAGTAACCATTCTTGGATCTTCTGGAATCCATTTCAGTAAGAGTCATTGCAGGTTTGAAGCTGTTAAAAAGGCAGACATTTTTCTGTGCAAACCTCTGCCTGTGGCTGGAGCAACAGTTAATTCTAATTAAAGATAATTAAGAAAGAGTTACACTTGATTGATTTTTCCAGCTGGTTTTTATATTTGGGTAGTCTGAGGACCAGAGGAACAAGCTCATTCACAGATCTTCAATGCATTGAAAATATTCTCAAATTGCACACCAAAGTAAACCAGCTTGTTGGTGAAGGTTCCTCCATACATTGTTCCTGAGATCAAATGAAGATCTCTTTGTACTGGCAGAGAAGAACAAAGATGCCTTGTTGTAAATATACTGTAAATAATAATAATCAAGCTGCTTTTGCTCTGTGTCCATCTTGCATATCCGTGTGATGTGGGAATAAGGTATCCAGAAACACTAGAGTTAAAAAATACCAGAAGAATAATTTTCAGTCACATACGAGGCAAAATATTATCCTCAATAGAATGGAAATCGAGTTTTTGATGGAAATGTTTTGCCTGCTAAATGGAATCCTAGAGGAGGCTGACAGAAACATATTCTAGTTAACATTTGATAAAAACTGTAAATGAAATATTTAATTATGAGCATAAGACAACAGCTCTGTCTGTAACCTTTTTGCAGCTGGGTTGATATCACTTTTCCTGTCTTTGACAAGGAAATTAATTGTGTTGCTGAAGTGTGAACTTAAAGCCGTTGAGTGTCCTTTGTTTTTCAGCAGCACTAGTTTATATTCAACTGTTGAATACAACTGGATGAGATTTGCTACAACTCTGAGCAATGCTTTCCATTATTTCTTCCTGTGTCACAAGGTTTCTGGTTCCTGGTGAGCTTGGTGTCCCCCAGGACCTCTGGGACCTTTGCTGCAAAAGAGCTTTCCAGCCAGTCAGCCCACACACTCTGCCCTGGTGCATGGGGTTGTTTCTCCCTGGGTGCAGGACTTTGTATTTCCATTTCCATTTGTTAAACTTCATAAAGCCCATTTCTCCAGCCTGTGCTTGCCTCTGAATGGCAGCACACCCATGTGGTGTCCCTCTCTGTCCTTCCCACTGTGTGACATGAGGGATGGGCCAGCCACTCATGTGCCTCTCAGGACTGTATATTCCGAGCGTGGAATATTCTTTTTCCAAGCATGTAATATTCTTAGAGTACAAAAGATTTCTGAAGGATAGAAAAGGATTGCCCTTACCTTTTAGAAATTGGTTGTGGTGGGAGTAAAGCATCTCAATGCCTTTGTAAATACTGCTACAGTTTGAACAAGGTAGTGTCCTGATGTGAGCTCTATAGCTCAGAATTAACTGTCAGCTACATCTTCCTGCACTAAAATGTCATTGTTTTGGTCTTGACTGCCTTATTTTTCATTATGTCTTAGGCTGCTAGTACCTCAAAACCCAAAATCTGTTAAAAATATGATTATTTACACACGAAGTCAGTTATTAGACTGAAAGCATATCGGGTGAGAGATTTTGATTTCCTTATAGAAGATATTTTATATATATTTTTATTTTTAATTGTCCCACTTTTCATCCTGCTCTTTCATACTGTCCAGAGTATCAAAAGGAGTACGTTCTGGTTTATTGCTCATTCCACAAAGAAAGACATTTAACACAAACATGGTTGCAGTTTATAAATGAAGATCATCCTCATTTCTCAGAAAGAGAGGGGCTGACCACACATGAGAACAGTTTACATTTAGAAGAGAGCTATTTCAAAAAGACTCATGGCCTGCTCTGGTACCAGGAACCAGGGAGGGCACTTTCAGAGGTAATGCTGTGGAGAAGATAAGTTTGGGGTTTTTTGCATGTGCATTGTAGATATATTCAGTGGCTGATTCGAGAACATGTCCATTATAAAGTTTTCTGCCTGTGTTGCATGGAGAAGCACACAGAAGCTTTATGCTCTCCTGGTGTGTGTCATTATGTGAGGCAAGAATGATCCTCCCATCTGCTCCCTGTAGCTGAAATGTACTCAACTGATCAGCACAACTGAAAAAAAAAAGGGCCACCAAAATCCCCAAAGCCCAATTACTCCATCTATCCATGCCTCTGAGGTGAACTAATGGAAGTTGTTACTGACAAAGACCTGAGAAATAAGTGGTAACTCCAGGCAAAAACTGTCAAACCTGATCACTTCTTCAGGTTGCTGAAGGAGCTCTGGCATCCTCAGAATGGAAAGAGCCATGTGGGGGCTTAGGAGACTACAGCAATCCCTAGATTTTAGCAAATAACACGGTGCCACCTGCAGAATGGAATAAAGGGAAAACCTCTCGCACCAGTCAGCTTTTCTGCAAAGGTTGGAAAGCTTTTGTCATTACTTCAATTTATAAATGTTTTTCAGAGTGTTGCCTGTAAGTGGTATCTCAGTCCATATGGATGCACGGCATCTTCCTTCAGTTTTTTCGTGGTTGGAAAGCAGCCTTAGTTCATTGGGGTGTTTCTGGAATGCTGTAACAAACGAGAGGGGATTGTAATAGAGCAGTCTAATACAGTGTAACAACACAATAAACACTATAAAAGTCAGCATTATGGTTAAGTGACTACTGCATTTAAACCCAGCAATAACTGAAATCTGGGGTCACTGGCAATTCTGAAGAAAAATGCCCTTAAATGAAGCAATAGCTAAAATAACCTTAAAAAAATCCCTAAATATTAAACCTAATTTGGGTTGAAAACAATTCAGATCAGCCTCAAAACCTTCCTACTCTTTTGGTGTTTGGTTACAGTTCTCAGTGTGCAGGCAAAGAGCATTCCACACAGAAAGAAGAATAAATGTGGTAAAAAGGACTTTGGGGGATGTTTTCAGCCTTTCAGTCTCACACCTGCCAGGGCTCAGTGTCCCTGAGCTGTGTTATGGTCAGAGGAATTAGGCAAAGTCACAGGAGCTGCCAACGAGACAGATAATTTCTAATTCAGCATGTGGCTGATGGTTTATTTTTTTCCGCACCATTGGTTTTTTTATTATGTTTGTTTTTCTACTCTTTTTTTTTTTTGTTTTTAATTGGGAGGTTTATTTCATTTATATGTGTGGCTCAATCACTAATGCATTTTAATCTCTACGGCATCATCTGAGAAAAATGGAATGTGAAAAGCTATGTACATCTGTTTATAAACATGTTACTGAGCACAGCTCTTTGCCAAGGGAGAAGCATCCAAGATGCTTTAATTGACAGTCCAGTTCAAGCACACACATCTCATTTGTGGATACCTCCACCTGTGAACAGCAATGCCATTTATCTTCACATCTCCACTGAATCCATTTGCAACATTATAAATTGGGACACACGTGGATTGTAGGCACAGTGAGCTGAGCAGTGAAAGTGTGTTCATAGGCAAGGTGCACAGCAATAATCAATGTTCATTTTCATGAGTGAGGTACAGCCTAATCAGTCACAGAGCAGAACAAAGAGGGGGTTGTGTTGTGTTACTCAGGGAATGACCAGATGTGAAAAAAAGGAATTTTCAGTGGATTTTAAAAAGGTCAGAATAAAGAAGTATCAAGTTGAAGAGTTCAGCTATTTTTTTCTCAGACTGAAAGAGTTGAAAGCTTTTTTTACCTTTCTTCAGAGAGCAGAATGATTTTGAGTCAAATGAGGGAACTGAATATTTAAAAACTGTCAACAGAACACATTGTTAGGCATGCACACATTTGTTAGGATCTATGAATGTAACTCATTTTCTATTCAGCATTCAACCCAATTTTTTTCTTTTGAGGCAATTTTGCATTTAAATGTGATAAATTGTGGTGTCTGGGCCGGCAGGGTAAAACAGTTTTATTCGTTCATGGTAGAGCGATGCTGTAAAAATTTTTCCAATATGAAAATTGTGAAATACTGTTTTTGGTAAGATTTTTACTCATAGGAAATCTGTGTTTCCAACTGAAGATTTCACACATCTTTTTATTTAACTGGTTCATACTCTAAGGGACAGATTTTCAGTCAGAGTTCCATATGCATACATATAACCTGACCATAAAAATAACATTATTTACACGTATAAAAACTCCCCATTACTGCAAACTTACGTCGAGAAAATTGACTCCATGGGGTTAAGTACTGAAAGTATTATTTTTCATCAGCAGAAGTCAAGAGCAATTTTTTTGAGAAGTAGGGGTTATTCAAAAACTCCAGTCAGAAATGTGCTTGGCATCACTTAGATAGAGACATACGAAATTTGGCTGGGGACTTTGTTGGCAGGGTGTACCCTTCATGTAAGACAGAGACACATGCTTCTCAAAAACCCCACAGAGCTTCCAAACCAAGGCCACTCTCTCACGTTCTCCTTGTGCATCATTCTAATTGTGTGTCTCCACACCATTTAGATGCACAAAGAGACAGAATTGGAGCTTGCTTTTCAGTCATGCATAATATAGATAATCATCCTCCCTCCCACATCTCTTGTGCATGCTCTTTAAATGAGACTACTTTTTAGTCCATTTTAAGCTGAAATATCTAGTGGCTTAATAACAGCTGTTTCTCTTTAAAATGCACTTAGAAATCCTGTTTAGGGTGCTAATTTGCTTAAGGATGGAGCCAAACTACATTTTCTGTTTAATAAGAGCTCTTTCTGCATTTTAATCTCCTAATCAACAGTAATAGGCTATGGATATATAGAGGCAGAGTAGTGTTTTTTAAGAGGGGGCATTCCTAAGTACTCATACATGATTTTGTGAAATGGGTGAAGCACTTCAAGATGCTCTTCCAGCATCTCAAGTATTTTAGTTCACCCAGTCAAAAAAAGCCTGACTCACTGTGACATCCGTGGGCAATGGGGATGGTGACTGAACTCAGAGTGGCCTAAAATAAACAGGCAGCCCAAGACAGCCACATCAGCTGCTCATAGCTGTTCAGCAGCACAGTATTTGCCTTTCCAGCAGACTGGAATATTCCTTCTGCTTCTGTGGGGCTGTTTTGTGTTGGGGCTTTTTGTTTGCATGTTTGTTTTCCAAAAGTGAGACAGAAATGGCTGTCTTCAACTCCCGGAAAATTGGCTGGGGTAATGGAAGAGACTTCAATTCAGGCAAGGCTCCCAGTGTTGCAAGAAGCCCACGATTCCCCAGCCCGCTTGTCTGGGCAGCTGCCACAGCCAACAGGCAGCTCGGAAAGCCAGAGCTGTGGCACAGAGAATCAACCTCATTTCAGCTCCATGGCAGGGAGCCAAAAAATCCTAAAAGTCATGGCTTGAGCGAGGAGCTGAGTCCCCGTTAGGAGCATATGCAGTGTGCTCCTGGATTTGTCAGACCTTTAAGCAGCAGCCATGAGCAAATTAAATGAGATCCCAAGCTCCCAAGCAGCTTGCTAGATGGGAAACCGAATGTATTTCCAGCAGAAAGCTGCCCAAGTTTTGAAGGAATTAATCAAAACAAATATGTATTTCTGCAATCTCTTTTGATCTCAACAAATTAGCATTGTTTCACTGAAAAACTGTCATCCAGCTGTAATAATATTAACCCTTGATTTACCCAGTGTCTTGGTAAATAAAGTGTCTTTTTCCTGATTTCCTCTTCTGCTATGAACACTGCTTAACAAGGAATAACAGGTTGTACTACAAAAGGATATATATAACATATTGCCTTAACATGGTTTTAACATACTGCCTTAATCAAAATATACTCTTCTTCTCTCTCCTCTCTCTTTATACTCATGTCTCCCTCAGTGTTCATGATTCTGGGACAGGAACTTGTCACTCCTGACTGCAGTGTGCGGTAGTGGCTTCAAATGACATGGCAAAATCCTGTGTTTATGTGAAAATGACCCACCCTTTCTGCCAGTCACAGCTTCTGGTATTTAACAGCACAGTGTCTGCCTTGGTGGTCTAGATTGGCTGAAAATCCTTCTATCCACATAGGGAACTGCTGACCAGTGACTAAGGAATGTGGGGGAATAAGGCACGTAGAGATGCTTCCTTTGCAAGCGCAGCGGTTTGGGCACACTGTGAGCTGCTTGCAATGACCTGAGATGACTCCAAACCCACAGGAGTTTAACCAGAGTCAGGGACTAAGTATGCCCCAAAGTCAGGTTCTGTGAAGTGAAACCTATGTGTGTGTCTCTCCTGCTGTTTGGTGGTCGCAGCCTCATGCACAAATCCCCAAACTGGCTTTAAACTTGGTTATCTGTGGCAGCAAAGATGTGCGCAAACAAATTTATCCTACAGAAAGAAACCGTCACCTGCCCCTCAGCTTAAATCCTCTTGGACAATCAGCAAGGACAAAGGAAGGGAATTAGGATGGGACTCTGTTGTCGTACCTACAAAGCCATTAATTCCTAAGTGGTTTCACATACAGAAACCTTCTTTCAATTCCGCTATACCAAGTATTATTGATTTTTTGCTGTTGCAGCAGTGCCTTAAGGACCTGACCGGGGCCTCTAGGCGTAGATGTGTTATATTTTTATAGGCATGCAAGACAGAGATAATTCATGCCCTAGGCAGTTATCAAGTCAAAAAGCAGCAGGTTGTTAAAAATATATGGGGAGAAAAGAGGAGTAAACGAGACGGTTAAACCTGCACACGAACCAGTAGACGAGAATAATACTGAAACAGGAAGATGAGGTTGCTATTTCTCTCATACCATGTGTGAAAATTAATTAATGTTAATCACTGCAGTATTACAGGATAAAGCAGTGGTTTCAGTGCTTAGGACGTGAGTGCATTCATTAACAAAAGACTTGCTTGTTCTTGCATCAGGCATACCACAGGTCACTGTAGACCCACCAAATACCATCTTGTTAATGTATCCACGCTGGGGTGCTTTCATCATGCTGTGGGATATTAATTAGCTCAGGCAAGGTAGCAGGGATAGCAGTTTTAATGCTATTGGAAGTACCAAATAAAAAGCAGGAAGTTACATTTTATTCTGCATCACAGCACATATTCAAAGCTGAAAGGACTGCTAACAGGACTGCTTGGGATGAGGCTCCACAGATGAAGGCAGTGAAATTTATGAGGGTTAATTTCAGCTAACAATTATTGTTTTGAAAACCACTGCATGTGGCATGCTTATACAAGCCTCCCAGGTAAAATCCATTCCTCCTGGAAATCCCTGTTCCAATTGTCCTTGTTGAGCAACAGAGAGGGATCTGCACCCTTTAAACTTCTCTTCTTGTTCTGCCTTAGAGCACTGGCATATTGATTTTAGTTTTTGTATCTCATTTATTCAATTACTGTAATTGAATAAATATGAATATTTCTTCCTTGTCTTCCTTTTTCTTGCAATGTTCTCACAACTCATTTAGTTGGGAGCACTGGGGGTGTCTGAGCCTCAGCATTGTGACAGCACAACCATAGAGGGGTCAAGACAATCCGTGAGTGGAATCAGTGGTGGCATCTTCCTGTCATGGAGTGTCATCCCAGAAAAATGCTACTAAGAGAGATAAGAGCCTATTTCTAAACTTCAGTTATCAGTCTTGTGCCTAGTGTGAATATATCTTTGCACCTCTATTTCATGCACAGATTATCTGTGGATTTAGGATATGTAGAAACTAGATCAGCACCTGCAGATTTGAAGTGTGTTTACACAAGCTGCATCTTTATATTGCAGAGTAGAAAATCTCGATGTTCACTGATTCAATGTGTTCATTGAATTAATATCTTCTTTTTATTTTTTTAAAAATCATACCAACTCCTTCTTCATTGACTGCCTTCCAGTTTTCATGCATGCTGTTTTCCATGCTCCCATAGCAAAAGAAGGAATTCTTAGAAAAGTTCAGTAACAAAAACTTACTGTAATAAAAAAAAGCAAGTATTTGACTGAAGACATTTATGCTGTGCTTGTGTGAAGTATAGTAGGAAGGAAGCCAATCATTTTCTGTTCATTATTGTTTAAAATACCACCATGTCTGTATAAACAGAGCCCTATTTATACAAACAATACAATAAAAGCACTCACATATGCTATAATTGCTGATAAAATTACGTGTTTATGCTACACAGTAGATTGGCTGAATGCATGTTGGAAATTACAGCACTTTAACTGCAGGTTAAAATGTGTTATTGAAAAGTTTATTTTATGTTTTATATATAAAATAGCAGAATTATAACAGTAGTACTAACTTTTAAATACTATTAATGGCTAGTGCTCTGTTATTTCATTAAACAGAGATCTGCTTCTTCTAAAATAATCTCTCAAGCTCATGGTTATTTTCTTTTTAAGGCAATGTGATAGCAATACTATATTGTATATTAGTCTGCACAAGAGCAGCTGTAATTCAAGAGTCAATTCTCCATTCCTCAGACAATAAGAACTTTATGACAAGAACTTTGCCTTACAGATATGTGTGTATAATGAATAAATGACAAGTTCTTACCAGATAGCAACATTATATTCTTTATTGTGCTTGGGCCCTCACTTACAAAACAGCCAAGAAATGTCAAACACTTAGATAAATCAGCTCTTACTGAATTTTAGTTCTCTGGAATCCTGCACACATTGATGAGAACAAGTCCTTTACTGCCGCGAGATAAAATACAGCTCACCCCTGAGGCAGATGTTGCAGAAGCAACGTGTGGATGAGAAGATAAGACTTCAGAAGGTGTTAGCTAGTGCCATACTAATTGATTAGTTGCCATTGCTGAGAAGAGATTGTCCTACAGAGCCCCAGCCATCAGCTGCCTGCTGAGCTAGATGGAAATCAGTGGGATGAATTCAGTAGGGGATTATTTCAGGCATTTTGTTTAACAATGACTCCTTAAGTTCTAATGTATTCTAGAAGAAATTATGCTCCAAAGATTAATAAGCAATTGATTATTTTCACTGAAGTTATTTTAAGAAAAAGCTATCTCCCACTAAAATGGAAAACCCCATCTTCCAGCATTGCAAGCTAATAAAGATCTTGGACTTTCTTCAATCACACCTTAATAACAGCAGTAATAGCTTGTGGTGCTTTTAAGAACAGGGTTTTCCAAGGCCAAATTCCTTGTAAGGCATTTCAATTTCACAGCCTGGAATAAAAGCCCAGGTTTTTGGAAAAACACAGTACTGGAGGGTCTACAAACAAGATGGGCCTCTTGCTTCCCAGGAGAGCAAAGGTGCATCCAGGGGCCTTATGTTAAAATACAAGCAAACATAAATTTCTAAGTGAATGTAACAGTGATTCCTGTTAGATGTCTCTTCAGGGCATTTATTTTTCTTCTGTGAGATCTGGAAGTTAGACTAATAGATGACAGCATGTCCCCCTGCAAATGGCTCTCCAGTTGAGAGGCTGAAGACTATTGTGCCCTTTTCCCAGTCTATTTCTAGAGTGGTCCTTTTTGACTCACAGAAATCCATAGCAATATATTTCCCAGGTATCACTTTGAACTAAATGGATCCACTATTTCCCTCCCTTTTAAAATTTTCTGAGACAGATGTCAGCAATAACCTCAATGCCTCTCTGATTCTTGTTTCCTTTTCCTTCTTTTCCTCTCTAAATGAAATCATTTTTGAAGCTGCTCAGAAAATCCAGATGTAGCCTAATAAAAGGGAGAAAAGGATGTGATTTTCAGGAATCTGCCATAGTTCTTTTAACCATAATGATTGCAAATATATTTCCATTTCATACATCTACCTAGATGGTTCTTTGAACACGAAATACCACGGGTGACCATGATGTGGAATCTGACCATCTAAAAGCAGAAAACTTGCAAACACTTGTGAGCTGCTCAACACATCCATTTTATTTTCTTAGGCTTGGAGCCCAAAACATTCCAGGAACTTTCCAAGCACAGAGATGGATCCTGTCTTTGACTTTGTGTCGTTACTAACAAAAAATTCCATGACATTTTGTTGATGTGTTTGTCTCACTTAATACAACCCCACATTATGGTGTTCATCAAATCCGTGCGACTGAACTTCTGTATTCACTGCAATACACACAAAGCTCTTTCTTCACCTTCAATGTGTTGTTCTGGCATAAAAATCTGTGAACATTGACATGAAAACTTGCTGAATGTCTTTTTTGTTTCCCTAGCATGTTCATGAAATAGAATGAGAAATCATGACGTTTGAAAATTTTTTTTAATGATTATGCTTCACATAATTCATAAGTAATTTCTAGGCCCTAGAGGTTCCCATGACACATCAGAGCTACTGTTGTTGTTAAGATAATGGAATTAAGTGGTATGTAGGTGATATAGATTCTGAAATGCTGGCACTGTGCATTCATGAAGCCTTCTGTGGGCTGCAGAATGATGGAGCTCCTAAATTTATCTCCCCTTGTTTGCCTAGGTAAGCAAACAGATGCAAAACCCAAACATGCAGAGCTAATGAATTCTGTAAGAACTCCCTCCTCAAGCCTAGCAAGGGATCACAGCAGGAACAAATGCTTGACCTCTTGAGTTTAATAACAAAAGTTAGATTCTATCCTCAGAAATGCTGGTAAAGCTTTTAGTTTCAGCAGATAAATATTTACATCTGAAAGCAAGGGTTTGACCCGAAATAGAGTGGAGTACATGGTTAGCATTTATCTGAGGCTTGTTTTCCACTGTCAGTCCATGGCTGAAGAATGGAAAGGTGCCCTTTGGAAGTGGTCAGGAAACTCTGATAGCCAGATCATTGCTGTTCTGAATGTGACTACTGCAGAGCTGGAGGGCACCTGCAGTCTGAACATCTGTGGAAGAGTGAGGGGAAGACTGTCACAGCTCAGTTCCAGCTGCAGTCGTGTCTGGCTAATGAGCAGATGGAGACACTGGTGGTTAATGATTTCTTGGGGTGGCCTCACAGGGGTCACCACTTTGGGTTCTTCCTGGCCCTTACTTCAGAGTTAGGACAAAGGCTGAAAGCTGCTCCATGGAAAATGGCTTTGGCTGATCCTAACATATTTTTCAGCAACCAAACATATTTCTAGTGCTGAATAAACAAGGCTCAGATTCAAAGTCATGTGAAGACCCTCACAGCAACTATTTCGTTGTTGTTTACTCATTAGCCTAAAACTTCTGCTCCTTCCCTTTGTCCCCTCCTCTCTGTTCTTTTGAAGACGAATGCTGTGAGGAGCAGAGAAAGACCTTCAAAATGACAAAAGGAGTTGGAAAAAAATAAAAAAATATCACAGCCCACTACGAAATTATCCTTGCACTGCACTGGGGGCTTTTGGCAGATACACAGAATCAGAAGAAACAGTGACCACAGATTTTATTTGTCTACTTTTCAACTCTATATATTAAATTAAAAAAGAAAAAGTTACAAAAATGTACAATACCTTGTTCTCCATTCAGCCAGATGAACAGTCCAGTAGAGTAGAAATTGAAAGCAATTACCTGATCTTGAACTGGTGGACAATTTTATCATTTGTGGTCATAAAGTTTCCATGTTGTGAAAGTGCATCACATGTTTAATAGGATTAAATAAATATTTTTAATGTCTGATGCTTCATGCATGTGTGAAAGAAACAATATACAGTGCATTCCCAGGTTATTTTTTTCATGAAATATTTCTTAAAATCAACTCCACAGAACATGGATAAACTTGTACCTTCCACGATCACAAATGCATTCTCGCTTCCCATTTCCATTGCCTAGAGTGCATTTTTGCAATGGATTGTGATGTTTTTGTTTTTACTGATTATAATCTCTCCCTGGAGAAATACCAGCTTACCTATATGCTCAGTATTTCCCCAGATGCAGTATAAATGTGCTGCTGCAGACAAATTGCATACATATATCAGAGGGCAAAAATGGACCTTCTCCTCAGATCGAATCCCTAGTCTTTAATTTAGGTGAGCGTTTGATTCAGAACTTGTCTTTGCAACTGAAATAGAAAACTGGTAGAACAGTCTCCCAGGCTTTTGGAAGAGAGACAGAAATAATCTTATCTTTGTACAGTCCCTGCTGGTCTTTTTAGCAAGAATCTCCCAAGAATGCTCAGCTAGGACATACTTCAAGGAAATGACGCCCTTTATCATCGCACTGAAATGTAAAACATTTGGGAAGTGTGGTGATATTTTCGTCAAGAATGTTATTGTAGGAAATTCTTTCGTTAAGGAATTGTGAACTAGCTTGTTTTCCTTGCTCTGATGCTGAGGTATCATTTACTTGAGCACTGCCTTTAAAGCAGCTGTTAAAAAAACAATAGGACCACTCATCTAAAATAAAATAATATAATTAAAAAGTAAATCACTGCTGACACCAAAGTGTATTTAAAAGCAGCTGCAGTCAATAAGATGGTTGGATTTTAGTTCACAAAAATGAAAGGCATGCAGCCACATGGGACCAATAATGCTCTGTGATTTATAGTAGAAGAGTTGTGCAGAACAAAGCAGGAGAAATGTGGACCTGAAAGTAGAAAAAGAAACTGTAAATGCTTAAGGCCTTAATGTGTAAGTTCTTGTGGAGCCATAGGAAGCAGTGATTAAGAGAAGTCTTTGAGAAGGACTGATACAATTGGGACTGGTCAGGAAGAGAGAGGCATTCAGAGCAGTCCCTGCCCCTGGAAAAGGTACAAAGAACTACATGTAAAACAGGTGGAAAATAAAAAAACCCTAATTACTTCAGAACTCTGATCATATCTTACAAAGTGTTAAATTTGGATTCACCTGGTCATGCTTACGGCAAGTAGTACCTTCTTCAAAAAGAGTCATAACTTTTGTATAGTTCAGTTATTTCAGAACTAAACTAACATTATTCGTGAACAATATCTGCCCTTTCAAGTGTTCTTGCCTGTTGTATAGAGCACTTCTGACTCAGAAAATGAATAATTGATAAGGTGTAAGCCTGTGAGCAATTGGGATCTTTTCAGATCTTTGAGAAAGAAATTTGCTTTCATTTCTAAAATGAGCAGGACATTTTGGAGAAATTGTAGCTGGGTGGTTCAGAGCATTAAACCGTGGCTCAGTAGAAGTGGGTTTTGCTCCCAGAGTTTTCACAAATGTTTGTCTGACAGGAGGAAAGTCTACAGGAACAGATAATGCTTAAAATTTCAGGGAATTCTAAAGTTTGAACATTGACTGTGTTTAACTCATTAATCAGCTGGGTGGTGGGGGACAAAGACCGTGTAAGACAGCAGGAACTGTTCATCAGCAGAGAGTACAGGATCTAAGTCCCCAGACTTTGAAAATATTATGTAGATTTTCCTTACTATCAGAATAGATCTTACTGGAGACTGGATTTTCTTTTTTCCTGACTGTAGGATTTCTTTCTAGATCATATTCTATCTTCTCTTTTATTTCATTTGCATAGTTCCTGTGAAATGTTCTGTCCTCTGTTTGGGTTTTGGCACAGCAAATAGCACTGTACGAAGTCTATTGGTGTGCAGAAAACTTAGTTTTGACATTATGACTGTCAAGACTGAATGGAGTGGCTAAAGGTCACTTGTTTTCTGACTCGGGTAGAGATGGATGAGGGTGAATTAATCGTTGGAAAGGATTTTTTCTGAAGGTTGATTTTTTTTTTTTTTTCCAAGCATAGATAATAATGCAGTGAATCAAAACAGGATGAGAGATAGCAGGTGTCCAGCTTTGTGGATGGAATTAGGGGAAAGGAATTGCTCAAAATTTTCACCTCCCTTCCTTAGACAAGTGTCCTCATTTATAAGCCAGTTACAGCCAGGTGCATATCAAAGGAGATCCACTTGTTCTTCAAAGCTGTGCCTGCTCAGGGTCTGGTTTACAGTTTGCCTTTTAGGTGGCTTTAACATGGGTTTTGGCTTTGTGAAAAGTGTGGTTTGAGCCGTAGATTATCCTTATCTGTTTGTTAGTTTGCACAAAATTAATGTAGTTAATGTGTTTCTCAGACAGCTGGATCGTGCTCACGGGATTAATCAATGTTTTAACCACAAATTTAAATTGATTATGGATGGTGCCATGTTTGCATGTAGCTGCTTTGGTTTTCAGAAAGTGGAACAACACGTCATTCAGTGTAGGAGAGAAAGTTTGGTGCCCCCACCTTCATTTGTGGATTACCTGGTGTCACTTCGGAGTTATTACATCAGAGCAGGGAGAGTGTCATTGTCAGGCTTACTCTGGCAAGGCCTGTAGTGTCATCGTGGTGCTGAGGTCAGTGCTGGAGCCTTGGCAGTCAGACAGACAACTCTGTCAGGGTGCTTGGAAAAAAAACTTTCTGAACTGTAAGTGGTTTATTTGGTCTGCTAACTTTTCTGTACTTTCTGTGCACTATGGTGCAAAGGATTTACAGGAGAGCTCTAGAGCTCTGTTATTTAAAAGCATTTTAATATTCTTTGAGGCAAGGTGCCATGAAATACAAAGTGCTATTAATTGGTTCATCAGACTTGAGAGAATGCAGCAGTAATTGCATATTTAATAGACTCTCACCATTTGCAGTGGTGCAGCAACCCAGCAATTCTGTTGTGAGCAAACATTTCCATCGGTTTATTTCAGTGTGCAGCTGCAGTGTCAGGAGAAGGCAAGAAGGGACAACCCTGTGAATTTTGGGTGCTTTTGCCTTAGAAACATGAATGCTGAAAACATTTTTTCTGATTAGCCACAGGATGATGTATTCTTAAAGTTACTCCAGTGGACAGAGTCCAAGCACTGGCTTGGTAAGAAGATGTGGCATTTACCCTGCTTTGCTGCTCCAATTATTAACCACTTTGGAAGTTTGCCCTTCAATAACTGGGCTGTTCTAATCTCTTTAGAGATTAATAAAAAGAAAAACAACCTAGTTTTATTTTAAGAGATAGCAAAGCATTTTGATAAAGTGGCCTAACACGTGGAACTAGGACTTCAGTGGGTACCAGTCTGGTCTGGTGCTTTTGTACAAATAAAGTGGTGAATGATGGTGGTCTTCAGAGTTCTTCTGGAAATCCCCCAGCAGGAGCCTGGTGTCAGAGTGGACTCGAGGGAGAGAAAATAAAAAATGAGGGAAAAGAAATATCTGTACATAGTAGCCCTGATTTAAGAGAATTGAGCACAAATCTAATACTGTACAATCCTGATCACAGAGTTACTAGAAACGAGTTTATTAGAGACCTAAAGGAATACAATTGAGATGATCACAACAGAAATATGCACTTTACTAAGGGAATGAGAACTACCAGGGCTCTATTAAATATGCAATTACTGTGACTTTTTTTGGGGACTGAACCTGCCATGGAATATTCAAAATGCCTGTTTCATGGCATAAGAATGCATTGTGTCATGATAACATGGCTAGCAGCTAAACTCTAAAATTTAAGCCTAACTTCAGAACATCAGCTTTAGAGATAAGCCTATAAACAGGTCAGTGTACACACAATTTCAAAACAACCACATTAAATAACAAAGGATGCACCTCACAATAAGCATTTTTAGCAGTGCACTGAGGCAACAGCCTTAAGGTGTGTCCTTACCAGTCAGTGGTATCTCACAGCTAAAACCAAAATACTTAGTTTATCTATCCTGACTTTGCTGCCGTGATTGTTTCTCAGTAAATTCTTATTTTTAGAATTAACATTGTGAGTACAGTGCAATATGGCAAATACCTTCTTTTAGAGTGCATGCCTCTGTTCATGATCCTTAACTCAGAACTATTCTGATAATAAAATAACTACATGAGAGCTGCGCTCACCAATTTGATGTCCCTGGGTTTTTCCAGAGCACTTTAGGGATGTTCCTTAAGACAAACACCTTTGTTCATGTCTGGCTTATTACAGAGACAACGTCAACCATTTACATCTGGTTACTACAGGATGACCTGCGGCATTGTGGCTACAGGGTTTAACTCTTCGTTTCCTCTTCTGTTGGTGCTTTTCCAAACAAGCAAATAGAAACCCAAACGGTACTTTCTACAGAGGAATTGTTAGCTCTTCCCTAGTATATTAATTATATCAAGTGCAGATGTCACTCTAGTAGCATCTCCTACTGTTTTTAATGCGGTAAGTATTATGTAATTCCTCTTTTAATGTTAATTATTCAGTGGCACATGTAAAGTGTAGTCATATTAACTGATGTAAAGATACTTGAAGCTCTTGAAGCAACAAGTATTGTGGGCACCAGGTAGGGAGATAATGTTCATCTCACTTCCTACACTGTTCTGGGGGAACAGTTAGTGCTAAATAGCTTGCAAAAACAAGCAAACAAACAAAAAAACACCCAAAAACCAAACAAACCCTCAATAAAATACCATTTCCCCGCTGTTTAACTGCTGGAAAGCAAGAGTGAACCCTCAGAGATGGATGACAACATTACCTACACCCAGACCACTGAAATTTCTAAGTAGCAAGGAAATTTTCAGGGTCAGTCTCAGTTTCTGGATTTGCCCCCAATGCTGTGGATGGGGAGATGCACTTCTTGCAAGAGAGAAGCAAGAATATTAACAGGGTTCAATGAGAAATTGCTCCAGTGGTTTAACAAGGTCCACCTGAGTGTTTACTGCACTAAGGATGGGGTCAGACAAAACTGTCAGGGAGAGGCTTCCACTGAGCCATGGGGTCCAGAAAAGACCCCCTTGCAAATCACACAGTGCTGAGCTGCTTTTCAAGGGGAAAGGAGTTGCAAGGAAAGGAGGTGGTAAAGGGAGCCGCTGACAGGAAAAATGGCAACGCCTCCACTTCTTGGAGAAATCTCTGACATTCCTCTTAAAACCCTGCTCTCCTAAGTCCTGGAAGATATTGAGATGACTTTATCCCAAATCCCAGACCCAGGTGTTTTGGTCATTAAACTCTGAGGCAGGTTAATGTCAAAGCATAAACCATGAGGCTGTAGTGTGCCAGAGGAAGGCCCCACATGGCAGTGTCCTGTCACAGCACTGCTGAACTGAATGTGTTGGGCATGGGAAGGGATGTTAAGTTGATTTCCCTAAAGGAATACTGCTTTCCAGATTACAGAAAATATAATTCATGGTAGGATCCTCAATTCCTCAATTTGTTAAAAAGCTGTATTTCTGGTCAGATGTTTTGGTGAGTTTGATTTGGGGGTTTTTCAGAAGAAATGGTAAAGGGTGGCTTAGACACGATACCTTTACTGAAGGGAAATTAAGCTGTTGTGATTGCCTCTGTACAGCAGCTAAAGCACATTGAGAAAATTTTATTGTGCATCCTGAATGGAAAAAATCCCCTGCATTGATTTGTCAAAGTGCTATCAAGGGTCAGGAAAGCTCACCCTCTGAGCTAATTTGCTGGTCTTATTTAAAATCCCTTGCTATTATCCAAATAATTATTTCTCCTCTGTTCAGGCTCCCACATTTGGCTAATGTGTAAGCAAAGCATCAGGAAGAATAATTGTGACACCTGGAGTCTCACTGCCAGCATTTACCAGATGACAGAATTGTTCTGTGCCCCCACTCCCTGGGCTGTTTCTCAGACCAGACCCAGCCTTCTCCTGAGGTTTCGTGCTGATATTTAAGCAGTTGAGACTCACTTATTCCTAGCATGCCCAAGAGCCTGTCTCAATGCTTTCATCCTTGACTGTTTTGAAACTATTTCCAGGAGCCTGAGCAAAAAATGCTGTAGTTACGTGAATATGAATCTGATGAGTGAACCTAGTGATTTAAACCAGTTTTATCATTATCTCCAGTGAATGCAGGTTTTGTTTTGCCACTCAGTTGCATAACAGCTGCTTTATTGCACACAGAATCTGTTGGATTGCTGTCTGGAGTTTTCTCCCCATTTGTTTTCTGGTGTCCAAACTTTTGAGAGTTTAAAATAGCAGTAGCTTTGTAGCACTTAGGTTCAAAGGCTGGGTTAGGCTAAAGGATCGATGGAACTGGGAAATTTAAGACAGGAGGAGGTCAAAAGGGTGTGTGTTGGATAAACCTATTAAGCAGAGAGTAGGAGTTGCACCACTTAAGGTCAGCTCCAAAATCTAGTTTGATCCCCTACTTTAAAAAGTAGCCATGGTGAACTGTAGTAAATAGATTTTCCCTTGGGTTTGGCGAAGTAATTTAGGATCTCAGAATGTTTTCGTGGTCCTAGAGACAGCAAAGCATTCAATGTACAATGAAGCAAAATGTGCCGTAGAAAATCATCATGCAATCAAGAAGTGGATTCCTGAGGGAGACTGTTTTCTAAGGAATCTGCTCAGGCAGAGAAAATGAGAGCTCAGATCTTCAGAGCATACCTAGGGCTCATTAACACACACTGCTAAGCTTTATACTCCAGAAAACATGAATTATTGCTTTAGTGGGAACACCCCAGATTATGTAACTGCACCTTCATGGAAATAAACCAGCACATCTGATTTTCAATGTTGCCAGTAGCAACAGCTCTGTTATCAATTTCAGCCTACATTCACCTCCTGAAACCTCCACCTCAGTGAAAGGAAGCCCTGTGGGACAGGTAATGCAGAAGGTTGTTAATGCAAAGTGAATCAGTGCTTTTGGGATCTGTAGTCAGATTAACAATGAACACACTTCTTTTTGCATCCCATCCTAGTAATTTAGAATTAAAATTCCTGTAATACCCTTAGAAAGCTTATTTCAAAACACACAGTGTCAGCTAACATCTGCGCAGTCACCATCCCGAAATCCTGAAATGGTGAAGCTTTAACACGTATTTCCGTATTTTCTGGGAAATGTGGACAATACCCACATTTGGGGAAAATTCTCAGCCTGATTATCTGACAGAGAGGTTTTTCTTTGTAAAAGTGAATACAAAATTGCTAAGTATCCAATTCAGGAAAGCTTTCCTGTACAGCACAGCAGTTAAACTGGGACTGTCTGAGGTGCTGGCTTATTTGCTCTCCCGAAGCAGGGATGTTTTCAGGCAGTAACAATTCAGAAATAGATTTAAATGCCCAGCTCTCCTTCTGTTTTTATTCAGTTTCACCCCAGCAGTATTTCTGTATCTATCTCAAGCCCAAAACTGTGTTTAGTAATTGATTGGTTATTATTAAAAGCCTGGAAATTCCCTCAGACTTTCATAATTGGTGAACTGAAAAACTCAGATTTTGTATTCCCTGAAATGACATTACCTATTTTTCAAAGGAAATAAATAAGACCTTTTTAATTAAAGAAATGGCTATTTGTACAGAGAAGTATTGAATTTGTAGGTACTATGATCAAATAATGAATTCCATTCAGGCATGTTTATATATCTTATAATATGTGTGGCTTTCTCAGCTGCCACAAAATTGCTGTCATAAACATAGAGAAGTCAAAGTAAAATGGGCAAACACAATCCTGGTATAATTCCACTGGCTGAAATGCATATTTGCTGTTTTTTAAGATAATTCTAAACCTGTGCTAGTGGCTTTAAGTATAATCTGCCTGAATCTAAGTCACTCATAGATTTAAACAGAATTTAGTTGTCATGAAATGATAAAAATAAGCCTTTGTTTTTAATTATGGGCTTTTTTCCCTCTCAAATGAAGCAATTTGTGACTAAAAGCTTAGCCTTTTCAAAAGTGCTCTTTCTTAAGAACTGGAAAAAACCAGCTTTTGTACATACTTTCCTAAAAACATCTCTGCATGTTGAACTGCATCTTAGCACTGCTTTTATCACAAAAATATTTTATCACAGAAAAGACAACTACTTCCTTTTTCTTTTAAGGTTTTTACAAATTTCAGTAATGTGCCTACATCAGTGTCCCTTTTCATTCAAATACATCTGCAAAACCGAGGTAGGCAAGATTTCTACAGATTTTATCAACACAAGAAAACATGCCATGCTTTGAGTAATATACCATGGAAGTCCATAATTTGTTGAGTATTAATTAATCAGGTATTTTGCATTAGATAATACTTTAAATGCAAGACTGGGTTTTTATTCTTCTCTGTGATTTCTGTTTGTCTGCACACAGTGGAGGTGGAATGAGGACAATTTATAGCAATCAAAAAGACTGATCAGATTTTGAGAGCACCCAACTATCCCTCCAAAGCACTACATCATTCTAATTTTTATAGCATTTGGTTCCCCACAGAAATGTGCAATACACTTTTTTATGCTCACCTTATCTCTTTCTCCTTTAATAACAAATTATTTTTGAGGGGAAGGATGATCCTGCAGGGGAAGATGCTATCTTAGAACTCAGATACGTAGGTTTGTTTGCAGAAGACATTCAATTCATCCTCTGGGAACTGAAGATAACGTTGCTTTTTCTACTTTTTAAGAGTCTTGTGAAAATGAATCCACTGTGGATAGAAAGGCATTCAGACAGTGTGAGGAGTGTTGTGGAAGGAATTAAATGTTCTCTGTTCTAAAACAATGGAATGAATGCCAAGCAGCAGCAGTATGAAATGAGTGAAATTAAGCTCTGGCCCAAACCAGGTGTTCTTCATTCCCACAGTTCATTGACTCTGACTCTGATTTGGATGTCAGATAACACAGCAATTTGTGTAGCTGAACGGAATCATATTGTTATCACAAAGTGCTAAGTGATCTGCACAGTAGTAGTTTCTAATGTTATTTGGCACACCTAAAATAAAAATAGTAATAAAACTTCTAGAAATAACTTCCAGTATGGAATAGATGCTAATCATGTTGGTTACCAAAAAGTGGCAGGACGACATGGGATAACTTACATGGCTCTCTAGATCCTACTAATCTCTCTTTTATTCCAAAGGCATTCAGATCATACTTAAAACTTTTGCTGAAAGCTTTCATTACTTTTTAATGGATGTTACCTTTCAAACATGTAGTTTTAAGTCCCCTTGGTTGAGAAAGACTTCTAATCAAATTCTCTCTTTAATTCTGCCTTTTTGAGCGATGTCCCACTTTCTGTTCTTGAAGTGAGGAAACGTTTTTAATCTTTTGTAGGTGCACAGTAAAAGGTTTTAACTTAGCAGTGGTTTTATACCACAGGGTTCTGTGTGTTGTCATTTAATTACTTTATTCTGCATGAGCATTCATTTTTACATTGCAGGAACAAATGGATGTAAAGCAAAGGATTAATTTTTAACAACTTCAGAGTATCAGTAAGGCTGTCAGTATCTGAATGACAGTATCAACTTTTTAAAATCATGCTATTGGACTTTTTGGAGAACAGTACTTCCATAGGGAACAGCGATTGAGTCAAACACTCACCCCCAGGTTTAATACCAGTGTAGAAAGTGGATGTGGAGAAAAGGAGAGTTGTTTGCTATTTTTGCATGTTTTAATTTAGGCCACAATCCAAATTAAATTGAAGTTAATATAGAAACCACTTTGGCTTCACTGGAGCAAGTTTTAAGCACGTAGAGAAGGAGCCATTCTACTTCAAATGGAAGCTGGAATCCTATAATTGTACTAATAACAGAAATTGGAGAAGAAGCTTCAGGAGAAAGACTTTATACCAAGTTCTGTCAGTGATTATGTCTAACCACACTTGACCTAAGGGATTTTCATCAGCTCCAAGCAGGAGCTTTGGTGCCCTTCCCCTTAACTTCTCCTGACAGTGTAACATTTTGACACTCCATCATTTTGCAAACAATCTCATTTTCTTTGCCAAAATGTAAGAGTTTCATTACTTCTGAATAATTGCTTCCAAGACAAATACAAAACTGATGACAAGACAACTTGCAACATACCACAGTGAAACATCCTAGTTCTCTTTTCCATATTTTGATGGAAATTCGAGATTTTGTTTACTTAAAATACTTTAATTAAAGCAAAACTTTGGTGATATGAAGAGTAAAATGGGTACAAATGTAGGGCAGCAAGCACTAAGAGAATGTCAACAAAATTACATCTTTATTATATAAAAAAAAGTGGGTTTTTTTCCTCTACTCTAAAGTCTGCGCAGTTGGGTTATTCAAAGCAGTGGGGTTACATCAGCTGGTTATTTATTATTGATTTGTGGATTTCTCTTCAGGCATTTCTTAGCCTCTCAGCTTCTACCACCTGCCAATAATTACAGCTACAGAGATTGGCTGGCAAATCCAAGCACAGTAGCTTTTCCATAGATTGCTCTCTATCCATGGATCGATCGCAAGGCTGTGAATTCCTGGACAGCGTCAGTTTCTGTGGGCTCTTTAAATTTATTGTGTTTATCCTCAAAAAGATGGAGGTCAGCTAGAGAGTCTGGAGGCAGAGGAAGGTCACGGCTTTCTGGAGGAACTCCCCAGCCTGATGATCCTGCAGGAGGCCATGGAGATGCAGGACTGTGGCCACGCCTGTGGCAAGTGGGGCTGGGATCCCCAAGCCTGGCAGCCAGACCTCACTAGAAATGTTGGAAATGTGCATGATAGGGACACCTGCGTCATTAGAATATCAGTCTGGAATAGTAATGACTTAACTCAAGTTGTAGCTTAATCCTTTGTAATTGTCAAAGAGCTCTAGGTGTGAAAAAGGTGTGTTTTCATTCCACACTCAACAGAACACCGCATTCTTCTATTTTTTTTTTTTCTTTAATTTTGATTCAGGAGGTGTCCATGAATTCAGTGTTTGCATCTGAATTTTCACCTCCTTTAAAATTTCAGGGATGTCTGAATCTTCCGTACTCTGTTCCTTATTTCCTTCCCTCTGCACTTTCTACTGAGCTATTAGTCCTTGCTCGTCTACTCTTGGTGTGCATTTTTAATTCGAATGGCACATGCTGAAATGCTTTCAGACATGACTGATTTTGATACTAGTGACATAATTACTGCCTGCTATTAGATAAGGAGTGTATTACTTTAATAAACGTAGCCATCTATGCTCATGACAGACTTTCATTGGGATGTAAAATGCACAGTTAATAATTTTGACTCAAATCTCTTCTCAAGGCAAGTAAATGATATACCTGGCTGGAAAGCTTTAGGGTATTGAAACTAGGAAAACTAAAAATGGAGGCAAATTCCATTGTCAGAGACAGAAGTCTTTTAACTTCAAACCTTTAACTTCATTAATTTAATCAGTTGCTTTTTAAACCACTTTGAGTGCAAAACTGTCTCTTCTACTTTTGAAAGCAAGGAGGTGAGAAGAAGGCTGCCCTAGATGAACCTGGATGTGATGAATCTCTCCTTCATGGATCAAGCAGGCTGGGAGAGAGTGTTGGGCTGGTGCTGCTCACCCAGGGTGTGCCTGGCCCCGAGGATCTGCCTGCTGGCATAGCCCTGCTGCCTGTTTGATTTCTCCCTGTCATCACAAAATTCTCTTTTTTCTACCTGTATCAGTAGTGTGGGAGCTTGGCAAAATATCTTTATACTTACTTGCCTTTGTAGAGTTGGATTTTCAGCTGTCTTAGCTCAGGACACTTCATGCAGTATAGGATTTTTCCAGGCATCTGGATTTATCAAAGTGATTGCCAAAAAGTGGTTTTTCCAGCCACTCACATTATGGGAGAGGTCATGTCTCATGTATGTTCCTGAAACTGAAAGCATTGTAGGTCACAGAGAGGGCCCATCAGCTCTGTAATGCCCTTGATTTGGTAAAAAGAGGGACTCAGAGAATATTGAGAATGGTAGAAACAACCAGTGAAATCTGTTTTCTTTGAACTCGGGTTGAACTGGTATATGGACTAGGGCTAGTTTGGAGTGTCAGAGCTATTGCTATCAAGCAAGGAATGGCACTGTTATCACTAAACTGAAGGGTCAGCTCTGCTGGAAGTGCCAATTACTGGTAATATATGAAGTGGGTTTCTTGGTCTAATTGGGAAATATTTTTAAAAGACAGTAGAAATAGTGGGAGTGAATGGTGAACTTTGTGTCCCTCCAGGTGAATTACTGGTGTGGATTCCTAAGGGAGATGGGGAAAATGCTTCTATAGAAGTGTGATAGATGTCTTTTGGGCATCAGAGACTTGTTAATGGTCTCCTGCCTTTGTCCTGAGTTTATTGTAGCCATATAAAGTTTAAAAGTGCTGATGCAAGGATTACAACAGACTTTAGGAAATAATCTCTGTGCAGTGCTTTGTGGCACCGTGGGCTTCCACAGATGGCTGCTACATTTCACCCTGGAATTCTCTCAGGCATAAATGGAGAGCAAAGAGAACGTGCTGCCAGAGCAGTGCATCCACCATGGAGCCTCTACATCCTTCCACACATCCTTTCATATGTACAGATAATAAATAACATATCATACATGCTCACAGGGTCTTCTAGGTTGCCTGATAACAGTTTTTATCTGTAGATCTGTAATGTGTTAGAGCAATTTTTCTGTCCTTGCTTTGTATCAACCTGGTGAATTCCTGGTGGAAGCTTTCCCTCAGCTCATGATGCAAAACTACCAAACTGCAAACTGCTGCTGGTGCTTAAAGCTCATAGTCACAGTATGATCTAGTGCCTTGTACTTTTTGCTGCTGCAAAACATATTGCTCTCATTGTAAAAGTGTCCTTTGTCTCTTTCACAGAGCGATGAGGTTTTAACAGTCATCAAGGCCAAAGCACAGTGGCCAGCCTGGCAACCTCTAAATGTGTAAGTAAGTAGGGAATTGTCTGTCTCAAGAGCTTTGTGTTGGGTGTTGGCTAATGGGCTGCTCTAACCATTCACTCTGGTAAAGAAACAATCAAAAAGTTTGTTGATAGATGAGTTTTTCAACTTTTTTTGTGTGCGTGCGTGTGTGTGGTGGTGGGTGTTTGGTTTGTTGTTTTGGTTTTTGGTTTTTGGGTTTTTTTCCAACATCTGCTTCTCTCTTTCTTTGCTTTTTAGCATCTCTTCATTTTTTACATGCTTTGGTTGGCTAACTGTTGCAGCAGGACCATCTCATGGAGTTTGTGCCTCCCACACATAAAGGGAGATGTTTATTCAATGCTTTCTCAAATATGTTATACTGTTCTGCATGGAGTAGCAGCATTTTGTGGCATCCTGTCTCACACTCTGTGCAGTGCACTGGTACAGCAAACACTCATCCACCAACAAAAAACTCTTAAAGAGTTTTCTTTAAAAACATTCTTTAAAATGCCAGCTTGAAACACTCCATGATGGCCTCATGGTCCTGGTGGTGCCGGGATGTTTCACCAAGTGAGGCAGAAATTTGCTTCCCAGGATCCTGACTCTGGGCTCTCCAGCACTCAGCAGAAGAGAGGAGAAAACTTCTCTTTCAGGATGCTCTTGAATTTCCTGGTGGCTCTTCAGGGGAAGTGGGGGAATTGTTGGGGTAGGGGTGGTGGTTCCTGGATAACTTATCTACACTTGGCCCAAAGTTCATACTCATTATCCAAGCCCAAATGAGTGAGACCTACAAGAAGTGACTAAAGATGAGAACCCACTAGAAGGGGTCACCCTATTAGCTGGCAGTAAATTAAGCCCTTGGAGAAGCATGGCAATTAGTTTACTGCAAGACTGTACAGAACAGATAGTCCCGATTCCTGTTTCCTGGAAGCAGTTAGTGAAACACTGTGTCTGAGTTTGTTATCTGCATTTCAGAAAGTATGTGAAAACTTGAAGGTTAGTTAATAAAAAAAACCAACAGACCTGCAAAAGAGTTCAGTTTTCAGAAAACATCCCCTACCCTTAAGGGGCTTAGAATCTCTTAAGCAGCTTAGGACTTAAGCTATTCACTTCATCCCTTTCCCCTCTGCAAAAAAAAAAAAAAAAAAAAAAAAAAAAAGGTTAGTTAATAAAAAAAACCAACAGACCTGCAAAAGAGTTCAGTTTTCAGAAAACATCCCCTACCCTTAAGGGGCTTAGAATCTCTTAAGCAGCTTAGGACTTAAGCTATTCACTTCATCCCTTTCCCCAAAAAAAAAAAAAAAAAAAAAAAAAAAAAAGGTTAGAAGGTGAACTCAGCTTAAATAGTGAAAAGATTTCTGATAGTTGATCCCTCCTTAATCTAGAAAAAAAAAAATAAACCCGACAAACAAACTAAAAAAGAAAGCCAACACCAAAGTATCAAAGTATGAAATCCCTCCTAGCATGGAAGCTAAGGAAATTCATGAAAAGGAAATGGTTTGGGAAAAGACTTCACCACTGTGAGTAACCTTGAGAGCAGCTTACCTGAGCATAAGATGGATTTTCCACCACTGGAATATATTTCAAGCCTCAGCCACAGTTGTAGGCTCTGCACAGGAGCTGCAGGTTAGATTTCTTTGGCCTGTGTAATGCAAGAGGTGACAATAATGGCATTCCTTATTTACGGTCCTATCCTGCAGGTTTCCAGGATTTGGATTTGGTAGTGTTTGCCATGTAGTAGCTGTGGATAGCAGTTCTATCCTTCCTGCCTTCTTTCCATTCACTCCAAATTAAGACTTTAAAATTGAAACTTTTTCACTGTTGTGCTCTGATGAGTTCTCAATCTGAAACAAGCCATTTATTTTTTCACTCCAATTCCTGTCACTTTCCTAAAGCAACACTTATGTCTGATGTTTCTGTTACCAAAGTGAACAATACCACCTAGAACTGGCTGCTGTGGGTGCTTGGGAGGCTTTGGCACTGCCAAGAGAGCAGGGTTGTTCTTTGTTCACAGAAAGCTGGAGAGAGGACGTCCTGCTCCGAAGTCTTAACACATCATCTTGAATATATTACATCACAAAAATTAATGCTAATTGAAGTGTGTTGCCCCAAACACAATTCCTAACTTCGTACAGCCCTGAGAAACTTCACAAAAATTTGAGTGTGAACAATTTCAGATGCTTTCTAAGGCATATTCTTTCACAGACATGCCTGCAAATGTTTTTGCAACATCCTCCACATGTTTTTTCAGTCAATTCTTACCTTTTCTAGATGACAGTTCTCACCTTTCAATAACATCAAAAAGAATAAATCTTGGCATTTTTGCTTTCAAATGCTCTGCAGGGGTTCCCTTAACCCTTCACTTTACAGGTAGTGTTTGATTTCTGGCTTTTTAAACAATATTTTTTAATCATATTTTGACATGGTGTCCTGTTTTTTGATTCCTCTTAAAAAATATGATCTAAGCTTCACAAGAGGACAAAATTTTCAATATCCTTTAACTGTGGGTAACCTCCCATTTTCTAGAATGGATTGCCCTTGGAATTTAGATTAGAGCTCTGCAAGTATTGAATAATGGCTCCTCAGGATAAACATTTTTTCTATCATTATGCATAGCACAACCATCTTACTAATCAAGAGTCGACTAAAAGTCATGAATATTCTTTTTTTTGCATAATCCTTGGTTATGTATGTAATGGATAGGAGGGTGTGACAGTAGTGCCAAGGTGGCATTACAATGTGCCATAATAAGCCCAGCATAAAAACCTTCCCGAGTGTGCTTCACAACAATTATAAAATGCATGATATTAATTGTTTTATGGAGGTATGAAGTGTCAAAAGTTGGAAAACTCAGCCTGCTCTCAGGCTGAGTTTGATTCCAGCCTGCCCCTGGACCTGGCTCCCGTCCCAGCTCCCCCAAACAGCGAGGGACGCTGCAGCACCTCCTCTCCTTCCGGAGGACACCAGTTCTTGCTGCATCTTGAGTAGCTGCTGCTGAGCCCTGGTGTTTCCACTCTGGTCACCCCCAATAACGTGGGAGGATGGTCTTGGCTGGGCACCTCCCAGGGATTCATCACGGAGCTAAATGGCCTCTCTGCTCCTGGTCAGTGAGGCTGTGACTCCCGCGGCCAGTCACACCTCATTAAGAAAAGGTTTGGGCTCTGTCGATACTGAGGGCATGAAATGAGTAAGTCTGTGTCTAAATCTGACCAGGGTGTTAAAAGTCTTCGGTTCATGACACCAGAGATAAGGAGGGAAATATAATTGGGAGCTTTTCCTCTGCTAATGGAGAAGAAGTGCAGATCCAAGTGGGCATGAAGTGTCTCCCCAGGGAGAGTTATTTAGCTTCAGATATGAGTTCAGATACAAGAAATTACAGTAGGGACTGAGACAAACTGTCAGCCCTTAACAGGGAAGGATGCAATGACAGTAAGTAATTCTCTGAAATGCTTTCTGTTAATTACAGTTCAGCATATTGGCATCTCCCAGTGCGATATAATGTGAAAACAACATCCTGCCAAACTTCACTGTCTGTTTTTTATTGATCCTCTCCTCAGTTCCTGTATGTGCCCACTCTTTGTCACTGTTTTCCATTTTTATTTTTCTTCCTATCACTCATCTTCGTTTTCCTTAATTCAGTTTCTTAATTCGGGGCACCAGCATGCAGAAAACTCTCCTGAGTTTTTCCACGTAGGAGACAGCTTTGGGTGATATTTGTGAACCAGTTTTATGGTTGCCTAACTGAAAGAGCATCACTGGTAGCCTGAGAAGGATGAGTGCCAGAGCAAGTAATAAAATATTTTGCTGTTGCTTATATTTGAATTACCAAGTTGTGTGCCTGAAATTCTGACTTTAAAGTACTCGCAGGGAGTTCATTCTTCCTTGAGCACACTGGTATCAGTCTACAGCATGGTGTCAAATCAAAGTAGTTTTTCTTATCTTTCTTGTATAAACAAGTGCACAGCTCATTTCTCCCTTCCTCACAGCCATGTTTCAGGCAGAGTCAAATTTTATTTTCATACCCAGCTGCAAATCATTGGCCTTTGGCAGTATGGAGGATAAAATATATCAAAACCAGATAGTACCACTGGTATCCGAATCTGCATATCTGGTACCTGTAAAATAAACAAGCCATGACAGAAAAATTTGGGATAAGGAAGGCAAGACTTTTGAAGTTAATATGCATCAAATTCATGGGGAGCTAGTACCTTTTTAAATTTTGCCTTGAATTCCCTGTCCCAAAATATATGACATCTTTTTTTTTTTTTTTTTTTTAATGGGCTGTACTCATTATTCCTTTATTCCTTTTATTTCAAATCCGGACATCACTATTGAGACACAAAAGAAATATTTGAATTGCAATTCTTGTTTCTAATCAGTCTTTTGTATTCCCTGTAAACCAGGGAAGCACGTAGACCTCTTCAACACTGTGGAACCTGAAATTCTGTGTACATGTACAGCCTACCACTGATAAATACAAACATGGATCCCATACAGGATGGAAATTATTCTCCAGTATGTAAATTTAAAGTTTAGTAGGTCAACCTATAGCAAATATATTTCAATGCAAAAATTCAAGGTGTTTTATCTTGGTAAACAGGTGAGAGTACCTGACATCTAAAAAGGTTAGCTTTCTCTGAAGTATACACAAGAATTTTCTTACTTCTCTCTCATTTTATTTTTTTTTCTTTGATGCAAAAACTTTTTCTTTCCAACCTTTTTACTTTTCCATTACCTTTCCATTACCTTTCCACTCCTAGTTACAACCGATGTGCCCTGAAGTGAGGCGCTTTTCTTTACTATAATTCTGAACTATCTGAAGTTTAGAAAACTACCCTTTCCTTCCTTAGTGTCTCTCCTGTTTCCATTTCACCTCTCCGTGCTGTCTGTGTGAGTAGCCATGGTCCTGTGGTTTCCCAGTGCCTCGGGGCCATGCCCAGATTTACTCTTTTTCTCCCCCACTTAAGCAGCTCTTTTCCATTTATTTAGAGATGACCTGAGAACGCTCCAGTAAGCACTTGTGAAGCTTAGCATAAAAGGAGGCCTATTCCTTTATAATTCCCATGGATGGAAGTATTTAGTCCAAAGTTTATAATTTAATAAGGTTCCCTCATCATCCCCTAAAATTATCCCATCAACCTCTTTCCATTTCAGGTTTTGCATCCCTGTGATATCTTTTCTCTGACTACAGAGATGTTAGGGCTGTTTTTCTTGGCTTGCATGGAGGGTATCAGAAAATGGGACAGCATATTCCCAAGTATGGGTTTTTAGCATTATTTAGATAATGTGACTTAAACTGTTCCAGAAATCAAAGAGTAATCTACAGAAAGCTGGTGGGAAAAGAAAAACTGTTCTGATCCAAAGTAAGTCTGAGTTGACAGATCATACAAGCTGGAGGGGAAAATGCTGACATACTTGCTTGCATTTTCCTCCCTTTATTCTTGAAGAAAAGCTCTTTCAATCTTCCAGAATTCCTCTGTCACAATTTGACAAAAAATGTTCGGTGTACATTTTGATCCTGCAGTGGATTTGCTCTGATCAATAAGTTTCCATTACAGCATTTGGGAATTGAAAGCCAGGCCACAGATGTGTCTATTTGAGGTTTCTGTGTTGGTTTGCTTATCGTTTTACTTTTATTTTATATAAATTTTTAACTTTTGCACTCTTTTTTCTTACTTTACTGTAAATTGCTTCTGTTCCTGTGCCCATAGAACTTTCCTGCCTTAAAACAGCCTCCACACTTAGATCACTGAATGATGTGATGTTGTTAGATGTTGTTAGATAGAGAACATCCTCAGTCAGAATTGGAACTCCTTGCTCTCTTCTGAAATGTAAGAAAATAACACCATCTCCTCATCTTATTCTTCAGTGTTAAACAGCTCCATTTATTGTGGCTGTAAACACCTAATTCACAGTCCTTCAGTTCCTGAGGTGTTTGCATACTTAAATACTTACGAGTGACATTACTGTATGGATAAAAATATAACCAACAACCCCATGTTTTCATAAGGATGAGCAGACCTCTCTCAGGCAACAGATTGCAACTAAACCATATTGAAACTTCCATAATTTAGTTGTTTCCCTGCCTGTTTAATCAGTAAAGGCCTGATCTTCAAGCATAACTTTTAAGTCAGCCACACAGGCATATGCTCAGCCAAATAAAGGGTATCACCCCAAGGACGAAATGTCTGGGTTTGATTCTGCTTTCCCCTGGTGAGATGTGAATGTTGACACCTCCCTCTGAATGTAAAATTCAAACCAGCAACCACTATCACACAGCACATTCTTCCAGCTCAAGCCTTGCTGTTCTGCATGGAATAGTTGAATAATTATTAGCCAGAGAAAGAAAGCAATCACTAGGATTTTCCCCTTAAGAAAAGGGAGGAGAGACAGCAGAGCTTTCTGAAGGGAATTAATCTCTAAAATGTTTGGCAAACAGTGAGGTAACAACTTTGTAAGATGGGGAGGGGGGTATGTGTGGAATGGGTACAGATCAGCTGCATGTTCTCATTAATTAGCTAATTAATTAATAATCAATGGCTTTTTCCCTTTCCTAGCTGCCTGGGAATAGAGACTGTTCCTGGAGAACAGAAATGTCTTGCTCTATTTCCAGGGTTTTAGCTTCTTTTTTTTTAAACACCTTTACAGAACTTAAAACAGAATGCATGAATTAGGTACATTTGAAAAGAAAACACTTAGATTTGTCTCCTTTTTTTCACTGTTATTTACTGAATTCAACTTAAAGCCCACAAAGCTGCTGTTCAACCAAAGATGCACTTTTAAAGTAAATTATAATCTACTTACATCTAGTTGAAATTGATTTTCTATTACTTGCTTCATTTCTCTGCACTGAAAATAGGAGAAAATTACAACATTTGCATTAAATTAAAAATGGATGAAGTAGTTCTTTAGAATCAAAGTTTCAAGTAGACATTTCTTTTTGTGATGTCCTATAAAATAAATGTTATTTGAGGAATCTTTTTTAAGATTGTCAGGCAATCTGATAGAATTAATCTTTTTTTTTTAGGATTTATGTAATTGATCTGTATACCTCTCTGTCTGGAGATTTTGAGAAATTAATTTACCAGTTCAACTGTATGAATTATCTATTTCTCTCTAAGCTGCATATGTGGATAAAATATGTGCACATAAGCCACAACTAAAGCTGGCACTTTTCTTTTAATAAGACCTATATTAAAAAAATACTTACGAGCTGTAATCAAAATCAGTACCTTGTTGTGCTACCTACATTTGGAGTGATTTGTTTTGGAGAGATTAATGTGTACACTGTTGGAGAAAAAAGAAGCAGATGTACAGAGTGGATTTGTGGCCTTGATCAGTGATTTTATTAGAGCAAAAAAAGATTTTTCTATCTCTCTGTTTAAATGTTGCCTCAGATTTTGGTAAAACCAAGCTGCTTATTCCCTTGTATCATGTTTTAATGTTGAGACAGTCCACTGCAGTTATTTATTACAAACGCCAAGGTTCAAATAATTGTGCAGCTTATGCCAGTTACATTTTTTAAGGCATGTCAGATAGTGCTGATATGTGCTGAAATCACATGACAGCAGCCCAGGTCTGAGCCAACTGAGCCTGGCAGGACAAAAAGAGCAGAGAAGATGCCAATGTGCAGCCTCAGACAAGGTTTGTCCCCAGCACGAGCTCAGAGTGCCCAGCACAAACTCACACCAACACCTCTGCTGCCAAATCTTGCCTCAGCTGCTGCTTGAGTGCACCAAAATGAAACCACCTTTACTGCCCACATGTACCTTAAATGACCTTCCCATAGAGCTGCTTTCACTTGCTGTAGGCAATGCTACACTTTTTGTAGGGCCAGAAAGTGTTTGTTCAGAGCCTGTAGAGTTTGTTTAGGTGTTTAGGAAACCCACACATCTTTGCTGGTCCATCAGTTGTGTCAGCAGGACATGGACACACCCAGGGATGCCCTGCACCAGCGCCTGTCTCCCTTACTGGCTCAGTGTGGACACACCAGCACACCAAACCCAATTAGAAATCCTCCCTCTGTTTTCCTCTGGAGCCAGATGTTTGCTGTGTCTCACTTGGAATCCCAGTGGCAGCGCTGAGCGCTGGTCTCTACTAAATTTTAATCAGCATTGAGAGGGGAAGATTCAAATCAATGCACCTTTCAGCTTTGATAACAGAGATGAAAAATAATGAAGCACCCAGAGCTCTGCAGACTGGAGACCTGACAATGTCTCTAAGTTAATTCTGTGAATTAGTCTTCCTAGAACATCTTATTAAGGATTGCTAGAACTATTCACAAGTACCACACCAAATTCCTCAGAGCTTGCAAACTAAAATGCATTGGAAAATTTCTACCAGTTCCTATCCATCTACTTAAAATATTTGAAATTGTGCCATAATTTATTTTAAAATATTATGAGGTCACAAAAGTTTAGCTTTGCATTAGTTGAGTAAATTTGGTGCTAGTTGCTCGTTTTCAGTTGATGTAACCCTTGTGCTGTCCCATTAGGAGAGATGAAATTTCTTCTTGGCTTGCCATGCAATAAATAAGTAGCTGCCCATAAATAGGTGATATTGGTATCAGAATGTAATTTATAAAAATGTGCAATAGAAATGAGTAAATTATTCTGTTGCTCAATTAATCAAATTCTCAGATTACCCAACTGAGATTTTTTAAAAACCCAACAGAAGCCCACATTTGAACATGCACACTTGTGTTTGGGTTTAAATGGCATTCAGAAGGGCAAAATACAGATGTACTGCAATTAACCAGCTGTAATGGGCATTGTCTACATTTTATTTGTTGCTGTCTCCAAAGGGATAAGGAAAGCTCCTATCATAGTCCTTTAATCATCTCTGCACTGGATATCATTAATATTTGGTTATACAAATTGCTTATAACACTGTTCCACCTAATGATTTGAAAAATAAATCATGCATGGATAATTTTTTCTTGTGTGACTAAGAGTCAACAGAGGGTTATATAGAAATAAGGAAGATTGTTATTTATTGCTCCTTCTTATATTCCTTAAAATGCTTGTTTTTCATGCATACTTCTTAGACATTTTCTCCTAGGTGAATACTGCATTTATCTGCTTTCCACTTCCTCTGTACTTTTAAAATGGTAAAGTTTGTGCATTTTCCTGCCTTCCAAGTTTTTATATCCTTCCGTAGCTGCATTTAACCCATTGAACACCTTACGGTGTGCCTGTGGTGAATTACCTTTTAAGTTTCTTTCAATAAGAAAGGTGAGTGGAGTTAACTCTTGTTACAAAGTAACAGCATCACTCCATAGAGTAAAGTGAACTGCACGAACAGCTCAAAAAGAATATCTGATTTCAAACTGGTACAATGTGAATGTGCTAAGGTAGAGCCCCACTATTGCCTGAAGACAGCTTTAATGAACTTTTAGGGATTCTTGGGGGCAAAAATAGCTTATGTTGTTAATTGCTGCTAATAGCTTGCAACAGCAAAAGGTTTCTGACCACAGTGGTGTGACCATTGCTTGGTACATGGTTGGGCAGTCAGCGAAAAACCCCAAACCAGTCATTGCCTTTAGAGCAGCAATGTCACAGTGCCTGACCTACTCTGAATTCACAATTACATCGTTCCCATCAGCAGCAGCTGCATCCAGGGAAGCAAAACTTCCAGCAAAGAAATAATGACATTTGCACAGGCCCATCTCATTGATAACAAATCATCATGAACAACGAAAAATAAAAGGAAATAAAATTGCTGGCAGCTAAGGCATGAAAAATTGAAACAAGGAATAGGCTGATGAATTGTCTGAGTTGCAAATTCGTTCTCAGTGACTTGCCATTGTAATGAGAGAAATGTGGTTATATTTGACACCTCATTGGATTTATGTTATCCTAAAAGAAAATACCTTTTTTTTTCCTGAAGAGTTATGATATGCTTTTCTCTTGACAGATGAGTTGATTTAAATGTTGAGATGCTTGAAAGTATTTTTTAAATTCCCTAAGTGGCTCTCTCCAGCTCCAGCTACGCTGTTACAAGAATAAAAGTTGTAATGCTGTATTGTATGGGCCGTATTTTCCCTTCAACAGGCACTCTGGGAATATTTTAAAATGGTTTTGTGTGAGGTATGTCTTGTCTATACTTAAACCCCTGCATGCTAAGTATGCAGATTGAAATTTTCATGCCAAGCTAGAGGAAAATACAAAGTTTTACTTGTGTTTAGGATGTTATAATAGCTGTGTATTGATTGAGGTCTTGTATTGTCATCCTTTGGAAAAATGACTTGACAGCCAATGAGTGGAAAAACTCCTCCAAATCTGTCCGAGTTTAATGAATGCACAGAAATCTCAGTGTCCCTGTGATTGCTTGGTAACATCTGGTAGCTCATTATTTCTTCAGAAACTGACCTTATCTGAGATGCCATAAATGGATGAGCACAAATTCTGCAGAGGCCACAGTGAAATCCAGTGAAATGCAGGGAGAACTAAATCAGAATGCAGAGCTCAGGCTGATGTGGGAGACATTTTTGGATTAAAGCTTTCTGGAATGAAAAACAATCTCTAATAGTTAAAAGCGAGCTGTTCTGGTGAAACTGCAGGAGGAAGTAGAAGAAGGCTGCACATGTGAATTGGCATTTCAACCCCATATCACAGCTGGCAGAATCACTCTTGCAGGACATAATCAGGACCTGAATTTATATAATACATAAGCAGATGGGAATGGGAAACCCTCATTCTTTATCACAATAATGATGTTTTCCTTACATTAATTACAAGTAAAAAAAAAAAAAATCTTGAAGCCCCAAAACTAAAAAATGGTCAAATTCAAGCTGATTTTCTTAGAAACTAACTTCTTTAGAGTAAAAGCGTTCTCAGGAGATATAAAAAAGGGCAAAAGAAGCCAGTTCTCAGAGGAAAAATACCTTACATGTGGCAGAAAGGAAAGTACTTCAATTAAAATAAAAATCTTTTTCATATTAATGTACTTAATTTTTGGATGAGATCTTTTGTCATAGCTGTGTGGTAAAAATGCTTCCTCACAGGATGCTATGCAGTGATGATGCTTTGTCTTCAAAAAACTCAGGTTTCACAGTCAACTCCTCAGAAGGGAACAGGAGTGCAATCTTTAAAAAATAGTATTTCTGCCTTTAGATTTTCAATAGATCTAGTTAGACATAAGCTTTGGAAGTACCAATTAATACTCCCAGAACTTTCTAGGCATTCTGTGGTACTCACTACTGCCGAAAGATACATCAAGAAAAACAAAGATATGATGTTCTGATAGCTCTGATCTTTATAATGTAATCTTTTATGAATGTGGATGTACAATTGGAGCCTTAAAAGTCATACTAACTTGATGATATGCATCCCAGGAATTTAAAATAATGATGGCCTGCAGAGATTTCTGTTGCTTTCCCCCAGATATATTCTATAAAGTAGGTATTTTTATTCTTGCAAGGCAGCATTTTGTTTCAATGGTGCCACTGCAGCATGGGCCGTTACTTTTTATTTTTTGTAAATCTCTGGAGGGTTCTTTTTCCCCCCAGGAATCCTTATCTCTCTTGTCATCTGCCACTGTCACATTGTGCTGTCTGTCCTAAAATGGGGTAAAAGCCAATACCTGTCAATTCCGCTGTAAACTGAGTTTGCTTCCACAAAATGACAGTGTGGTACCAGGAAACATTTTCAAAGTTTGGAGATTTCGTGTACAAAACGACAGGAATGAGGAGGCCAGACAGAGTCTCTTGTTTCTATGGCAACACAATGATGTGTCTGGCTCAGCTATTTTCTTTTTTTATGATTTTATAGATAACTGGGATTCGTCCAGTGAAGTTTAATATTGTCAAAAATAGAATCCTAACCCCCAATCTAATCAGAAACAGTAATGCACAGAGGACAATCCAATATAAAAAACCAAAATACAGGGAAAAAGTCAGGTGTGACTTTTGATAACCTGGGGGAAAATACATAAATTCCTCTGGAGCTGTGAAATAGTTCTGAGTGCTCCAGCTCTGCATTTGGCTAATGGTTAAACTGTATTTCATGTCAGCAAATTTCCTGTGGTACATCCTTCCTTCCTGCTGCATCTTATTCCTTCACACTGTTGGTGTCCTGTCCTACAGACCCCAAACCCTCAGGGGATCCCCACTTGCCTGACTTTAGAAGGTTTAGTTGTGTCCCTAAACTCCTGACAGCTGGATGCAGGAGAAATTTATGTTGAATGAACAGAGAATCCATCAGCAAACCTAATCAAAGCACATTTGCTAAAAGGCTTTGACTTCAGAATGAAAGCTTTCATTTAAGAATTGGATCTAAATTGTATTTTTCTTTTTCATCTTGAAAAAATAAAGTCTATTTAGTGCTTTAGGGTTACTTTAAATATAGATTCTATTTTTTCCCACAAAGTAGAAATATTTGTTATACCAAACCCAAAAATCTCAGAAGATATATCTCAGAAATAACACGTTTTTTAAAAATCCATATAAAATTATAGGTATTTTTATTTGAGATGGGGGAGATTGGGCTCAAAGTGCATGTATATATTTGGACAATTAATATAAAATCTTTAATGATATGAATTTCCATTCTATTGATAAGTCAGGAACTTAACAGGAATGAGTAAACCCAAGAACATAGGCTGCCCTCACAACTCAGTTGCTCTGTTTTAATGTCTCTACAGAGCTCCATTTAAATGAGAAATTAACTCAGTCTCTTATTTTTTCTCAGACATCAGGACAAAACACTGCTGAGTTGTATTTTAGCAGCCCAAGGCTGCAAATTTCTGCCTCTCTTGGTATCCATTCCCCTGCTTTTGTAGAGTACCCTGTTACCTGAATCCATGTCACCTGAGTGCCACCTAAAATTATATACATTTACTAAGTGTTGACTAAAAAAAAAAAGAAATCCAAAAAATAGATCATACTTACAAAAAAGAATTGTCTTAAGTGTAATGTGTATTACTGAGACCTAGGGAAACTTCGTTGTCTGACAGATGGTCTGGCACCCACGTTAAGAAATTCATAATCCGATCTCAAGAAAAAGGAGTTCTAGGTAAGAACATATGTGTTTGTTGGAAAAGAAAAAAAATTGTATCGATCATTTTTTTGTCAGAGCAAGCACATATGGCAGTTCCATCTTCTGACACCATTTACTTTCTACTTAAAATTCAAATGTCACTAGGCAAGGAAAAATGTGGAGAATTAAAACATAGAAAAGAATTAACTAAGAACAATAGCTGCAAGAACTTCATACTCGTTGTTCATGGAAATTAATGGCCATCCAGTTAAATCAAATTTCCTCATCCCATTCTGTCCTTGCTTTTTTTTTTTTTTCCCTTAACATGTTCCTCCCATCGGTAGTTACAGTTTTATGATGATTTCCCAACCATCTGTTGCCTTTCCTTGAGCCAAAATAATTTCCCTTTATAATATTGTGAGTAATCACGTTAGCATCATTTCCATGCAATTTTACGTGTCCTTACCAATGCTGCCTCCTCATTCTTGTGTAAATACTCACCCAGTAACTGGGACAATTTGCCATTTCAATTACTAGTGAGCAGAACTCTATTTGCAAAATTTCAACCTGCTGGTTGTTACCCCTTTGCATTGTTATTAATGAAATGATAATTAAACATTTACTCTAGTGCTCATCTCCAGACTCCAAAAGGCTTGTGCATGCTGGATGGAGAGAGATGCTGAATGAACTGGAATGTGTATTGTATTAATTACGGTGCTGGGCATCTTCAGAGATTACACTGGGACTGGGGAAATGCAAAATGCAATTCCCATCTTAGGATATTTGCAAATTAAATGGTTTTGAGAAGACAGTATTACTTTAACATTCTTTAAAGGATTTTGAAGGAGTATCCATATTTTTAAGGTATTCCAGTCAATAGCCTCATGGTATTTTTTGTTAAAAGGAGATGTTTGCTGTAATCTAATATTCAGAATAGTTAAATTGATAACAAATCAGAGTTCATTGCTAACCAGTCTCATAAACAGATCTGTGCTGTTTATGTGATGCTGTTAATGGGAGAGGAGAGGATCAGACATCTGGCTGTGATGGTTCTTATGTCAGGCTGAAGAACTGCTCTGCCACTGCTGTTTCTCAGGCCAAGCAGGGTTTGCAGACCAGCCAGCTGAAAAAGGAGATAGATACGAAGCAAGTGCTCTTACAACATCCCGTGGGATTTCCTTTGTAAATACAGCTGTAATTACTCCAGGCAGACAATTTGTAGCCTGAAAGCTCCTGGGAAATGAAGAAGAGATGTTTCCTGAATCCATCCAGTGACTCCTGAAACATGGTTTGGTTGTAAATGTGATCTAATATGGAATTGTAAGTAATCTAAGAAGGCACATAGAGCTCTTCGAAGCAGGAGTAAGTGTTGCCAGCGCCATGTGGGACAACCACACGTTGTTTGTGACAGACTGCAAAGAACACACAAAAAAATCCACAGTTACATAAACTGCAGTCCTAACTTGAGGTACCTGAGAAGTTTTTGCAGGGTAGAAAACCTGCTCACATTTGTTCATCACATCATTAAGGTATGCCCATCGATGAATGAAGGTATTAAATCAAAGAGCTGATGTGTTAATGAATAAATATATCATTATTATCTACAGTAGTAATCCAGGCATGCTTAGAGGACAGTATGAAAATGCCTGAAACATGTGTGCCCAAAATCCCTTCCTTTTGCAATGCTTTCTAAAAACACTCAGATTAATGATATTTTAGAGCAATGTTTGTTCTGATAAGTGGTTTAAATGCCAGTGGTAAAGATATAACCCCCTAGTGCAATATGTAATAGCATATCCACCCCTTTCAGCTGGTTATAGCAACATTCTTTTTTTAAAAGTTGACACACAGAAAGGTAAGAGGTTGTAATGTAGGGGGTTTCACAGTCCAAATGCTAAATGTATACGAAGTTTTCTGGCCTTCTTCATTCTTTCCTTATGAAATAAAATAGCCAAACTCTTACTGTCACCTCCTCTGTTTTGGTGCTCAGAGAAACCAACAACTTGACATTAAAGTGCTTTTCAACTTTTTATATGGATGTCAATCACATTTCATCGATTCAGTGCTCATATAATTGTAGCTTTCCTTTCCCTGGCCCTTTTGAGACATGCACATGTTTAAATTATTCATAAGCTAAAGTGCTTACCTCCCTGCATTTAATAAGAACTAAAGATCCTCCTCCTCCTCCTTCTGTGCAACCTGAAATTCTGGGTTTATGTTTAGGTGTTGATCCCTGTGTGTAAAACGTTGTTGTCCATGCAGTGATACTAATTTCTATTACTTCATAAATGGTTTTCTCAGTAATACATCATCTAAATACACCATCTAATTTGTTCTGTTAGTTGCAGACTTCTAAGAGTATTTTCCATTCAATTATAGATCTTAATTCTTTTCCTTTCTTTTATTTGAAGCTACTTCACTTTTCAGGATGTTATGACTTTAAAGTGTGTTCAATAAAACAGATATTGCATAGGTGCTGCTGGTAGAAAGTTCAAGAGTGTGAAAGTGTGTTTCCATGCTCACAGTGTTATTTGTATCAATAGCAAAAGGTTCTAAAGATGAGTAAATAGGAATGTTCATCCTGGAAATTGTAGATGTGCTGCAGTGCAAGAAAAGAAAAGGAAGGATGTTGCTTTTGCTTACTAGAAGTAGAATGGAAAATTCATTTAGTATTTCTGAAAATACTCTGTTTTCATGGTCAAGTAGTCAGCTAAATTCTTAATTTTTTAAAAAATTGTGTTTTCCAATCATCAGGACCACTGAGATGAGGGCAATGGCAATGTGGTCCATGGTGCTGTCAGCTCCCTGCCACCTCTTGACAGGCATCAGCCTTAGAATAGTTTCTCTGTTTCCACTTTTTTCTTCCTATTTGAAAGGGCTACTGCATCATCCTGAGCACAAGTGAGATCAGATCCTGAAATAAATCTAGGATCTAGGCTCTAAGAATGGGGTTAGGATTGTTACACCTTAATAGCTCTGTGAAAAATTCTGGAAAGGTGTAAGCTATTTCAAACACCCTTACACTCCATATACTTACTCAATCCGTGGTATAGATCAGATTTTTTTTTCCCCCTGCATAAAATCTATAAGACTGCTTGAATTAGAGTTTAATTTCAAAAGGGGCTACAATCTCAACCCTCTAAACAGTCTTATTTGTTGAGCTAGTTAGTACCAAAAAAGAAAAGGGTGTATGCTCAGGCTGCCTTTTGCTTCTTCTTTTACTTGCTAATCACTTCTTCTACTTTGCTGACCAAATATTAAACCAAAAGTAACCACAAAGTTTTATTCTGCCAAATATTATTTTTGCTATTTCTATTCAGCAACTCTACACAACCACCTTCCTTATGCATGCTCGGTTACCTTTCTCATGGACCTCAGTAGAACACAATAATATTGACTCAACACTCAAAAATGTGTCTTGCAGCAACTTGAGTTTTCTGTTGGTTTGTCAAAGACTTTCTTAACCCCCACCCTCAGCAGTGATAGCAACTAGATTGTCACTTTGGGAGAAAACTTGTGAAGCAAAATCATGTTTGTGCTCTTTCAGCTTTAAAAAGGGAAACAAAAAAAGAAACCAATAAAACCACACAATTCAAAACACCACATAGCACACACACACAAAAACGGAGAGGGAAAAAAAAAGACCATTTTCTTACACTGCTCAGTGTATGGCATCCCTATAGCTGGAGATCCTAATCACGGCAACAAAAATAACATAGAACAGAAATAAAGAAAATGGAAACTATTAGGATGCAGGACGCTGCCTGGTACTTGCCTCACTTTGTGCTGTGACAGGAATTGCCAGCAGGCTGCTCAGGCTCACAGTGGAAAAGTACTGTCTGCTTCAGCCAAGGAAAGCAGGGTTCCCCTGCCCCACGGGGCTCTCAAGGTCCTCACCTGGCACTTTCCTAATGGTCAGGATTTGCTCTGCAACTCTCATTTGACACTGGTTTTAAACATGTATTTGTGCAGGGGAAGGAAAAGGGACTCATTTGTCTCTTGCAGAAAATTCACAAGTTATTTACCCTTTAGGCTTTCCTGTGGGCGTTACCAAACATGCTCAGCTTGTTGCAGAAGAACACTTTCTTAAATCTAAAAGCCTTTGAAAGAGAAAGATGATGATCCAAATTCCTATTTTATCCAAAGTGTTGACAATACAAAAATGAAAAAGGTTGGGTTTAGGGTGTGCTGAGTACGTTTTTACACTGGTTTCCTTCACAGAGATCCATAGTTCACTTCAGCTAGATGTGCTGCTGAGGGGTGCAGGAAGAATTTAGGTTCCTGCCAGATTCATAAATCTGTCATTCATGTGGATACTGGAAGCAGTAGAAATTTGTCAGATTATTAAAAAGCTAACAAAACCCACGAGAGTTTTCTATTGTATGTGTCCGGTCTGTGCCTATCCCTACACCTGGGTAGTAGTTTTGGGTGGTGCCTAAGATCAGCCCATTTCCCCTTAATTACAGCAACTCAGGAAGGACTCTGGCTTTTGGATGCTGGGCAGCATTAAACAACGGTAGTTCAAATTTGTATCTGTACTCCTTACAAGAATGCACACAAAAATTAATAAAGTAGTAAGTGCAACAACTGTGGTTTTTGCTAGTGTGTATTTTAAATGAATTCTTAAACACTGCATATACAACTTCCAACCCGGCACTGCAGACAAAATTTGTGTGCATCTGGAAAACGTCTGCACAGGAGTGGAGGAAGGAAGAGAACATGCCTCCATTTGACTTCTGTGAACTTTCACATTTCTGTCTTAGATTGTTACAGGACAAAATACAGTGAAATGGCCATAACATTATCTATCTGCCCTAACAAAGGAGCAGAACATAGGTAATTTTTGGCAAAGTGCTCTGAATTGGAAACTTACAGCAGGCTCAAGTTTACTGATATTTAACACATCCTAAGTCTTGTAGGCAGTGTGTCTCACACTGTAGTGTTGCTTAACAGGGTTTCAACACTGATATAGTTATAATTTAAATATAGTTATAATTTAAATACAAACATTTTTATTTATATTAATATCATGATTAATATTAGTTTTCCTAACAAAGAACTCAAAGCCTTAATTGAACCAGACTGACATGTGACAGAATCTTTCCATCACTCTGGGTCAAGTGATCAAGTGCTTCCCGGCCTCCTGCCTTTAAATGGTGCAGTTGTGTCTGCCTCTTGTCTTTTCTGAGACAGGGCATTGAAATGCAATGCCACTCCACACATTCCACCTGATCTGGTATCAGCTCAGGTGCCAGGAGCTGCTCTCCACTTGCTTTTCCCCTGTCCCTGTTCTGCCACGTCCATATTAGACATATTCTCCATCTAAAGATCCCATCTCTCTGTTATTTTTACAGTGTATTGCTTACACTGTTTGAAATAGAGAATTCCTATAGGGAATTCTTGGAAACCCTTATAGTGCAGTAAATCCTTTAGCTGCTTGAAGTCAGTTAATAGGCTTTTTAAGACTAATCACAGCTCTGTACTTGACAAATACATCAGGATACTGCATTCACTGAAGGAAGTTGATACCGTCATTCATTATTTTATGACTTTGCATTAGACAAACTGAAATCAGGCTTCTATCGCTAACGAAAAAAAAAGTCATTTGCATTAGTTTCTGGGAAAGGCAGGATTAATGGCATTAAAGACTTAACAACTCTTCTTCTCAGAGTCTTTAATTCAATGTAAGATAATTTGCACAGTAAGAAACAACTTCTAAAGACTCTGGAACAGAAGTGGCCAGAACATTTTACACATTAGCAAATTCTTCTTAACTTGCCTCTTAAGGAGGCACTAAATACACTAACTTTTAGATATCTTACTTTTGAAACTTCGTGGTAACTACTAAAAAGTCATTGTCATTGAGCTGTTCTGTTTTTATTAATATGCTCAGAGTGCTATGAGCCAGTAAAACCCCACAAATAATACCACATTTTTATAAGCATTTATAGGAAGAATAAACTCTGTATGACTACAGTAGAACAGTGTCTGTGCACTGCTATGCATGCATGGGCATTATTATTGGTTACCTAACTAAAATGGGAAGGATAAATAACACTTTAAAAACACCTCACATTTAAAATAAATGTGGCCTTTAGATGCTCTGAACCAGCGTATTTTGGCATAAAATTGAAAAAAAACCAACAAAACCTCGACTTGACTCTATTAACCCAAGTCCTGTAGCTGAAGAAAACTTGGGTTGACATCAGAGCAGTAGTTAGAACAGAATTACCAAAATAATATTTTAAATAATTCTGCATTTGTTGTTCCACATGACAAAAATGCCACAAAGGGTTCCAGCTCTTCTTCTGTGAGCAGAAGCCTCCAGCCAGGCCTGATTTCATTGCCATTTGCAGAGGAATGTGGAAGCTGCTGTCAGCAGGGCAGAGCAGTGCATGATTCAGCAGATTGCTTCCCAAGGGAGCGCTGACGAAGGCGGGATGAACAGAGGCGTTTTCACATCCACTGGCAGCAGTCTGCCAAAGTCTTGGCTGAACTCTCCAGGGCTGGCAGTGACCACTCATCTCTCACTTACATGAGCATTAAAACTCTATTAATGAGTTCTTTTCTGCACACACAGTAGCACTTCCAAGAACTTTTGGCGTTAGAGCTCCTATTCGCTTTGGGGGCAGGGGTAAAATGTAAGCCAGCAAGCAAGGCCTCGGGGTATTTCTCTGCTGTTTTGATGCCTTTTCCTGGTCTTAAAATTAAGTCATACACGGTTAGAAGGGGAAAAAGGGATTTTACCTCGGTATTTATTTTAAGGATCCTTAGGTGCACCGTGTCCAGGTCGAATGCACTGAAACGCAGATGGCAATGCCCCCAAAAGATCAGGTATAACATTATAGGTCTTACTAATTAGTATAGCTATCAAAGATTCCCCAGTGGGAGGCTTGAAGGAACCTTCCCCTGGATGGTTCTATCTTAGTTTACAGAATGTGTTCTGGAGAGCTCCTTGGGGTCTGGGGCACAATGATCCCTAGCTACGAAGCTTCTAAAAGGTTCAGTCTTCTAGCTGAACAAACAAGTCTAAGAATGTAGGCAAAAAGCACTAGGAATACAGAAGTTCTGAAAAGGTATAACAGGGGTATAAAAGGAAAGGCAAAAAATCATCATGGCATCATTTTAGCCCTAATTTTTGCAAGTGTTTTGACAGATTTTTTTATTATTATGCCACTGAGGCATAAGCACACTGCTGCAGCTCTGTATCTCTATATCCCTTTCGCCTATTGAAGCGCAAACCTCCTTGAATGATGCCGAAGGTCTCTGGATTCTGGGACCTGGGAGTGCCCTCTCCCGGCCCTGCTCAGCCATCCCCACAAACCAGGAGTGGTTCGGTATTTCCCAGCTCGAAGCACCAGCTTCATTCAATTCCCTCCGGCTGCGAACCTGGCCGCAGTTACTAACACTCTTCCTCTGGATTTGCAGGAGAGCTGCTCCCTCTGCTGAGTTTTCCGTGGATCGCCACCGGCACCTGATGTCCTTCCTCACCATGCTGGGCCCCAGCCCCGACTGGAACGTGGGGCTCTCTGCCGAGGATCTCTGCACCAAGGACTGTGGCTGGGTCCAGAAGGTCGTGCAGGATTTAATCCCCTGGGATGCTGGCACGGACAGTGGCGTCACCTATGAGGTATAGGCGCTATCTGTAATTTAGCCAAATATATCACCTCAAAGCAGTGAGGTAGGAAAGCTGTTTGATCCATGGTGATGCCCTAGGCGCCTTTATACTTTTTACTCCAGCAAAAGTTTTTCTTGAAATGAATTAAAATTCATTTAAACGGATGTTAACTGCACTGAACTGTCGGTTGTTCTGCCTGAATTCCTTCAGCATTAGTATGAATGGGATAATATTACATTCACCTGGGGTATCATTAGCACAGAATGACAGGATGGGTAAGGTTGGAAGCAACCACAATGAGTCGTCTGCTCCAACATCCCCACCTAAGCAGGGTCATCCTAGAGCAGATTATAGGACTCTGTGCAGCTCTTGAATATCTCCAGTAAGGGAGGCTCTGCATGCACTCCGGGCAATCTTTTCCAGTGCTTGGTCACTGCAAAGAACTTCTTATTCATGTTCACCTGTTATATTCACCTGTTGAATAAACAGCGGACTTTGGTCACAGCTAAGCCTTTAGGTGCTCACCCCCTTTGTACAGATCAAAGCAGTGCCATCAGCAGATACATCAACTCGAGTTTGGGCCTCTTCCCATCCAATGCCAACTGTTCTGTTTGGCACAGAAAGCTTCAACTATTTCTTACAGCAAAGCAGAAGAAAAACAACAACAAAACCAAAACAAACAAAAACCCCAAACAACCACAAAAACCCCCAAACAAACAAACCCAAACAAAACCAAAAAACCCCCTTACCAGTAATTACAAATGTACCAAGTTCAACTTACATTTGAATTTTGCAGTTTAGCATTTCAGAGAAGTTTTCATTTCTGCAGATTAATTGTGCTATTAATCATTAGTTTATTTTTTAACATGTTTTTTTCTTTTTGATTGCAGTCTCCTAACAAACCTACAGTGCCTCAGGAGAAGATCAGACCACTTACAAGCTTAGATCATCCTCAAAGCCCATTTTATGACCCAGAAGGAGGATCTATCAAACTGGTGGCCAGAGTTGTCATTGAGAGAATTGCACGAAAGGTAGAATATAAGTAAAATTCTCAAGCAAGCAAAAATGCACTTAATAAACCAAAAAACCAATCAGTTCTTTCTCCCCCTTCCCTCCAAATCTACAGTCCTTAACCTACCCACAGCAAACACAACAGCAGAAAAAAATTAAACTGTCTTAAAGTATTAGTTCTCCTAATTCTGGTAATTATTTCGTCTTCTCAGCTGGGGATTTTCTTTACGTATGCCAAGGAATTCAAAGAGAAAAAGGTGCTGCAGACACAGCAATGTACTGGTTGAACCCCTCAAGGATGAGTTTCCTCTTTTCAGTGTTCACAATCCTTTTTTTGCAGGGGGAGCAGTGCAATATCGTTCCTGATAACATAGATGATATTGTGGCAGATCTAGCACCGGAGGAAAAAGAAGAAGGTACGTTTGAAATTAGTTTGTGTGTTACTAATAATTTATATTTTGTTCCATTCCCCACTGTCATTTGTAGATAAGGTACAAAACTGACTTAGAAGCAAAAATTGTACTCAGTGCCAAACAATGATTTAGGTTTTCATCTTTTCTGGTCTCTTCTATTAGCCTTCCCTTATACAGAAAATAAATTGCATGTATACCTAGGAGATGACAGTAACAATACAGGCAATAGAAGAGAGAAGACTTTTGGGGTTCAAATAAGTTTTTTTTTTTTTAATGAAAATTGGCAATTGGTAATTCTTCTTTCTTCTGGGCTAAAATGGAGAGGATAGAATGCAGAAAGAAATAATATGTCCTATTGGAATCTAAAGTAATCATCAGCCAAGTAAAGGGAAGAAAATGGAAGACTGTTTTTAACATTCACTGCCCTTCGTTACTTTTCAGATGACACCCCTGAGACCTGCATATATTCAAACTGGTCCCCCTGGTCGGCCTGCAGCTCTTCTACCTGTGAAAAGGGCAAGAGAATGAGGCAGAGAATGCTTAAAGCTCAGCTGGACCTCAGTGTGCCCTGCCCAGACACCCAGGATTTTCAGCCCTGCATGGGTCCAGGCTGCAGTGATGAAGGTAACCAGGAATGGAAGGTGCAGGAGAAGAATACCTTGTAGAGTTTACTTTTCCTTCAGAGTTCTTAGGGATGTTGGTTGCTGTAGTATGGCTTGAGTTGTGGCAAAGAGAAAATTGCTGAAGAAGCTGTCTGTGGTCAATTCTGCATCTCAGCTGTGTCGGGGGATGAAGTACCCAGAAGTATAAAGGAAAGGAGTGAAGGATGCAGTGGAGGAGAGGACAGTGTGAAAGGCAGCATGAAAGGGATGCTGCACAGAAATGGGCAGCAGTTCTAATACCCACAACTGAATACTCTCTGTGTTCCAGATGGTTCCACCTGCATGATGTCTGATTGGATCACATGGTCCCCCTGCAGCGTCTCCTGTGGGATGGGAACGAGATCCAGGGAAAGATACGTAAAGCAGTTCCCTGAGGATGGCTCCATGTGCAAAGTGCCTACTGAAGAGACTGAGAAGTGTATTGTAAATGAGGAATGCTGTAAGTATTTTATTCAGCTTTATAAAATCCAGCCAACGGCAGGAGAGCTGCCCAAATCCTTTTTTATGTGAATCTTAGTGGGGTCCCCCATCTTAGGCCCTGTGCTCTTCAATACCTTAATAAATGACTTGGATGCAAGATTGGAAGAGATACTAAGTGAGTTCACAGATGATACAAAACTGGGAGGAGCTGCTGACTCCCTCGAAGGCAGAGAAGCCCTGCAGAGAGACCCTGACAAGTGTGAGGGCTGGGCAGTCACCAACCATGTGAAGCTGTGCAAGGGAAAGTGCTGAATTCTGTACTTGGGATGGGGCAACCCTGGATGTACAGACAGACTGAGGAATGAGAGGCTGGAAAACAGTGCCAGGGAAAGGGACCTGGGGGTCCTGGTCAATGGAAAGTTGAACATGAGCCAGCAGTGCCCTGGAGCCAGGAGGGCCAACCTGGGGGGCATCAGGCACAGCATCACCAGCTGGGCAAGGGAGGGATTGTCCTGCTCTGCTCTGGGCTGGGGCAGCCTCACCTCAAGTGCTGGGGGCAGTTCTGGGTGCCACAATATAAAAAAGACATTAAACTGTTACAGAGAGCATCCAAAGGAGGCCGCGAGGAAGGTGAAGGGCCTTGAGGGGAAACCGTGTGAGGAGCAGCTGAGGGCACTTGGTCTGTTCAGCCTGGAGGAGACTGAGGGGAGACCTCATTGCAGTTACAACTTCCTTGTGAGGGGAAGAGGAGGGGCAGGCACTGATCTCTCCTCTCTGGTGACAGTGACAGGACCCAAGGGAATGGCCTGAAGTTGTGTCAGGGAAGGTCTAGGTTGGATATCTGGGCACTGAAACAGGGTCCCCAGGGAACTGGTCACAACACCAAGCCTGACAGAGTTCAAGAAGTGTTTGGACAACACTCTTAGGGACATGGTGTGACACTTGGGGATGACCCTGTGCAGGGCCAGGAGTTGGACTCAATAATCCTTGTGGGTCCCTTCCAACTCAGCTGATCCTGTGACACCTATGAACAATTTTCTTTGTCCACTTTGAACAGCTCCCAGCAGCTGCCTGGTCACTGAATGGGGCGAGTGGGATGAATGCAGTGCCAGCTGTGGCACAGGGATGAAGAGACGGCACAGAATGATCAAGATGACTCCTGCTGATGGATCCATGTGCAAGGCAGAAACCACGGAGGCAGAGAAATGCATGATGCCCGAATGCCGTGAGTGCCCGGGAGTTCCTCTGCTCTGCTACAAAAACAAACATCATTTCTGACACATTGTCCCAGCACACAAAGAACACAGCCAAACCAGAAGCAATGCTGCTTTTCCTTGTTCTCCTTAAAATTAAGAGAAAAACCTTGGGGACTGTGCATTAAGTAGCACATTCAGCATCAGGATGAGAGCATCAATCAAAAATGTTCAGTGGTATCCTGTTGCTGTATGACCCACACAGTGGTGTATGTTTCAGCAAGCCATACCTAAACAACTCTAAGTTATGCAATATGAGGTATATTTGACCAGAAGGCTAGAAAAAAACAAATGAAACAGTGCCCACTCCTTTTAACCCATGAACAGGTCAGAAATTGAGGTGTTTCTCTTGTGCAGTCAGCCAGCCTCACCCTTACCGTCACTATTAATTTCTTAGGAAATGTTAAATCTTCATCAAAGACAGAGATAATTTAAAAAATACTTTTGGTAGATTAAATATGGAAGTTTCACTTAGACTAAATTAAGTTGACTTCCAGTTCTGTTCACTGCAACAATCCATTTTTTTTTTTACAGGAGTTATGATTAAAACATAGCTCCTTAAACTATTTATTCCCCAGATGCACTGGGACCCAGCAGATATGACTTAGATATACAAAAAGGTAGCAAAGATATTTAAATCAAGCAAACCTTTCAATTTAATAGAAAGTTTCCTGAGCTTCTTCAGCAACACCATTCAGCTTGTGACAAGAAAGTATAATTGGCTGATGACAGATAAAATGTAGCACATTTTCCAGCTGTACCATTTTCAAAATGTATCCCTTCATAATTTATTTATAATAAGAAATCATTAATAACAAGAATTCATTCCCTTTTTATTTCCTGTCAGATACCATTCCCTGCCTGCTCTCTCCCTGGTCTGAATGGAGTGACTGCAGTGTAACCTGTGGGAAGGGAATGAGAACCCGGCAAAGGATGCTGAAATCTGCTGCTGAGCTTGGAGACTGCAACGAGGAGCTGGAGCAAGCAGAGAAGTGCATGCTGCCCGAATGCCGTGAGTTTGGAAAACTCCCTGGAAAGAGGAGGCTAATTATGTGTCACAATTGATGGGTCAAACCTCCATCAGCTTTTCTTAGCATCACTTCTTAAATTGGCAGGGTATCAACTGTGCATTGTTTAAAAATCTATTTTTTAATTATTGTTATTATTATTATTATCATCCACTTTCACCAACTGAGAGCTGGAATACAACCATGTCTTACATTCAGCCTGCCTTACTTCACCCTATGCTGACTCCCAATATTGCTGTGGGAATACAGTTCTCCATGTTTAACACACTAACAGCTCCAGGCAACTTCCCAGTAGGAAATGAGTCAGAAGTATAAAACATGGTTTATAACTCAAATGCAGACCATGTTCCAGGAGGGAAAGAAAGAAGAGTTGAAATCACCTGTGTGATTCTTTTAGCTCAGAAAGGGCACAAAAGAGGCTTTCTCCACTTTTGATACATCTCTGAACGGTATCACTTTGCAACCTGCTGCTGGATGGTGTGGAGGCAGCTGCAGTGATTTTTTTACCTTACTCCATTAAAATCCCCCACTTCTTGGGTAGAGCAAATTTCTAGTTGCTTTTCAGTCTTTGTGAAGTGTGATAGCCTAAGGCATTGCTGAATGAATGAGATATGATTGCTTTTAGCATCCTGTTGCCAGCTGGTTTACAAGGTTTCATGACAAATTACATTATTTTTCACAGAAAGTATTGGTTAAAAAGGGTTTTACACTGTAATTGCTCATTCAGCTTTACTTAAATAATGTGAAATATCATTTTGATTATTATTCACTGGGGCTATAAGTGTTAAGCAGTGCTGAAAGATGAAAACTTTTAAGATATAATGGTATTGGCAAATATGGCTTATTGCATAACACTGCCAGCAAAGCAAGGCTCAGATCTCAGAGGTAGAAAATTATTTTTAAATATAACTCAATTTTCAACAGCTTTTCATTACAAAAGAGACAGATGGGTGGGAAAATTGAAAAAGGCACAGGAGAATTTTTTATATGTTCTTTGTAATTTTAGTGATCTGCCAGCACCACTCTTGAAGAAGAAATTGAGGGGAGTGTCAATTAATACTTCTGCTAGAAATGGACTCAGAAAATTTTGACATGCAGCCTCTAAACATTTGCTGAGGAGATTGGAGGCTTAAGTAGAGTTCACGTATTTGGGGTGTAAAGATTCATCAGGCACACCCTTGTGTTTCTTGACCTTGTGTTCAGATCTCATGGGTTTTGTGTCACATTTCTTATTCTCTGCAGCCATCGACTGTGAGCTGACGGAGTGGTCCCAGTGGTCCGAGTGCAACACCTCCTGTGGGAAGGGCCACATGATCAGGACGAGGATGATTAAAATCGAGCCCCAGTTTGGAGGAACAGCTTGCCCAGAGACCGTCCAACGTACAAAATGCAGAGTGAGGAAGTGCCTGCGGGGCCCGGGGATGGAAAAAAGGCGCTGGAAGGAGGCCCGGGATAAAAGGAGAAGTGAACAAGCAAAGAAGAATTTAGATAGTGAGCAATATCCAGGTGAGTGTGAAACCACTTTTGGTGTGTTCATGGCTTTTCTGCATGACAGGAGCTTGTGAGCAGCTCCACGGCATTCTGTGAGAGCATCTTCAGCATTTCCAACTGGGGAAGGTTTTAGCCATACAATAAAACACAGCCACTTTCAGTGCTTGCCCATCACCAAAATCACCCAGCCTAAGCTTAGGGCACCATGGAGAAAGGTCCACATCTGTCCATGTCCCATCACTAAAAATATTTTAGCTGCTTCACACGGAAGTGTGAGAAAGTTTAACATTTACACCTGGCAAAGGACTGATTGCAGTTTCTGCAGAGCTGGGGGGTAATCTTTACATCCAATTAGCTTCAAACATTTGAAATACTTCTTCCTGGATCCAATGCTGAATTTCAGAACTGAACTGATTTCCACCTCAACAGTCTGATTCAGACTCAGGCTGCTCCAAGAGATCTGCGTGGACTGCTTTTCCAGTGGGGGACTGTATCATCAAGTCCTGATTCCTACAATCACCAAAACACAGTGTCTTGTGGTATAATTAACATTATCTGGATAGGAATTACTGCTAAGTTGTGGCTCATGCTTGTATGACATTTAACAATTTCTTAATTTTTTCTGTCTTTTATGATGTAGATATTAAATTTCTTTCTTAATACTTTTTCCAGTGTTTGACAAACGCAACTTGATTATACTTAGCAGGGGTTTCTACTACTGAAAACTTAATCAAATCACTGATTTTTTTCAGTTTGTAGGCTGAAACCATGGACTGCTTGGACAGAATGTTCTACACTGTGTGGAGGTGGAATTCAGGAGCGCTACATGATGGTGAAGAAGAGGTCCAAAAGCACTCAGTTTACCAGCTGCAAAGACAAAAAGGAGCTAAGAGCATGTAATGTCCATCCTTGTTAACAAAACACCAGGCTCCAAGTGATGCACTCTGAGCTAAATGGAAAGTCAACCTTGGTTTGTTTTTTTAAAACAACAACAACAACAAAATATAAAGTGTATATTAGTTTTCATTTTTGCAGTGTGTTTTGCTTTTTAGTCTTGCTGGTGCAAGAAAAATATTTTATAAATACTTCCTCACGGATTTATGCTGAGAGAAAATCTTTGGTACTCCAGCCAGCCCTTAATGCATAAAAATAATAAAGTCATAATGAGTTATTTAACTAAAATGCAGACATATCTGTGGACCTGGAATAGCCATATAGAAATACTACTTGTAAAGACATGGGATGCATGCATACTAACAAAACTAAGTTAAAGTGACAGAAAGCTTCATCTGTGGGAGGATTTCTCTCTAGATTTGATTTTGAAAATCCAAAGCAGTGCCTCTGTTATTACACAACTATGCCAAGGAGTAATTTCAGTAATGCTGGTTCAATAACATTAAAGGTGCATGTTTATCTTTTTACACTGTTGGGTTAAGCTAATAGTTATTATAATAATAATCCTCAACACTCTTCTTCACATGGATGCTGTCGTCCATGCAAAGAGGTCTTTGTTTCTTCAAAACTTAAAAAGGGAATCATTTTTGCAGTTCAGTAGTGATGTCTGACCACTACACAATCACAGTCAAGACAGCACATAAGGAAAACATGCAAATATTGTATGTGCAGTCCATACTGGGTCTATCCATTGCCTTTTAAATTGGATACAGAACTAGTAAAAATTGGCCCAGAGTGTTGCAGCAGCTGTGTCACAGGAAGTCTTCCACATGAGAGACACTAAAAATTAGATTCCGTTTCACGAGGATGTTAATCACAGGTGAAGAGGGAAACAGGTTTATAATAAAACAAAAATGGTCAAGAAAAGGTGAGCCAGGTTCTCGTGCATCCCTTAAAACTGAAATGAGCCTCTGAAAGGAAAGAAAATGACAGTCATTTTAAAAAACTAATTATAGATTGGCCCAAGAATACATTTACAGCAGTGTCATTTATGTCTTTTTTACTCAGAGTATAGGGTAATCTAAAAATTACTAAATTTGTGAGAATTACCCATTTGTAGATATACTAGCCAGGTTAAATGCCCTTCCTGACTACTTAAGTGATCCACAAACTGCCTGAGATTAGAAAATACCTCCTCATCCTTCTAATTGCTGTTTCACCCCACCTTCTGCAGAATTTAGCTCTCACCCCTACACGGAGTCAGGTATAGTCAGCGACACCCTTGGGCCCCACTTGCTATTGGAATACAGTATTGTCCTGTAAGTTCAACAATCTGACATTAAGAGGGGAAGGTGAAGGGTTCTCTTTTGGTCCAAGCAAGGCAGCATCCACCTATGTCTCTACAGAAATAAAAACAATGCACTGAAAATAAAGACTGTTGATGCTAACTCTTAAGCTTGAGAGAAATGAATGGAGAGAAATTTTTTTAATGGTCTCTTTAAACCAGCCTTAAGTAATTTACTCACTTCCTTAGCACTCAGTCACTACCCTGAGGACCTGACACCTGGGTTTTAAATGTCCCTGTTTGCTGAGCACTACAACCTTCTGAGCTGTTCTTCTTCCTCACCACCACCACGCTGGGGATCCTCTGTACCTGAACAATGGGTACAAAGATACCTGGCTCGACGGGCTGGTGGCATTAATTGTGGGGCTGTTCATCAGCTGTTCATCCTCCACTGGACACTGCAAGGGCTGCTCAGGACTTCCACAGCCATCACATCCCGCCCTCTCAAGGGATTTTACTGCTTTTTGCAGGTTTGGAATGAAGGAAAGGCCAGGGAAATAATGGAACCAGCTGCAGTGTGAACCCTCTCCTGCTGCTGCTAAATGAAATGGGTGCACGTCCATACTCAACCAAACCAGGGGAAAAAAGAATACAACAAGGTTTAATGCTAAAACCAAACATTTTACTTTTTGCACAGCTTGGCTCACTGCATAATATTAATTCAGATAGCTTGCCTCCTTGTGCCTGTTGAAAAATTCTGCAGTTTATGTCTCTACAGAACTGCCATTACAGCATAGCAGCAAGACTGGCCCTCACTAATGCTTTTAGGAGCTTACATTACACTTTTATAACCAAAAAAAAAAGAAAACCCAACAACAACAACAAAAAAACCCCAGTGGAATGATATAGGTACGGGAGGAGTGACCAGCTGAGCTGTTTTGGGTGAAGAAACTGCAGAGAAGGGCCACAATGATCAATGCCAGGGGCTCGGCCAGGGCAGAGCCACATCTCTGGCTGAGCTGTCAGGGCTGTCCCAGCTGAGGCCATTCACTCAGAAAAGTAATCTCTGACCATAAAATGTGTGGCAGAGTGCTTTTAAAGGCTCTGAAGGATCTATGAGCCTGGGGTGGAGGGAGCAGAAGAAGTTTCTCCTGAATAGAAAAAAATTGCTGAGTTCAGCAACCAGATTTATTTCATCAACCCTTACCACTTGTTCAAGCTTATCTTGCAAAACCGTGCCTGTTTCTGCAAATAATCAATTAAACCCAGTGTTGTATTTTCATTTTCGCGTTTGTTCCAGTACATCAAGCTGTTTTGTCCTACTAAATACTCCCTTTGCCAAAGGCCATATAGTCCAAATACACTTACGGAAAACACACAATGCCTTTCTGAACATGCCCACAAAATTGTCCATTCAAACAATCTGGCATTGCTTTCTCCGTGGCTCTTACTAATTTGATTCTCCACATACTTTTTTTCTCTCTCTCTTAGAAGGCTGTTCAGTGTGATTTCCAGTCATTTCTCTTAGGCTCATTAAAGTTCTTAATGTTGCAAATTGCTTTTTTCCCCACCTTGTTAATACATGAAGTGACAAGGTAGATTGCACCGGGTCAGAAATGTGTGACCACTCCTGCTTATGCTCAGCTTTTCACACTTGTTTTTTCTGTTGAAGCATTTTACAGATCACTTGTCTTTCTTCTAACTTGGTACAAGAGAAACATTTACGCTTGTTACATTTTATAAAAAAAAGAAACACAAACAAATGATTAAAAAAATAAGAGGTTGATTTTCTATTCAGAAAAAAATAAAGCTCTGACATACAATATGTAGAAGTCTTGCATCGTTACTGTAAACTTTCTAGTAGTGTAATAGGCACTGGTTACCAGTCAATAAAAATAAGAACTGTTACCGTTCTGATGTCCTGAATAATCCTGCTGA
>NW_008236509.1:2122790-2143811 GCF_000691975.1 Corvus brachyrhynchos | reverse complement strand
TGTAGGCCTCAACTATCAGATCTTAGCATTGTGCGTATGGTTTTTTTTCTAATATACAAACTATAGGATCTTTACACATAATAAAAAAGAAAAGCTAGGGGCTTAACAAATGTACAGTAGGACTCTGTGTGTGTGGCATACAAGTTAAACAAAGTTTTGTTTGGTTGCATTTTTAGATTTCCTTTGTTGTTTTTGTTTGCTGTGAATTATGAAAAAGCTACCATGAACATTTCTTACCAAAGTCTTGTGTAGATGTTTTGTAGCTGTCTGCCTAACACATTATTATTGTTATTATTATTATTATTATTATTATTTTGGAATAAAGACATCTTTACTATGAATTTTACACTTGTATGAGATTTCTGTTCAAATAATACGATTATGTACACCAACAAAACATTTATTAATATGAGTCTAGTCATATTCTTATTTACATTTTACTCCTGTTCAAGGTAACAGGATATCAGGAGTGAGTGGATTTTTCTAGAACCAGTCATTCTTTCTACTTGGAAGTTGTTTGCATCAAGGTCTTTGTCAAATAGTTTCTTTTCTTTTGAAATCACAGGGTACCTTAGGAACATCACATAATGTATTTGTGTATTACTCTCATGTGGGTTTTGTTGCCACTGTCGGTTTTTAATAAAAGAGAAACTATTTAAAAGAACCCATTTTAAAGCCTGCTGGTACATGAAAGGAAGAATTGTTAAAAATAAGCTCTCAAAAAGTCTGAGATTTTGTGAAACCTTTGACTGATCTTGTGTGCTACTAGAAAACTATTTTGGGACACTGCGGATCCAAGTGTGCCACTGATATATTCTGTTTCCACAGAAATCACGGAGGTGAGGGAGGCCACACAGCAATGCTGCTGCTCCAGAAATCCAATTGTCTGTAACATTTGCAGCCAGCTAAAAGTGGCCTGTGTGTTCACAAAAACCCCTCTAACCTAAAACTAAAGTGTCACCAGATGAGGGGAACCTGGAGGTAGTAATTGAAATATGCTAGAAACCTAAACCTCTTGCTACCACATTTAAGGCACTTACTTAGTGTTCTTTGCTCCACATGCAAACCCATTTAATATTTTTATTGCAACACTTTCAACCATGGAACTCAGTCACTTCACGTAGTGTTGTGCAAAACAAAGCAATTACAGGCCACCTGAATGATGCTGAGATCTGCCTCCCCTGCTTTCCAAAAGGCAGAACCGTTCGTGCCATAACTGGTGGGCACATTACCTGCTCAGTAGACAATGACAGTTTTCACATGTGGTCTGGCTATCTTAATGCACCTAAAATGTTAATGCTGGGAGCTCTGCATTCTCATCTTCTTCACTGAAGCCCTCAGGAACCTCAGTTACTCTGCCATCAGTAATGAACTTGCAAGCACTGAGACGGGCGAGTCCTCCCTGTCTGTGTAAGTACCACATTTGCAAAAGGAGCAGAAATTAAGCCTCTCATAACTCACACTTTGCTTCCTTTTCATGGCAGGGTATTTTGAGATAGGTCTTTTATATTATGTGCTTTATATGCATTTCAAAGAAAGACCAAGAACCTTAAACCCTCACCCACCAATGCCCAAGTGCAGAAAGCACCACACAGCAGCTTGGTGTGTACCAAACCAGCTGGACCTAAACTGCCTTTGTATCTGAAAAGAGAGAGAGACAGAGTACACATGCATATAAAGAAAAAGAGGAAAGAGGACACATGGCTATGACACAGAACCTTTCCAAGCAATGCTCTCCTTCCCACTGATGCAGTCAAAAATATTGTGATATTGCAAGGACAAGATACAGGAGTCGCCAGTGGCACATCCACAAAATCTCCTTAAGTAACCTCCCCAGATACAACTGATGAGGCTGGGATTAGGATTTATACTTCTTTATGAGCCAAGGGAGCTGGGCCAACAGCTGATAAAAACATAAATAACAGATCCCTCACTTTACTCGTAAATCTCGAGGTGACAGATATTACTTTATGCACATAAGTCAGAAGTTAAAAATAATAAAAAAAAAGAAGTCTTTTACTTACAGTACCCTTAAGACCATCTGGGCAGTGAGGGAACCAAAGGAGTGTCTAGAAACCATGGAGTTAGATTACAAGTAAAAAATTTGAAAATGGTCTATGTCATGATTTCAAAGTGCCTAACGTTATGAATGGCAGAATATAATTTTATACCACTTAGATAAAAAAGATACACAGAAAATGAGGTGCGCAATATAGAAACAGTGCTCCCAGTGCAAACAAGCAGCTCTACTATTTAAAACATCAGAACATTTGCATGCTCTCTCAAAAGTCTCCACTAAAGCAAAAGACAAACATCTGTCAATCCATCTACTTGCAAACAGATCTATATTTTTTTTGTTACAGGTTTCAACTTCCAGTTTATATGCACCTTAAATATCAGAAACGAGGATAAATATCTGTAAATGGATCATTCCTGAAGGACGTGGTAGTGCACAGAAAGGAATCAATGTATTCACACGCAAAGGCTTGAAATGTCTTAACTGGAGTTACATCTCTTAGAGCCATAAAATGACATCCCACTAGATGGCACTGGAAGCCAACGCAGACGGCTGCGCGTGGGTAAAAAAAAAAAAAACCAAAAAACCTAACAAAACATAAACCCAAGTAAGCCGGCAAGCCTGCATGCGGAGTATCAGTGTGGCAAGAGACTCTCAGGCCCTAAATCAGCATTTTTCTCCCTGTATCTGCCCACTCCCTGCTAACACCAAGAGCATCACCCCTGCAGCCATGCCAGGCACCTCGCAGGGAGGCTGGAATCTTGTCCCAGCCTGCCTTAATTAGCCCAGGAATGCTCGTGGGTGCAAATCAGATGGGAAGGGGGTAAGAGCAGGCAGTGAAATGAGCTACAGTAACACTCTGCTGTTCCCTGCCCATGAAGCCACAGCTGTCGACTGCTCTTCCAGAGAGGCATCCGTACCTTCCCCTGCAGGAAAAAGGTGTTTTTATCAATCTTTAGAAGTAGGGAATCCTTCAGCCCAGGCAATAACTACTTGGCTAGGAGAGAGAGGCCTAGGATTTCAAACACTCCTGCAAGGGAGGTCAGGGAGAGCAGGTTCATAGCCAGCCTCCTGGAGTTTTTGTGCCAGGGTGAAGGCGCTGGTAACCCAGCTGAGCTGGGGGCTGTAGCCAGGATTGCTGAGGAGGAAAACACATTGGCTGAACCCAGGGTTAGAATTACATATGGGATTTTGAGGCCATTGTGACTCAGAAGTCAGTTTGGTGCCTAGTTTCTTCTCGGGCAAGGTTTCCTGTACTGAAGACAGTAAAGCACCTGTATAGTTGTGGTGACATTATTTTATTCCCCACTATCATATAAAGATAAGCACTTCTGAGGTGGGAATGGCTGAGAACTGCTAAGAAAGCTGAATGACAGCCTGTGCACAGAAATGCAGCCCCAGCCTCCTCCTGTTTAATTTGAGGGCAATGGCCAGCTCCATCACACAGTTCTCCTACCTAGGAAATCTTTTCTGTGCTCAGATAGAGCAAAGCTTACAGGTCTGGAAAGTTTGGTTTTTTCTTCTTGAAAAGCCTGTAGAAAGCACCGTGTTTGTGGAGAGCCATCCACGAAAACTTACTGTGTCACGTGCAGTGATCCCCACACCATTAACAGATGGCAAAAGGCCATTTGCCATTTATCATAAATAATGCAAAAATAAGAAAATCAGCCATAGCTATTTCATCCAAGTCATGTCCAGAGCCATGTCCTAAGTGATGCAGGCAGCACCAATTCCCTGTCCTCCTGTAAGCAGGGCTTGCAACACATGCTCTGATGCATTCCATCCAAAACGTTCCAGCTGGAACCAAACCATACTGGACCAAAGGCAGGGATGTGTCCCAGCAGGGATTTCAGGCTTAGGACAGGTGCTCGTTCATTGTACCCTGAAAGTTTTGTAGCTCTGAATCAGAAAAAGGAAAATAAACCTTAAATAATTAATCTTTTTGGGGGTTAAACAAAACTTAAAAAGACTTCATATGCAAGTACCAATTTAGAAACATTTTTGCTGCAGCTGAAATTAAAAAGTTTAAATGTATTACTTAATTTCACATGAGCTACCTATTTCAAAACAGCTTTTTCTCTTTATTCACATTAAAGTACATTCTAAAATTAGAACCGTCTTATAAGTCAAGATGACAACGGCCTTGTCTATTTTGATGTAATTTAAAAAGGTTATGAGTCACCTAACAAACCAGAACATTTCCAGCTCTTTATCAACAAAGATAAATTATTAATTTTTTTTTCTATTTTTGCCAATCATGATTTGAAATCACAATTTCAATTTTCAATAAGAGCAACATGTATTCATATTATTCCAAGTACCTGTTGACAAACTAATTCTAGTTTGCAAAAGACACTGTTCTGCTAATTAAGATGCCAATTTTCACTGGTGGTTACAACACACAGTACTCGAAGAATACTCATAACATTTTTATTTTAAGACTATAAAAAAGCTGATTTCCTCATTTTAGAGTTCAAAATATAAAATACAACTGCCAGCCAACCCAATATTCCTTTAAAGTCATAGATTTCTCACCAAGATTTCATTTTTGTTTATATTTAGACCATTAGCTGAAAAATTATGGCTTGCACTGGCTTACAGAGCATCCTGCCTGCCACATTTCAGGAAGGGCAATGTTGTTGAAGCAGTAGTTTGTGAGCAGAGCTGTACTTCTGTAAAGTCTTTTGTGGCCATAGGGATAACAGGACACCTGGGAAATAGATTTGCTCCCTTTTGTATTGCTAGAAGATGAAGTGCTGCATTTATTCTAAAGTACTATTAAGAAAAAAACCAAAACAAACAAACGGGTCTGGAGCTTGGTATTTCTATTTTCTATAATTTTAAATACATTCATAATTAATAGTTTGCCTTCCTGAAGAAGTTTGCTCTCAGATGAATTTTTTAGAGCTTTGCATTTCTGTGGTGATCAAAACCAGAATGCCTTCTCTAAGTGGGGGCAACTCAGTTATACCTGTCAAGATGCCCCATTTTCGTGTTTAATTCATTCCAGGAAAAATTAATTTCAACTAATATCTTGAATTCCTTTAAGTAACAGCTTGAAGGTATTTCCAGAAGAGAGAAGTGCAGGCAAACCCCATAACCTGTGTCCAGCCCAGCTGGAGCCCCTCTGAGCTGCTCCCGCACGTCTGCAGGCGGCAGCATGAGAGCAGCTTTCCAGCACAGGATGCTCTGCTCTTCCCCAGCCTCCCACGCTCCCGCAGAGGCTCAGACAGTGCTGGGAGATGAACAGGAGCAGGCAGAGCTCCCCATGAAACAGAAGAGCCCTTTTGGCGTTGATGTTTTTGGGCTCACCCACACAAACCCAGACCTGCTGAGCACCAGGCACAGCGAGAGGGTCGGACGGTGCCAAAGCTGATGGGACTCAGGGCAGGTCAGTCCTTCAGACTCCTACTGATCATAGCTCCAACCTGGAACTGACTCCTTACACATTCTGAAATGCCACCATCTCTTGAGAGCGAGGTTTCTCTTTTAATTAAGACAGCACTCTGGAGCTAAGTCACTTTGGCTGATGGCAGATCTGAAAAAGAACCCGAACTGTTAAACCCAGCAGTATTGTCATGCTTCAGCTTTAGGTGTGTAGCCCACAGAACATCCCTGCAGCAACAATTCACACATCTGAAGCCTCTTGCTGAACATTTTGGAAGAGCCAGGCCCCTCAAAACCGATCCCATAAATAACAGCAGGGAACTGATTTCCCAGCCCTCCATTTTCAAACTGCTCCTTTAGGTCTGTTGTCTTCCCTGAGCTACTCCTGCTGGCATGAAGGGATTAGGCTGGAGCAATTGGGAACTGGGTAACAGAACTACTGAAAAGCCAAAGCAAAGCACAGTCTCAGCAGAGCAAACTTTGCTTGTGATACAACAAAACCTGTTCCCTCTTCCCTCCCCTCAAATCCAGTAAGACCAGAATGTTACAAAAGCAAGAACTAGGTTGCCATGACTACTATAAATTAACATCAACATCTTCTCCTTAACACTTTCCCTCTTAAAAATCTAGTTTCTGATCATAAGAGTAATAATCTAAAATTTTCTGTCATACCTAAAACATAGGTAGGATTGTTCAGGTGTTTCAATAATTCACTTAAGAGAACATGGAAACATAGATTTGTTTACATTGGAAAAGGTCTCTCAGATCCTCAGGTATTGCTTTGCTCACAATTAATTTTTACAACCCACCACTCATTGTAGCAGGTACTTAGGATTTAGCAGGAAGAATTCATCTGTAAAGGATTGTTAACAATTTCTTTTCCCACTTTTTTTGCCTGTTGGGGAGTAGGTTGGATCAGGCATTGTTCTGTGACACGTAGATTATGTAACAGGTCTTTACACCTTTCTTTTCACTGTGTATTTCTTCAGTGTAATAATAATAATAATAATAATAATACCTGAAAACGGCAAAAAGGATCCTTCCCTGTAGAAAAGAGGACTGACAAAGTGAATTGGTCATACTTTCTTCCCAAAACAGGGTTAAGGTTATGCATGTTTGGAATCCTGTTAGTAAATTGCATTACATTATCTCTGTTTGCTACAGTGAAATTGCAAATTAACCCCCTTTAAAAGTGGGTCAGCTCACATCGCCTAAAAGATCAGCACTGTGTGATCAATCTTAATATCGTTATCAAGTAATCTGCAGAAAAGTGCTTGGCAGACAATGCACTTTGACTCCCTGCCCAGGGCTCCTGCTCTGTGATTAATGGTTATGCTATTCCCCATTTGAGCCCTGATAAGTTACACCTGTCCACCACTTAGGCAGACTTCATCAGGAATTCATGGAAGCACTAAAAATCACCAAAAGCCGAGGAGCAAAAGAGGAAAAATGTTCTCAGTACTTACAGGAAAAGTTGCTGGAAGTTCATATTTCAGTCTCACCCTCTGACAATCATATCTTTTCAGTGCTTCCAATGTAATATTTTCCAGATATGCACAATACTTTTTACATGTACAACTCTGAATTTACGTTTATCATGAAAGGAGATTTTTGCTACTGTATTATTATATGAGTTGCCAAAAGAACAAAATCTATTGTCTGAAGATCAGACTAAGTTAGGCTGCAGTCATCAAAGCACTGGCTGGTACATCTGTGTGATATATGGACAGTGAATATTTGTGTGATAATGTTTACTTAAACCATGTACTTTTGCCCCATAATATTTTCTGGAGAGGTTGCTGGCTGAATCATTGTTGATTTACTGCCATATGTGAACCATCTCTTTTGAGTGCTGCCAGTGCTGCAGCTCCTCGTGACACAGAAGGCCAGCAGCAGGCTCTCAGCTGCTCAACATCTGTCTCTGCCCTTTAGATGGGGTTTGTACAGGACACTGGCTTCACTTCAGATTAAATGCAGCTGTGAATATCATTAATGATTAACATAATTATGAGATGGTTCCCTCAGCTTGTTGTTCCACACCATGAAATGCTGGGTAGATAAAAAGGCTTAATGGCCTTAACACCTCCTTGTTTTTGACTGTCCACACCACCTGGTACAGCATTTTGTGGGGTCGAATTGGGCTCTGGACACCACTCTGGCTTAAAATGGCAGCAAAAATAGAGAGGCTGCATGTTACTGCCCTGGAGCAGAGACAAACTGGGGAGGTACAAATAGTCTTGAACTGATATTTCCACAGGACACTTTGCTATGGCTTCAACAACACATGGTAGAGAGCACCCATCAGGCAGAGGAAGAATCATAAAAATGCAAAATATAACTTCCATATTAACAAAAACCCGGAGCTGTTTGCTCCATCTACTCCAGCATTTGTAATAACAATGGCAATGAACAACGCAAGGACAGGAGCAGGGAGGAGTTTTACCTCATCATTAAATTCTGAGGCATTATATTGTTATACACAGCTGTCATTTGCTTTGTTTTATTTTCCTGACAGAGATTATTTCTGGATATTTTTTTCCAAACAGCTCACTGGCTGGTGGTGCCATGTGTTGGCATTTTACAACTACAGCCACACAGAGGGCAGAAGAGCCTATACCTACCCTGTCCTCCAAAAAGCCCTTTTAGAATAAAGAGCATGATGGTTCAGAACTGGAAAAATACTTCCTCCAAAATCTTACCAAGAAAAATAATGGCTGGGTGCTTTCAAAGTAATTTTGGTGTTTTCTCAGGCCACACTTGGGTTAATGCTCGTAATTTAGTTCAGTACTTTTCCTCCATAAATCTATGAAAGCCAAACTGCCCAGTGACTTCAGCAAGATTTCAGTGTGTAAGAGGAAATAAAGACCATTTCTTGGACCTTCTTTGCTCTTTCAGAAACTCTTGAGGATCCTCTCATTGTTTTTGGTTTCAGTATTTAAAGAAATCAATGTTAATCAATCTCTCTGGAAGCCCTATAAAACTGAGAGTATGTCTGGCTGCAAAAAAGTCAGCAGAAATTGTACAGAAACATAACATTCACATGGCTGATACTTAACTTTTCAACAATTTCATAATTCCTCAACTCTCCGTTACACACTTCCCGCAGCCAAGAGATGACTAAAATGGTTTAACTGAATTTCACAACTTTCCAGATAATAACTGAGAACAGCAGGCAAAATTGCAGCAAAAAAACCCCAAACATTTTTCCTCCCCTCCTCAACAGGACTTTATCTCAGCAGCTTGCCTCACAAAATAAACAACCTTTCCAGTACAAAAAAACAGTGTGAATCTCGTGATTTTTAAATGGAAGTAGGGGAGGGGTTTGTTTTGTTTATCTAAAATCCACTTCAGTGTTTTTTTATGAAACACAAGTGCCCCGTGCAAAGTTCTTGCTGCAACATTGAATGGACTTTGCCTTGTTAGAAAAGGGGGTTTCTAAGTGCAGAGATTCTTGCTGCAACATTGAATGGACTTTGCCTTGTATGTGCTAGAAAAGGGGGTTTCTAAGTGCAGAGGGTTGGTCCTGCAAGCTTTGTTCACAATCATTTGGAGGTAAAACATGCAGAAATACCCTTCCCCTCCCTTGAAGTGGTGGCTCTCATCAGAACCAAGCAAGTCCTTTTGTAGGAGGAAGGGAAAGAACTGCATGTTGTACTGGCATAAGCAAAGAGGCAGGAAATCCAAGGACAGAACACATGGAGGAGGCTCAGCTTCCCCGGGACTGAGGAAAAGGGCTGGGGCTACTACAGACATCCAGATGGAGGAGGGAGAAGCTACCATGGAGTGGCTCAGCAAAGAGCTAGACTCCCTCATCCCAGCCCTCTCTGGAGCCATGTGCTGAGCCCAGGATTTGAACCATCTGTGCTGGATCCCCACAGCAATAATCTAATGTTTCAGTTGGCCATAAAGTTGGAAACAAGCAACAAAAGGCAAAAAGTGTTACAAAAGCCAAAGAAGTGACAAAACAAACGGCTGGAGAAAACAGAGCAAATGCATAATAAATATCATTTTAATATCTCCTTGCACCAGTGATTTGACAGGCAAAACTGAGGATGACTCAGATATTTTTCAAAAATTTTTAAAAACCAAGCTGTTACTCACAAATCACTTGATTTTATTTTTCTAGAGATCCTTTGGTTTCATTACATTGTGTACACACTTCATACAGGGATGGCTTCATTTTACACAGAAGCACAACAAAAGTGCCAATCCTTCCCATAATCTGCTTCTATACCACGACCAGTTTTGGTGGCTACAAAAAGAGTTTCCATAATATACCCTTTACTTGTATCCAGGGTTTCCTGGGGGGAAAGGGGTCATTTCTTTAACATTTTTCCAAGAGAAGATGAGAGCCAGGAGATCTCATTGTTCATCTCCTTTATTCCCCTTCTCCTCCTGCCCCAGGACATTTTGTTGTCAAGGTTGGACACCTGATTTTTTTGTTGTTCTTCTTTGGGGGCTTTTTGGTTGGTTGGTTGGTTTTTTGTTTGTTTGACAGTTTAAAGCATCCTTAACTTTAACATCACAATGAGGTAAAAGAAAGTTTTGGCCTCATGGCATAACTCCACTGACTCCAGTGGAAGACCAGCAAAGATCAATCTGTTCTACGGCATTCTTTAAAAAAAAAAAATCACATAACTTTTATATGAGTTGTAAATCGAAGGTATTGGACTCACAAAACCCCCATGCAACCAAATTATACAAGGAGGAACTATGTAAAACCCCGTGAATCCTGATATGTAATTCCCAGGTGGATCGGGTACAGCTTTTTTTGCCTGAGATTTCAAAAACTCTACTTTCATTTGGATCCCCCTAGGGCAACCAAAATACTTTTTTTCTTCTCCTTTGGTTAAAATGTTTATGCTTGTCTCACTTCCCAGAGCTACAAAGTGCAAAAACTGGATCTTCTTCATTAAAAATAAACAGGAATTCTCTAAAATACTCTGCTTTTCCCTAAGAATAAAACCAGGAGAGGGCTGCTACTCCACATGAGCTGATACTGCTTTAAGCAACCTGGGCTAGTGGAACGTGTCCCTGCCCATGGCAGGATGGGTGGAACAAGGTGAATTTTATGGTCCCTTCTGATCCAAGCCATTCCATGATTCCACTAAGAATTAGAGAACTGATACATTACACCCATTTCTGTCTTTTGCCAGCTCTGCCAGTCTATATTTTGACCCTGTATATATTGCAAACGTTAAATTGTGAGCAAACATGAATAATTTAATGGTAAAATACTACAAAATCAGCCATTCCAAAGAAAATGTGAAGTGGAAAGAAGGAATTCATCCATCCTAGGAAGCACTGGAGAGGTGAGAGTCTGCAGAAGGAGGTGGTGGAGATGTTCTGCTTTTAGATGATGGAACCATAATGAAAAGTCAACTTTTCAGGCCACCCACTCCGTGGCTCAGAGCTCCCCTGTCTGACATCAACCCACATCTATGTCAGGATGTATTTTTAATCTGTCCTAGAATGATGTCATGCAATAATCAAACCACTGTAAATATGGTTCTTGTCGTCACCAATGAAACAAAATTAGCTTTTATACCAGAGAAGAGCTTTTTACCCAGCCAGTGACGTGATCGGAGGGGAAAGGGCTTTAACAAGGAGAGAATAAATCTTGGGCTCTTCAAATGCAACGCAGGTTCAAGTGCAAAGCTTGAGTGCTTTAAAAGGAGAACTGCAACTTACACATTACTAGAAAAAGAGTTGGGAGAAGGGAGAATTCTTTTCACAAAACAGTATCAACATGGAGACAGTAAAACCCTGGAAAAGGTAATGGTGAAGCACTGGAGGAGTAACTCAGAGTTCTACCACAAAAAAGGCAGGTAAGTTATTCTTTTGGTGTCTTAAATCCTAGATAAAACTTGATTCTATCCATTTGCCTCCTGGCATATCCAGGCAGCAGTGGGTTCATCTACTTTGCTTTCCATCACTTACATCAAAATTTCCTCCTTTTTCAAAGAATTCAGGTGCTGTGAGGGCAGGGGGGAAGAAGGGAAGGATTATGGTAAAGGAAATATACAAAGTTGTAAATATTTTATTTTCATATCCATATAAGAGCATAAAAAGAGCATTGGAAAATAACAGAAACTGAACCACAGCTGCTTTATATACATTCCGGTGCTGTTTCTCCTGTGAGAGTGGTCCTGATGTATTCCTCATCTGCTCCACAGATCATTTTAATTAAAGCATTAATAGATTTCAGGCTGTCAAAGCCAGAGTATCTGTATACAGCCTGTGTCAGAGTCTGTATCTCCACTCACACACTCCCATACGTTTTGTTCAGCCTATTATTGAATTAATCAAACACGGCAGCCACTCCTAATGACTTGTCTTAATCAGCTGCATCCATCGCGGTGCGGGGGGGGCGGGTGCCCCCTGCCACAGCTACACGTGCTGAGCTCAGCTGAGCCATGTTCCCCCTGTCCCCCGTGCAGTCACATTCATCCTGCAGTGCCACAAGCCACCAGCTCCTCTTTGTCACCGGTGGGAGACGCAGCTGCAGGCCCTGCTAGGCTGAGGCACTGTCCTGCCAGCTCTGGTGTAATAGCAGCAGAAATTGCACATTTGCCAAATCCAAAAAGGTGGATTCTGTAGCTGTCAAAAAATACCCAGCTACTCTGTCATGTTTCCCCAGGTGTTCCAAGGAAGTTGTGCTTTCTCTCTAACAGGGAAACGGCTCCTGCAGTGTTGCACAAAAACATGCTCAGATAATTATTTTCATATTTTCAAGTACACAGGAATCCTCACATTCTACACATTTCCCCCACTTCCGACGCAATTGGATTTTGGTAGGTGATTCATACAGCAGTGGCTTCAGCTTAACCCCTTTGAGTGCATCCATCATTTTGGTCAGGATCATAAGTAACAGTGCCTCTCAAAAACTAAATAACATACTTGAGTGAAATACTCATCTGTTATGTACATGTTTTCCATCCAAATAGCTTCACCTAATAACTCATGAAAGCCTGTAGTAGAGGAAAATGATGAGACTAAACATGATGCTTTTTGATACACTTGCTCCCTTCCATCTCAGAAGAACAGTATTAGCTAAAGCCATTCATTTTGTCTAAAAGGATCTCTATAATGCTTCATCTGCTTAACAATTTCATTAAATTCTCCATCCCTGGTAGAAATGAGGTGCAATTTAAAGCAGCCAGGGATTTTAGCTGCCCTTATCACTATGGGGGTGCAGCAAATCCATATTTATTCAGTCTAACATCAGTGACATGATCTGTATGTTACAGGACCTCCCAGGATGTGACTCATGAGGCTGGACTCATGAGGAACAAAGTGGTGTCCTCTCACCATTGCCATTTGTCACAGCATTTGTGAAATGCTGGTACCAGACAAATACTGACCATCATCAGCAATTATTACACTAACCAACAATAATTACAGCTGCATAAATGAAAAATCATTTCAAACCAACAGGCCCATGTCACCACCAAATCTCAAGCCCCGTAATACTCCTTGCCTTTTAACAGACACTGGTTTCAGAAGGCTGGAGAACAGATGAGGCGGCTTTCATCACACCAAGCAAATTAGGGAATACTTTTCCTGCCAAACTGAGAACGCGGAGGTGGAAATCTCTCTGCTGCGGCACGAGCAACCGGAATTCTGGCATTACCAACACTTTCAGAGGTTGATTTGCTTTGAAAAAGTATGTTGCAATGTTGTGTAAGGCAGGTTCAGGAGGTACTTGCTGATGGTTTTGAAGACAGTGTTAAATATTATGCCTTCCATAGTCAACATAGGAGACACAGGTAACTCTCCCTCCAAAAATCATGGTATGCTGTGCACACATCACAAGTTAAATTTTACTTGACTGTGAAGATACTGCATCCCTCAGCTCATAAAGCAGCAGGAAACAATGTGTTCTGGAAAAAAAATATTTGTTGGAAATCCAACTGTCTGCCTTGCCTAGAATGGGTTCAACATACGCAGGTGTCGGCCTTACGAGTGCCACAAGCAGGATTGCACAAAACAGAGGCATTTTTGGAGTCAAGACAGTTCACACTCCTCTCGCAACACCCAGTCACTCATCCAGCCCTTTTATCCAGCTTATTCTCCTGGTGCCTTGCATGCCCCACTTTGGGAGGCAGAAGAGGGATCAGATCCCCACAGGGAGGCTGTTGGATAGGGAAACCTGCTGCAGCAGAGCAGCTGTGGATCAGAGGAGGGAAAAAAGAACTGTGCTCCCTAGTTATAATCCCCTGCAGGGCCTAAGGCTCTTAAAATATTCTCATTCCATTGCTGCAGGGCGTGTTGTGGGTTTGGTTTTTTTCCTTTCTCTCTGTAAATCAAATGCATGATTTCGTTTCTGCTTCCAGTTTGAAGTACACAGAAAGTTTTCATGATGCCCGCACAAACGTTTGCATACTGAATATTTAAATACAGGAGCAGTATCCACATCAGTTATCAGGGCAAATTGTGCCCTCAGGAGGATGCACAGCACTTTAGAATCCAGCAAAATTTCAGCCCAGTGAAGTTTTATAAAGGATGGAAATGCCACACTGGAACAAACGGTAGTTTTATTCTAATGATTCTAATAGGATTTAACCAACTCCTGTATCAGTCAGACCTGCCTCTAGGAGAGCCCCCACATCTTCAGCAGCACCCTGACTGAAGCAGCCCTCTTCCACCCACCCATAGACAAAGGGCTCTTTGATTTGAAATGCAATGTGGCTGAGCATTAATGACCCCAGAAAGCTTTTGAAGGGGCTACAGAAAAATAATTCTAAACAGGGATTAGCAATGGAAGCTTCTGTTTGTTTCTCAGTAGCTGAGTACAGATGGTAAACAAGTAGGTTTGGGGGAGGGGGGGTGTTATTCCTGAAATAACAGAATAAGGAAAATTTGAAGACACAACAACTGAAAAATATTCTGAAAATACTGAAAATAACAGAGTTCAAGGAAAGGGGAACAACAACAGAGATGCTATGCATTTGCACACACATTTTGTTTTTTGAAACCCTCAATCTGGAGAGAAAAAACTACTCTCAAAAAACAGTGGTCACCGTGGCTCCTGGCCTGATTTTTAAGCTGCTGGCTGGAGGTCAGCTTTAAGCAGGGCACTGTGACACCCAGAGCTCCAGCCAACAGACATTGATTCCACTGCAACTCAGTGTAATATATTGTGATGTAATTTTCCATCTGCAACACTTCTGAAACAGTATTTGACATAATTCTCCTGTATTTATTATCTGTCTGGGATCACTCTCCCTTTCCTCATACACATCACCTTGCAGAATGAGTTTCAGAATCAAATTCTGATCTCAGTATGGGTGTATAGAACAGAGGTGCTGTTTGAGAACACAAGAGAGGCTCCTTGTACAAGCTCTTTCATATCGGTGCCTTTTAATCAGAAAAAATGACAAAACTTCTCTTTTTCAGACACTCTTCAGGTGCTGACACCCTGACAAACACCTATTTCCCTCAGATCCCATATCCTGAACCGGTACCTGAGGTCTGACACTGTTAACACACACCTTTCACACAAGGATGAACCCCCAGTACACATGGGGTCTCAAAGCCAGGTACATGCTCCTGGTCCTACATCAGGGAATAAGGGCCACACAAAGCTCTTTCACTCAGCAGTATTTTCTCTCTTGTTGCTGAAAGCTTTCAGACCCCCATTCATCCCCCCCTCACCAGACACCACAAGTTACCTACCTTAGAAGACACAGGCTGTGTGAACAGTGAGCCAGGAAACACAGGATGTCTAGGCATGAAACAGATCACCTTCTGAAATCAGCTAATTCACATTCCAAAATCCCCCGCTGTAGCTGAAGCAGCCCTGGAATGAGAAATGTTTTGCCAAAGGTCACAGAGCCACCAGAGATGCCCTTTTGCACCAGCCTCTGTGCCTGCAGCCCTCTGCCCAGCTCCTCACTGGTTCTTTTCTTCTGCTCTCCTCACATTTAACCTTTTCTTGCCTTTGACCGTGTTCTACTTTATTCCATGAGCCACCCCGTCCCATTCCCTGTGGTTTCTGTGTCTGACTGGAGGGTGAAAGCACCCCTAAAACATCAGGATCTTACACTGTAAATCAGGACAACCTGTTCTTCTGTCTTCCAAGTCGTGTGGTGTATTTTCCTGGACCAGATTTAGTTACATACATGAGATTGTTACATATGTTTAGTGCAATATGTCTTGGGGTGACTTTATGATGTGTATCCCCTATCGCTGCCCTATGCCCAGGAATTAATTTTGTGCCTTTCTATGCCTTTAAACTGAGCCTGGGCGGGGGGGGGGAACTGAGCAAAACTTCTTCAAAGCAGTTTGCAGCTTGTTCAAGGTCACACAGAGATAGAGACAGCTCTCTGCGTTCAGCTGCGGTGGGAGAGCGAGAGCGGAGGGAAGCACCCTGCTTGCTTTCTTTCCAGCCAGCTTTCAGCCAGTTTTTCAGCTCCTTTTCCTCCAGAGAATTGCCCTTTGTTTTCCTGGAACTCCGATTTTTTCCCTTCTTCTCTGCTGGACAATTTCAACACCAGAGCACATCGGGAGGACTTTCCACCGGGCACAGAGGGCCTGGCCCTGGGCCAAGCCCCAGCTCTGAGGAGACCAAAGGGAGGACTCTGACATTTTTCCCAGGTTTTTCTCCACAGCAAAAGATTTTATTATTTAGCATTATTATCCTTTTCCCATGTGTTTGTTGAATAAATAGTTTTTATCTCTTTCACTTTCCTTCAAGGCAAAAGGTTTTTTCCTGAACCTGGTGGGGGAGGAGTGGTTTGTAACCTGCCTTCTCTCAGAGGATATATTTCTAAATTTGGCCAAACTGGCACATAATGCAATAATGAAACTCCTGTCTCCTTTAGTAATGCCCCTTCCACTCACTCTTTCTGCTTTGCTTCCCAATGTGCTCCCTCTAGGTGGAGGAAGGAAAGCATTTTGGGGATTGTTTTTCCCCTTAGAGAGATCCAGATTCCACCAGCATAATGTTACCTGTCATTTTTTGACACATACTTAAGACAGCAGAATTTATATCAGTCAAATTTTAACAAGAATTCAAACTTATGTGAAAGAATCCCATATAAATGGAAGCCTATCACAAAATCAGTGCAGTAGGATTCCCACATTTTAAACACTGGATATTTTCTGAAGCTTTTCTCTCCATGATCAGAACTCACAGAAATTGTTGAACCTACATAAATGAAGCACGGAGCTACTAAAACACTTCATTATTCTTTCTGAGCACTGTTCAAATACCAGTATTTACCTCTGAGGCTGTAACAAAATTGCATGTTTCTGCTCTGGCAGGAAGAGCCTTCCAGAGTCAATATTCATATTGCTGTGGGGAAACACTTTTAATCTCCACATAAGCTCTCCATAATTTTATTATTATTATTTATAAGACAATGTATTGGGTAAATAGCAGCAGCTCCATCTATGTGCGGTGTTAACAGGAAGGTTTCAGAGAGCAGCAATTTGTAAATCAGCCTTTTGAAAGTGAAGGTAGGGACACAGCAGCCTCCCACTGCACTGAGCAGTTCTGCAGAGCCCCTGAGATCACCCTTTGAACCTCCTCCCTAAGTTCCACACGAGCCTGGGGGCTTAGCAGCAAGTTGTCCCTTCTCTCCAGTTCATACACATCGTTTTTACTGAATAAAGTATTATCTCCAAGCCAGAACAGGAGAGGTTTTAATTTAGGCACTGCACAAACACAGAGCTGGAAGGAAAATACACTTTTCAGAGGAGTGTAATTATCCAGAACAACAAACTTGGGAAAGAACTTGGAGGGAAGAGTGGTGCCACACAGTGCATTCGCACAGATGTGCGAGGGTGAAGTGTGCTAATGGCTTTACAGACTTCTTGACAGAAAACACTGATTTATTGACTATTCCTGATGGTGATATTAATATTAATCTTATTCTTTTTCTCCAATTAAAGGTTTTATATTCCAATGACATTGTAATCATAAGTAAAAAAGAAAAAAAAAGGATAGAAAATTAAGGCCAGCCTGCTTGTAATGTTCAAGAAGATAAGTGTTCATTATAGCAATTTTATATAGTGGGAGTTATTAATTTGGCAATTCAATTGCTCAATGACTGTGTCGTTAATAATCAGGTGATTATAATGAAACAAATACTCTCAGTTGTGGAGTTAGACAATGAAACAGCCCTAAAGTGGAAAAACAGAATTATAATGTTTATGTTTTCCTCAAATTTATGCTGTAAAGTCAGTGCATAGACTAAATTTTGGTAGCAATTTCTTCTTTTATATCTGTAGGCTATGTGCCTGCCTTCATTTTTTATTATTACTGTTAAAGCTACGTTATAAAAAGGACAGAGGAGAAATTAAGCTGGAAAATTTGATGAAGTATAAAGTATATATTTTTGCTTTCAACGTCTTATCCTCTTTAAAATTAAGCTCTCCCATTAAACTAGAGGTGGCTTGTCACTGCATTGCCTTAGAATAATAAAAAGATGCAGAGGAGCCATATCTGCTTAATTATCACACTTTCCAAAAAGCGACCATGCTAAATTTAAAGAGCAGTAAAACTTCAGCAGGCTTGGTCACCATACTTAGAGGCTTAATAATCCCTCATACATGAGGGATTTTTTCCTGCTGTAGTGTCTCAGAGCTGCTCTGTTTTGGAGACCCTTCTTCCTTTTCAGATGTGATAGAAAGTTAAAAAGCCCCACAGCTTCAATGCACTTTCTAACCATGCCAGGTGGTGTAATAAAATAAACTACCTATCATAAAACCACTTAGCTTGGAAAAGACCTTCAAATCCTCAAGTCCAGCCATAAATCTGACCCATCCCTACAGCCCTCCCTGCTCCTGGATCCTTAGACAATAACTGCAACAGAAATATTCTCAAGTTTTGATATCCCACAGTTTTATTCTCTACTGATAAAGTGAAGGAACAGGAAATACGCTTTTAAATTCCAGGTTAAAATGAAAGAAACCTGAAACAAACAGTTGTTTTTTCTCACATGTACAAGGGATTTAAAAAAAAAAACCTAATGAAGGAGCTGAAGGAGCAGGTGCTCTGGAAAAAACGCAACAACTGGATGTGAAAGCTTGAGAAAGAAAGATCAGTGCAGGTACTGTTTCATGGTTTTTTCCTTAAAATATTGCAGGGACACTGAGAAGTTGTCTGCTGGACATATGAACTCATTCTTCTAGCAGAGGACCATTATTTAAATTCACTGTGTTATTCCATTACCATATGGAAGGCAACTGAGGACATAGTGTAATAAAAATTAAAATAAAAAAGGGAGTTTCCTATGAAAATTTGAAAGAGAATATCAGATCATACAACCAATGTCAAAAACTATTATATTTTAAATTATCTATACTTTTAATAAAAATTATAACCTTAATCTAGCTAAGATTTGAACAAAATTAATATAAAAAGCAGATATATTTATGATCCCTTATGATCACTATTGTCTGCTTCTTTTCTAATGGAATAGGGACATATTCATCCAATTTACAAATGCACAACTTCAAGGAAAACCACTTCAAGACCAAAGAATAGAACTCCTGGATTCTTGACTTAATTCAACCCATGTCTACTGGGAGAAGGGCAAAAGGAGGGTGTCCCTCTAGGAAAATAACAACACTACTATAAAGTAGGAGCCATCTGTTTTGGGTTGTTACTTCTCTTTATGAATAAATATAGCGTAAACTGAATAGCTGAGCAGAAATTAAAATCTTATATGAACCAAAAGGATTTGGATCATACCTCCAGACTTTTGTCAAATGCTAAACGAACCAGTTTCTGAAGGCTGGAAGAGCAGAGGAAAACACATATGCTGAACAACCCCTGAGACAAAGGAAGCTAAACTCAGATTACTTCAATTTTCTGAAAGGTTTCAGCAAAGGTTATACAGGATTTCAAATATAGAAAGCAAACAGGACAAGAACTGGCATTATTGCTGGCATTTCTAGCATTTACTAATTTGGGTATTTACACACTGGGAAATCTCTGCATAATTTCACTGTTTAAATCCATCGATGGAAGGTGCATTGACATTTTTGGTCAGTGAATTTGCTTTAGTTCAGAAATAAGGTTTCTTCAAATTCTGCTAAGAACTGCAAGGGAGAAAATGGAGGAAGAACAGATGATTTGTGACTCTGCCTTCTGTTGAAAATGGGTGATTTTTTCCATACTCTGTCAAGGAAAAAGAGAAGAAGATAATGGTTAGAGCGCACTGCAGTGACACAGTGCCGAGGTTCTTTTTCTGGTGTCTGTTTGTTTGTTTGTTTGGTTGGTTTTGGGTTTGAACAGGTCACTATTGTGGTATAGTTCAGATATTCTTCATTCCCATTTGGAAAGTCTGAAGGAGGACGCTCAAATACAAGAGAACTCTTGGAATAAGAGCTCCAAAACCCCAAAATATATTTGTTTGCTACATTATTTGTAAAGGCAGTAGCAAACAATACATGAAAATAAAGTGAAACTAAAATTCCCTTGATGCTAAGGAAAACCAGGCAATGTTCTACTCATTTATTTAATAAAACCCAAACAAAAAAACCAAAAACCTACCAAAATCTGTTACCCATACAGAATGAGGCAAATTTTGTGAGGTTTGGAGATTAGTTATGTCAGTAATGCAGAGCTTACTGTCCTTCCAGCTCATAGTTTAAAAAGGTAATTTATATGATTTTCTTTGATCTCTGTAGATTGTTGGTCTTTCTGTCAGAGCCTATTGGAAATGTTCCTGATGAGATAATTGTAAAATTAATAGATTCAACATGAAACTTGATTAAAAACAGCCCACTTGATTTCAAGAGCAGGAACACAATAAATACTCAATTGTCTTGCTGGAATTCATCTAGTTTGAGGGGGAATATTGTGTGTAAAGACTGTATCAGCTGGACTCAGGAAATTCTGTTAGGTTCACACAAGAAAATTTCCTTTTAACGAACCCATGAGGGTCTGGACTGGAGGGAAAGCCCCAAAGAGACGAGGTATCTGGGAAAATATAATTTTCAGGCTTTTTATTACCACCCAGACCACTCTGTATTTGTGTTTTTTCAGAGTATGGAACAGATAGTGCATTTTTGTTTCTGGGAAGAAAAAAAATCAAAAAATTGAAGTAATACCCAACAACACTTTCAGTTCTAATTTGTCAGATTATCTTGGCACAAAGTAGATAATAAATCATGACCCAAAAGTTCTTTTTCACTTAAGATGCCTCTTCTGAAGGGTTCTTTCCTTCTGATTAAAGATTTGAATCTTTAAATTGCCCTGATTACAAACTGCCAAACAACTCACGGCACCAGAGCATTCTCGAGAAGTTCATCAGCCCAGCATCCAGCACAGCCACCAGGCCTGCAGGGGACTGAAGGACGTGGCAAAGGCACTGGGGCAGGGGTGGCTGCCAGAAAACCCAGCCAAGGCAGCGCCCATTTTCCCTCCCACAGGCAGCATCTTCAGCTAAGAGAGCATTTGCAGCCACGGAGTGAGTTCAGCTTGAGCTTTAAATCACACAACCTCTTCTGGGGGGAACTCATCCCTGTGCCATTGCTGGTGTGCTCTGCGAGAGCTGTATTTTGTGAGACACGTCTGACACTGATGACAGCAAAGATAGTAAATCCATCATGCTTCAAACAGCATTTTTGGGAGAATTAAGAGAGGCTGTTTCTGCTGGCTG
>NW_008236509.1:2119840-2122737 GCF_000691975.1 Corvus brachyrhynchos | reverse complement strand
ATTGTGAACAAACAGTCTGACTGCTGCAAGTCTACTCTACATCTTCATAGAAAAAATACAAATTAGCGTGTTTCTTCTATATATAATGGAAGCAAATTGCCTGGAAGAAATCCTACAGCTACCCACTTTACGATTTACTTAAGACAAACATTTATTTCCAGTCAGAAACAATTCAGTGATTTTTTGACAAAGGCGATTGTGGAACTTCTGGGGTCTGTACAAGGAAAGGCTGTACCAAGGAAAACAAACACACATTTACAACAGGGACTCTTATTTTACTGCTGTATAAATTATGGCATCTCAGTATCTGGGTTTAGCTGTTAAAATACTTCTGACATCACTGTATCACTTGAGGAAACCCTCTTTTATTAAGGAAAGAACAAAAATCATTTTAGTCCCTGAAACAAAATTAAAATCCTATACCAAACAAAGTTTCCTTTGAACAAAACGAAGAACAAAAGACTCCATAAAGCCTCTCAAAGATTTTGTTTCTGCCAGCCTGACTTATAGGAAAGGCCTTCAGACACATCAGCCAGGCACAGACAGCAGAGGGGAAGTAGAGCAAAGATGAAGAAGGTCCTGGTGAGTTTGTTTCCAGATCCCAGCAGGAAAACCACAGCACAGTCAGGACATTGTGTGTGCACAGACACAAAACCTTGTACATTTGTTTTTGATCAACTAAGTTTACTCTAAGTTTAGACCCTCTGAGCCACACATATAAGACTAAGAAGAAAATAAGCAAAATACAAACAAACAAACAAACAAATCCCCAAGAAACCCCAAAACTCTAAAAAGCCCCACTCAAGCTCATCTCATATTTTCACTTATGACTATCCTACTAATAAATACGTTTTTAAAGAGACAATTAGAGCAAATATTACCAACCTTCATGCCTATATGTGTTGAATTACATATTCAATTTTTTACATTTTATTTTAGTGCAGATCTATAAGGGGAAATTGGTAAACACAATTTATTATACAGAAGCAAAGAGGAAAAGGGATTACAGTTTACTGTCACATTTGCAACCCTCAGAGCACAAGCACATTAGAATAACTCTATTCCATTAGATCCTAAACCCATCTCCTCCTGCCTCCAGCACTGGGTAACCAGGAACGGGAAAAATGTTCAGCCTGTGCTACTTTCTCCAGCACATCGTGCCAGCCTTGCCTGTGTAAGGAGGAAAAGAATAATGACATAACTGGGCTTTCTCTGCACTGACAAGGGATATCTGGGGTTTAAAATGCTGCAGAATATTATCCCCAGGCTTTAACAGTCCCTGGTTCTTGCATTTCACACATCTAACTACCCATACATACACTTGGAGCTGGAACCCGAAGAGATGATAAAACAGAGCCTAATTATTGGATGAAGGTCAATATCTACTTACAGGCTGTGTTTCAGCTGCAGGTACAAAGGTATTTAAAATGAAGAGGTGATCAGCATGTCAGGCCATGTTCACCACCACAAAGTTTAGTATATTAACAGGGGCCAGTGACAGCACAGTAAAGGTGAAATCCCCCCTCCTCAAAAAAACAAAAAAAGCAGCATCAGTTTCACCAAACCAGGAGAAAATCCTGCCTTTTCCATTTGCCTGATTCTCTTTGGTTCCCTTTTAGTTTTAAGACACTGTCACTGAAGTTTAGACATCATGTCACATCATCCAAGGGAACCTGAGAGGAAGATTGAGCATTAGGAAGTTTATGCATTCACTCATGCATCTGTAAAGCATTGGAAAACCACACACTTATCGAGATGGGCACAGGCAGAGTGGTTAATTTTTACTTTTTTTCTCCTGTGCACTAATCCCATGGAAATCTCCAGCAAATTACAGGCATGGGCACGGACACACGCTAGTAAGCAAAAGGCTGAAACCTCAGAAGTAAGTGTAAACCAGCAGGTTCTAAACACAACTGGTCAGCAACACCTCAGAGTCAGAGGTGTGGGCCAGCTGCAGACTCGTGTCCTGCCTTGCCATGGCTTTGGAGAGAGCACAGAGTTTTGCACAGGCTGCTTTCAGAGTTTCTGCCTTTCTGCCTGCTGCACGAGTCAACAGTCTGTCCAGGGCTGCTGCTGACAATTCTCAGCAGTAAAAGTAGCTGTTAAATCTTGAATTAGTTTGAAGTCAGGCTCATTAAATTCGGAAATGAGCTACAAAGATGTTTTCAAAAAGGATGAGCAAGTGAGTAAATTTTTAATTACTTATCAAGGAAGGGGTTTCAGTAGAGGTCGTCTTTGCAACTATGCAAAGCAATAAATATAACAGATTTATAGCTGGTTTTGTTTTCATGACAAACACCCAGGATTTGAAGGGAGTACAGAGATCAAAAATGGCTTGCTTTGACCAATATTTATGTAATATTGTGTCTCCCAGCACACAGACAGAAAAAAGCATGAACAAAACATTCTCTCCTTCTTAAAGGAAATAATCCGTGTATTTACATTCAAACAAAAATAATGAGACCTTCTGTTCAAGTCATCCTAAAACTTCCTTACACTCCAGTCATACAAAGACATGATTTGATCAAATCCTGGCACTTGTACAGCGAGTTCAACTGCTGGAAGATTCTGCAGGTCATTCCTTGTAGCTCTGCTTGTTCATTCTCACATTTAATCTGCCTGCATCGATCCAACGAACGCGAATCAATAGCGACAAGGTGATGGACTGAAATCATCATTCAGGCCACTCTGGTTTATGGCACTCTGTGCTTTAGGTTCTGGCTTGCCCTAGGCCTGGAGTTTACCTTGGGTGCCTTGGACCTGGAGTTTACCCCTCTGCCTGCAGGAGCAGCGGTGCTGGACGGAGCAGATGCCCTCACAACCTGCAGTGAATTTTGGGATGTGGTTTCCTTCCCCCACCACCAGGCAATTCCTCATTTTCTGCCATGGGCAATCCA
>NW_008236509.1:2090686-2119814 GCF_000691975.1 Corvus brachyrhynchos | reverse complement strand
AGCAATTGTATCTGAGATCAGGAGACTTTGATGCACCCTGAAATGTAAATAATGCACAACACACAAATACCTTCTCTCAAAATCTTGGGTCTGGCTTTATCAAGGGCTTCCACAGCACCACAAATAGCTTTGAATGCATTTTAGTTGGTCAGAGAACGTCCTTGCACCCACTAAGCCCTTCACACAGCCATCATCACAGGACCAGATGGCTCTTGAGCTTCCCCACACCACCACCACCACCAAACTTGGACTGCCACAACCTGCCAGCACCAGTGCTCTGCACAAGGCAGCAGAATAAATCAGACCCACCATAGAGCAGCACTGGGTGGTTGCAGATGACAGGGTATTTTTGTTTCCAGAACAACAGAAAATGGAGATTTTGAGGCTGAGAGAAAGCATGTCAAAACGAGAACCTTTTGCTTCTGAATAATTCTTTTCACTAAAGTTAGATCAGCTTCAATAACACACAACTGGGGAAAAGATACTCCGAGCAAACCTAGGAAAGATGTGACATGACACCCCAGCAGAGAAAAAGAAGTGATCTATGAGAGTATGGAGAAGGGAACATTTTACATTATTACATGTTATTACATTATACGTATTATACATTCTTTTTCTACTACACAGCTGTGTTCCCTGGTTATGCCAAAGTGCAGTTTAGCCCTGACTTTCAATCCTTCCCTCTTCTGAACATGCAAAGGATTGTCATCCTTGCTCCAGAGCATGAAATCTGGCTGTAAGAGCTCATACTCAGCAGAGAGATTGCAGAACATATCAGTACCAGCAATGTTGTCTGCCACGTTGGTGAAACATCCCCACATCCTCTGAAATGCATTTCCATGACAGACTGGCTTCGCAAGGCCCAAACCAGTTTAGTTGATTATTTTCAGTACATATTCCCTCAGCACTCAAAAGATTTCAAAACATGACAACGTATTACTGAGAAGTATATCCTTTCTGATGAGAAGATCCAAGACTCTGAATTTGGAATATTTTCTGCATTACTAAAATCAAAAGCATTGAAAATCAAAAGTTTCAATTAAGTCAATCCCCAGTTTAACATTTCACGTTGTCAATTTTTATACTCTGAACCCAAAAATGTGACAAAATCAGTGTAAAGAAAATAAGAAACCATTAACTAGCAGAACTTAGCTGTAAATACCTCAACAATATGCAATGCTCCTGTGGTTTGGTAAATGTAATCTATTGATAAACTTCTCCCTTATGAAGTAGCCTGTCTGAAAAAAACAAGTCATGGAGTGATTAATTAAAAAATATATCAATAAATGACTTAAAAGAGGTTCTAATTTGGATACTAAGTACTGATCATATTGCCTCTCACTGCCAGAAAATCTGAAGACGCTGACAGAAATCAAAGTACACTTTTACCTTTTTAAGGGTGAGCTCTGCCATAAAGGAAAGTCATCAGGAGCAATAGTTTTTAATTTTACTTAAGTATTTTTATTGTAAAGCCTCAAACTTGGAGTATTTAAGATTTCATTCTAAATGCTTACCAGTACTCTGAGATTAAGAGCAACTTTGAAGACCAGCATCAGCTTTTACAGCTTTTTAAAGTGTCATGAAGCAATAAACTGCATGATTTAGGTGGGTAAGGGAAGGTCCCAGAAAAACCTATCAGCTTTTGAGTAACAGTGGAAGGAATCAGGTCCCAGTTTGAATTTCAAATTCTCCAGGTATCTAAACTTGTAGTCTCCCAACATGCCCAGCACTTTCTCCTTTTTTGAGAAAACCAACACGACCATTTCTTGAGGGAGCACATAAACAGGGAGCTGGAGACTACTGAGGCACAGGACTTGCTCAGTCCTGAGGGATGCCTTGAGCCAAACTCTCTCTCTGTAGGATATATTTTTCCACTTGTGGTCTTTGGAGCCTGCCTTGCCATGAGGACACAGCACCAGCAGCTGTAACACAAAGTGCCTTCCCCAGCCCCTTCATCCCTCGCTGCTCCCACTCCTGCAGCAGGTGGTGGAGGGAGGATGAATTATCTCCAGAGGAACCTGCTGCTATTTCACTGCCGAGACTGAGGCTCAAACCACCGAGCTGCTACATCAAAGATCATTCCACTACCTTCACTTTCAGTCAATTTATGAGGAGTGCACTCTGTGCATTTTTCAACACAGACCAAAGGTACCAAGCTTCAGCAGATGGCACAGAAATATGCACTCCTAGTGCACGGAGCCAGGCTCCTGGGGCTCTGATTCCATGACAATGAGTTAATTTTCATCCCTGCTCTCTTTCAACTCATTCAAAGTAGGTGCTCATAGACTGGTCTGCACTCCTGCTACCTTGAAATGCTCTTCAGATGTGCCTAACCTTATTCTGATGTGCTTAACCTTATTCTGCAGCATCTCTTCCACCGCAATTTAAGTTCTTGCAGAAACCATCTTATAGTCTGTGTTCTAAATCTGGGTTCTGGACTCTGTGCTTGTACAATCAATGACAAAAAGCTAAGTGTTGTAACACTTAAATTCAAGACAACCTGGATTTTTATTTTGTCTCGTTTTGCAGTCAGCTACTAATCCATATAATTATTTATGTTTCAATATAAAATTCTTAAAGTGCAAAAGAAAAGCATCGCAGTTAAAAAGAATATAGTTTATCTATGTTTATACCTAATTAGTGTCGATGTATTTTTTCAAAATGCATCCAGGAATCTGGCAATTCAATTTCTGATCCCAAATCCACCAAGGTATATAAAGAACTGCACTCCAGTTATACAGACCACCCTGGATACAGTAGCATTTGTGCAGAGGCTATTTATTAAGTTCTGGCTTGGAAGACTTACAACGGGAAAAAGCAAAGTCATGCCAGGATGTGGTTGGTTTGATAAATAATGGAAGGAGATTTCATAATACAGAGCTCTATTATTCCTTCAGAGTAAAGTGCAACGGAGGAGGAAAGCTAATAACACAGCAGCATAAATTCCTCCTAATGGAGAGACAGGCAGATTGGTTCCTGGAGGGGGGCAGGATTAGGGTTTGTACAAGGCCTAACAGACATAAGTTACTCCGGGTTTACTCACTGGTGAAGAGCTCAGCACATCCAGGCAGGAGGGGCAGCACTGGAGCTGCTGAGCTCCCAGACACCAGAACATTCCCAGGCTGCTCAGCAGCCCCCTGGCCAGCCCTGCCCTGCTAACAAGTGACGGTACAGCATGCAACCTGGCGTGATTTCATTTGAAAAACAAACCAATACATGAAATTGCATTATTCTTCTATAGGGTTGAAAAGTGCTCCAAGGTTTAGCTGCTGTCAGAACACCACGCTGCTAGGCAAGCAGCTGGAAAAAATATGGGAATTTTTGATGAAAATGAAATGCATTTCAGATCTTTAAAAACTTCCCTTCGTTCAGTCTGCATTTCTGTTTTTGTAACCCCCCAGGGTTCAGCCACCTTGTATTTTGTCAGTTCTATCTCTCCAGCCATCTACCACTGTCACCAGCTTCATTTGTGAGGGGGAGCGTGGGGGTGTGATGGAATCATGCAGTAGAGCTGTTTGAACGATTCAGTGTTGTCTGGGTATTCCTCTGCCATCTATCACCCAGAAATTTATACTGCTTTTCAGATCACTCAAAGGAATTAGAGCTCTTCAGGATATAATTTCTTTCCCTGCAATTTCTTTTCCTGGCAAAAGTAAAAAGAAGTTCAATCTGTTTTCACTGAAAGTCCAAAAAAGTATTAGACCACACACTCATGCTCAGACAGCTGAACATAAAGGTGTCTGGCTCTATATATCTTAATTTTCCTCTCCTGAAATCAAGAGCAATCATTGTATGGATACGGTGCAAAAGCATGTTCAAAGTGAGCCTCAGCTGAGGCAGAGATCATTTCCTTCTGATGCAGTACAACACAATCAACATCTGTGGGAAACAAAAGCCTCTCATAAGGGTTTACAGAGCACAAACAAAAGAGCGGCCCGAGGGGCAGATAATCAGTTTACACAGAACTCACTGTAGCCATGTTATCAAGATGGAAAACAGCGGCAGAAATTAGGCTGAAGTGCAATAGCATTTTAGGATTGCTAAGAGTGCGATCAAAGAGGGCACACTGCACTGAGAACAACTCCCCTCCGCAGGCAGCTGGGGCCACTTGTCCCCTCAGCAGGCGAGGGGCTGAGCGGGCACTGCCAGCTCCCGTCCCACAGTTCTGCTGCCACCGAGGGCGGGCAGAGCCCTTGAGCTGTCACCACTCTCAGAATCCCCCAGGAGAATCCGGTAGCAGCTAAAGGGAGGATGGAGCGCTTTGGAAACCGTCTGCAAACTGTAACTCGAAACAGCCCAGCTCCCATCTCCTGCCCCCGCCGCCGGCTGCCACCAGCTCACCTGGACCTGTCCCCAGCCTGGCCCTGGTGACACGGGGACGGCAGCAGTGGGAGAAGCAGGGATGGGCAGAGCTGAGGCACGGCAGGGAAGGCCCTGGAAGCGCTGGAGCAGCAGCGGGTCATGGGAGAGCAGCGGGAAGGTGAGCCCTGAGTGGGGAAGGGCTCTTCCATCCACATCAGCCGGAATCTGAGGTGAGGAGCACTGACAGGCTGGCCCAGTGTTCTGACTTCACAGAAATGCAGCTCTTCCGCCAAAAGGTGGAAAAGTAACTTAGAACAAAAAATATCCGTTTTCTCCAAATAGAAAGCTCTGTTCCATCTGAAATGTAGAATTTATTTCTGAAATTACATTTCATTTAATCAAAGCCTCTTTTCACCTTTAAAGCTTAATTTTGGGAGCTCTAAAAATAGAGCACGACTCAAAAGGGAAAAATTTGCATCTTTGACCCTCATTTGTGAATAATTTTGGTTCGATAACGATGTCTTTTCGTTAATGACCTCAGCATACCTTGTTTAGTTAACTATTTATCCAAAATAGCTTCCCTGGGTCTAACCATGGTCCCAGGGCATATCCACTTCTGTGCTACGTAAAGCTCTAAAGTACCATCCTCTGCCTGTCCCACTAGCATCACATCACAAAAATACAAAACTTTCTACTATATTTTCGGTACTCTGCCATTTTTTTCAACCATACTGTGTCATAACATGAAACATCTATTATTGCACCAGTCATAAAAGACCTCAGAGACTTGTAATAGATCGAATGTTACTAGCCCAGTCTGACATCAGAGGACTGAGGTCTAAAATGTTTCCTCAGAGGAACAAATATCTGTAAATAACTGTATTGTGTTAAAAGGTCTGAGAGCAGCCACTTTACGACCTGCCCAGTGCCTGCTTTGAATGTACTTCCCTATAGAGACTCCAGCAGCATTTTATAAATTTAACAGTTACTATGGAAAGAGATTTTTATCCCACAGTAACTACTGTCTGGAGGCAATTTCTTGGAATATATTTAATTAAAAAAAAAAAAAAAGCCTTAGGAGAAATCACCCCATTATATTTCAAAAACAATTATTTCTGTCATAATTCTGCTGATACTTTATGGGTATTGCCTTGTACTTTTAATACAGGATTCAGACTCCCTCTGCATTCAGGAGGTGCCATGGGCCAGCAGGTGTCATTCTGGGCAAGGACTGACCAACCACAGGTTGCCATTTCACCACGATGGAACCTCACTCTCCACACTCCATATTCTCTATTGGCATCACCAAAGTAATGAAGCATCTGAGATGAAAGACAGTAAAAAATTCAGTATCACCACTATGAATTCTTCTGTTCCAGCTGCTTTGCTTCTCACTTCAAATTACAATCCTCTGCATAGCCACAATATCCTAAGCAATTGCACCAGAAGTGATTAAGATATTACACAAAAATGAAGGATTATCAAACTGAGGGAATCCTGGCTGGAGTACAGAGATGAACAGATGAGTAACTCTGATCCTGCATGGAAAATAAAGAAGTAAAATACATGTTCAACAGAATAAACTACCAGCTGTGACACAAATTAGAATTCCTCTCTTGACTTTCCTGGAGCTATGCTGATTTACATCAGGCAAAGATCTGTTCCATGGTTTAGCCTTGTCATGTATCATCAGTAGCTTCTTTGCAAATTATTAACTGTGTGCTGGAGGCCAGTGCTCTCCTGGGGTGCATCAGAAAGAGCATTCCCAGAAGGAGTGATCCTGCCCCTCTGCTCAGCCCTGTGAAGCAAATCTGGAGTGCTGTGCCCAGCTCTGGGTTCCTTGGGACAAGAGAGACATGGAGCTCCTGGAGCGGGTCCAGTGGAGGGTAACAGAGATGATAAAGGGACTGGAGCATCTCTTATGAGGATGGACTGAGGGAGCTGGGCCTGTTCAGCCTCCAGGAGAGATGGCTGGGAGGGGACCCTGTCAATGTGTGTCAGTGTCTGCAGGGAGGGGTCAGAGGATGGAGCAGGCTCTGCTGGGTCGTGCCCAGCAATAGCACACGAGGCAATAGACAGAAACTGATCCACAGGAAGTTCCACCTAAACCTGAGGAAGAACTTCTTCACTGTGCAGTGACTGAGCACTGGGACACATTGCCCAGGGAGGCTGTGGAGTCACCTCCCTGAGATATTTCAGAACCATCTGGACACAGTCCTGTGCCATGTGCTCTGGGGTGGCCCTGCTTGAGCAGAGAGGCTGGACCAGGTATCCCACTGTGGTCCCTTCCATCCTGACCACCCTGTGATCATTTTCTGTGTTGTTTCAGTTGTCTCCTCACTGCATCATCAGCAACACTCTTCAACATCCAGTCAGCCTCCTCCCTGATGTCCTCCATTTCAGCCTTATACTACAGTGACTGTCACATAAGACAGTTCTTCTTGAAAAACGAAACACTTCTAAACCAGAAGTTATTTAGAGCTAGACCAGTTATTCACCGAGGATCTGACATATTTGTTTTAAATATCTGTTCTCCCTCTTTGTCTTGGAGTGACTTTATGATGTATATCCCATATCGCTGCCCTATGCCCAGAAATTAATTTTTGTGCCTTTCTATGCCTTTAAACTGAGCCTGAGAGGGGGGAGGAAAAACTGAGCAAAACTTTTGTAAAGCAGTTTGCAGCTTGTTCAAGGCCACACAGAGATAGAGCAAGAGGGAAGGGAAGCACCCGGCTTGGTCTTCTTTCCAGCCAGCTTTTCGGCAGTTTTTTTTTTCCTCAGCTCCTTTTCCTCCAGAGAGCTGAACTTTTGTTTTTCTCTGGGACTTCTTTTTTTTTTCCTTTTCCCTCTGCTGGACTGTTTCAACATCAGAATACATTGGGAGGACTTTCCACCGAGGCCTTGGCCCTGGAGGTGGGCCCACCACCCCGTCCCAGCTCCAAGGAGGGCAAGAGAGATCTACGGAAGGACTCTGAATTTTCCCCCAGGTTTCACTCAGCAGAGCGGGAGGTTTTATTATTTAGCATTACTATCCTTTTCCTGTGTGTTTGTTAAAGAAATAGTTTTTATCTCTTTCACTTTCCTTCAAGGAAAATGTATTTTTTCCCGAACCTGGTGGGGGAGGGGTGGTTATAGCCTGCCTTGTCTCAGAGGATATATTTCCAAATTTGGCCAAACTGGAACACTCTTCTATACTGTTCTGGGGTTTATCACATTTAGTAAGCAATTCATTTCCAAAATTCTTAGACTCCAGTTCCAGCCCTTTTACCTTCCTGTGTCTACCAGTTCATGCTTCCATATAATGAGGCTGTGTGTTTTCCCACTGAAAATGCTCTGAACAGCAAATGACAGCCTTTCATCTCTCTCACATGGCCATCAGACTGCCGTTTGCTAGTCAAAAAATGACTGCACGTCTCATTTACCACACACATTGAACACCCGTGCCTTTGTATTTTTCTCTCCAGGTTGACTGGAGAAACCACAAGGCAAAGACAAAAGACACAAACAGATGCCTGTACACAAACAGTGTTCAGCCAAGGCACAAACTAGTGGCCCCCAGGTTTACGAAGGCAATTCTCCACAATCCAGCAACCACAAAGGCTCCACACTAAAGCTTTAGACAAATTTCTTAAACCAAAGTCCAAGATCTCAATACCAAGTCAATACCCTCCAGGAAGTGCCTATTCTGTATTTTAAAACAGAGATGTTCAAACCATGCACTCCCTGCAAAAAGAAAACTCTTAGGTGAAAAGATAATGACTGAAGCCAAAATCTGTCCTAGTTGATGTTTGCCAACAGAAAATGACAGTAGGAGGGTATTTCTTGTGCATGTACAGCATGATGGCTTGCAATGTCACTTGAACACAGACATCAGCTGGGTCAACCAGTCCAATTCTCTACCCTCTCAGGCAACCACATTCTATAAACCAGTTCATACAGCCTCCAGCATCCTTTTTCCCCCACTAACAATCCCTAGATAGTAGTTTGCCTTGTGTAATATGTAAAATTGGGTATCAAAAACTATCAAACCTTTGACAATTTATGCTTTAGTAAGTTGCCTACCAGTACTTGTGATGCTGCCATACACGTGTTGCACTACATCACACCAAGAGAGAGGCTATAAGGTAATAAACTGAAAGGATTCACTTAAATCTTTGGGACCAATGTCACTCTTTTTAATTAATATCGTTGACATTTTAATTTCCTAAGTAGCTACCTGTATACACAAACTTCTCAGGAGATCATGTTTCTGGAAGTCAGCTTGCACATGCTAGGAGGACAAAGAGCTACCTTGCCATTTTACACATATTTACTGTGAATGGCACAAAATAATTTGGGTCATCTACCAGCTAGAATTACTCCATGTAGGCTTCTGAAAATATGCTTCCTGTGCTGCACATTTAAGACTAAATTGCTGCCAGAATCATACAAGTGAAAGAAACTGCCCTGCTCCCTTGTATGAGTCCCTGTATGGAAGGTGTGTGAGAGGATGAGAAGGAATCCCAAAGGGCATCACTTGTGTGCAGTTAGAGTGGACTCACTTTCTGTAGATTCAAAAAAGTATGAGATGATGCTTGGATTGTTTTTCCCCTGCTTTCCAGCACGCTGGCATATGCTGAGCTTTATTGCTTCTGAAAGCACCCTTGCAGCCATTCCATGAGACTTTCCCATCTCCCGGTGACGCAGCCCTCACTGCACATCAGCTGCTGTTGGAGTCTCTCATGCGTACTCGGGCCTGGCTTGAGCAATGTTAAATATGGCTAAAATAATGTTGTTGTGCTGATGGCAACGTTATTCACATTACAACTGTGCCCAGAGACCCTGCCAGGCTGAACTGGACACTCCTGCCTGGCCCTCAGAGCACTCCACACTAATTTACCATGCAGAAGAAACAGAAGAGAAAAAATGAAGTTACAAAGTCTTGCTTAAAGCTCAAAACACATCTTTTGAATTATAGGCCAGTACCCTTTACAAAACCTGGTTCTTTCAGCCTGCATGTGCACTGAGCAATGAGACACAACACAGCATAAAGCTGCTTTAAATCACATCTCAAAGATTTCTCCAGTGCCTGAGGGCCCCCAGAGCCATTGTCTTGGTGCTGCATCCACCACTTTTAACTCTCACTGGTTCTCCAGATGAGAAAAACCTAAGGTGCAACTCATCTCATAGTCCCTCTGTGAACAGAAGTGTGGAGCCTGCCAAATCCTCCCTGCTCCCACTTGTTTCAGACCCAAAATGGAAACTGGAGTAAACTGAAGGTCCATGCTTGTTTTCTTTTTTCATTCCTCAGGACCTGAGGAAGGTAAACCACTTCCAAAGGGGTAAAACCATTCACTCAATTCTATTGTGTGACGTCTCATTCACAGTTCTGTTTCTAAGGGCAACAAAATCCCATGATGGAAAAAATGAATGAGTACTCCCATCCCATTCATCCCACTGGACACAGAGGCTGACAGAAACAAATGCAAAGTAAATTGCCTATATATTATAAGAAAAAGCTGAATCCCACAACAAACAAGCATTAAATCTGCTTTCTTGCTGCCTCAACCCCAGAACCTCTGAGAAAGAAATAACAAAAAAAATTTAAAGGCATGCTGAATTACAGCCTATTCAGAGGCCTGCTGTGCAAGGGTCAACCACACCAATAAATATGATGAAACCTACCCAGAAAATATGTTTTTTCTCTCTTTTCAAAATGGGCTGAGGTAAATGAGAGTATTTGAACTCGTTCCAAGCTAAAATGGCCTGTCTCAGCAGTTCCTTCAGAAATGTCTTGCTTTTGTCTACCACCTTCACCTGTAGCAGAGCTGCTGCCCTCCTCCTCACATGTGTTTGCAAGGGAAATGAGGCGTGTTACTGTGGTTAAAAAATGACACAATTCTGCAACAATATCATCACCCCTGATTCAAGCCATGTTTTGAGGAATTGCTGCTTCCTCCACCACACAGCACGCTGCTCATATCGTGTGCTGCATGTACACATCAGTGCTGCCATCTCAAACTCAGAATATTTACTGTGCTTTTATATCCCACTTCAACTGTGTCTTCAACTCCCCACTCATTCACTTCTCAGCATCTGAATAGGCAAACACACCACAGTTCTTCTGGATCATCGCTTAAGTCTCCAATTCACCAACTAGCTCCTCCTGCTGATTTACAAGTTTAAACCTCTGCAACTACCACTGGGTTTGCAATTTCTAAAGCAATCTAATATCAAAGGGAGTCATTACATGAAAAACTTTGCCTCCTACAAACAAAACCCAAGGTTATTCAAAGGTACATAAATACAAACTCACTCCTGGAGGAGGTAGAAAATTAATTTCTGATACATGCATAGTTTACCTAAGCTGCAGGATGACAATTTACACTTGTACAAGGTTGGACATCCACCCATTATTGCTGTTGCTTCCACTCTCTGATAATTTCTTCCTCAGCTTGTGCTGCTGGTATCCATGGCAGCTGTGCATCCCACCGGGGGCCTGCCAAAAACACCCTCCAAGAGGGGACACACAGAAAGTACACACAGCGGGCAGAGGAAAGAAATAACACAGGGTTTGGAAGGAAAAAGGGTTGCACTTTGATATTTAATCAGAAAAAGCATGTTAATTAGAGATTACCAACAGTGAAATAGGTCAGAATACATAGATATAAGTGATAATTAATGTATCACTAAAATAAATGCTAGAAGCCAAAACCAAAGCAACCCCCCAAACAAAAATTCTGTCAATAATGACTACATAGTGAATCCTGCATACCTTTTATGCATTCTCCTCATGTACAGGCAATTGCATCATTAAGAGCCTGTCCAAGGGTCATTTCGTCACCGGTACCCAGAGGGTAGTGGAGAAGAGAGAAAATCCCAGGTGTTTTTTCCAGGGACTCCTTCCTTAATTCTAGCCACTACAGCTTTCCCTGGACATTATTCAGTCATACAGAGGGAACAGAAAATTTTGCAAAAATGTCACATCAAGATTCTGCCTGTGAAGACAATTATTTAAAAGTCAGTATCTCACGTGGCAGGACCAAAGTGACACGGGGCTCAGGGCTGCCTGGGAGCACAGGGGCAAAGCCAGACTTCAAGCATCACAAGTTTGAGGATTTGTTAAGGCTAGGCAAATGCTGGTATGTACAACCAAAACATTCACCAAAGCATGTCAATCTCCCAGAGGCATTTCTAGTACAAACCAGAGCAAGGCATCCCTCAGTGCTGCACCACCTGAACACCTGCACTATTTCTGTTAAAGGATAAAAATGTTTCCCCAAAATTTTATCACTAAACCCAAATACTATTCTGCTGAACTTCCTCTTGCAGTGAAATGTCACGGAAGATGTGAAAATAAATGTCTGACAAAACAGCCACATAAAAAGAGGCCATTTCAAACCCTGACTAGTTCACAGGAAGAGATTTATTGATTACAGTATATAATTGCTCAAGGCCTAAAACAATGCCTTATTGGACTATTTCTGCCAGACATTTATTTTTAAAGCTTCCACTAAGAATAAACTGCAACAGGAAACACCAAGTTCTGTATTTCATGTATTAGGTAACTGAAGAGTATTCAATCAACAAAATCCTTAAAAATCACCAAAAACTTGTCACCAACCATGAACTTTTGAGAAAATAAAACTGGGTACAGCAATTACTGTTGCCACTACTAAGATGTAAATCAGGAATTTCATGGAAAGGATTAATAACAAAACAAAGCCAACATGTTATCAAGATGTTTGAGGGAGTGAATTTCTCTCCACTGTATTATTTCTACTAACAAACAAGACCAGAGAGAAAAATACACTGTTTGAGAAATTATCCTGATCAGCAGCTACATTTAAACTGTGAAGAAAAATACCCCTGCAGTACTTCTCATGAATGCCAATTAATTTTCTGTAGCAAATCTCAACAAATCTATGGCATCCAGGAGCAGCTTGAACCTTTTGAGCTGAGGCAGACTGCAAACCCTTGCCAAATTCTTGTTCTGGAAACCACCACATCTACCCAGGGGTGAGATCTAGTGCAGTCCCAAGGTCGAGGAGTCCTTGAGTCATGATCTTCCTTCCGAGGTGCTCATTAGAAAATGCTAATCCTTTTTATGGGGAGGCAGCAAAGTAAAAGAACCATTACTTTGCTGCTTCCAACAGCTTTACTACCAATTTTTGCATTCCCTTTTCTCCTATTTCATTTTTATCGGGTTTGAATTGCCCATGATTAAAGCAGTAAGATTAAAAAACCCCAAAAACTTACTTGAGTTACAGAAAACAAAAGAAAAAAATTCCCACAGATCAAAGAAACAAGTTTAAAAAACAACAAAAAAATGACAAAACCCTTGCTTGAGAGGAAAATGTGTAGAACTTTTTACTCCTGCTGGTAACTCATGGACTACAGTAGTGATTAGCCATTAATTATCCATTAATAACAGAACTTTTTCATAATCTCAAATGGGGCAGGTGCTTTAACTTGGGAAAAGCCCTTTGGGAACAGTACCTTATCAACAGAAAGTTTGGGGTTGCGATTTATAATCTATTAAACTAAGGCCAGCATTTTCTGCCCTCAAAATAAGAGAAAATAGGTTTTCTTCCCTGTTATTTCAGATTCTGAAATTGTATAGTGCTTCTTTTATCTAAAGCTCTCCCTTCAATATTTGAATGGGCAGGGCTTTGGCCTGGTTGGAGTATAAACCAATCAATAGCAATGTTCCTGCACCTTAGCTAGAAGAGAAGAAATTCCACAGTGAGGTCTCTAGGGAAAATGCCAGTATAAAACAAATTTAAAAGCCATCAGGGCTGAACGTGCAAGCCAAAAATTTACTTTTCTATGAGCTTTTCTGACACTGAAATGTTCAAAAAGTGCCAACAGATAAGAATATGTGGAAACAAACTTATTTCAAATTCAAATATTTGAACAAAGCACTGCATTTTATGTGGGTTTTTCCTACTTGCTTTTGCACCCCAAGAAGTTCAAGCCTCCTAGGCAGTTGTTATGTGTTAAATCCATAGAAAAATGGGACTTAACCCAACTCTCTCATTCAAAAGGAAAAATGGTGAAAGCCTAAGCCTCACACTTCAAAACTTCTAGCCTTTCTCTTGAAGCTGGAGGACAGCTGAGATCACCTCCTAAGGCCTCACAGGAGGAAAACCACTTCGGGCTGAGAGTGTGTTTGGGAAGCTGCTCCTGACTCCTCCTGGAGCTGCTCCCCAGCTCCTCTCAGTCACATGCACCTGCTGTGTGAGCTCTCTGCTCACCTTCCTCAACAGCACCACTAAGCCAATAAAAGATGTTTCCCAACAGCCCTCCTTCCTTTCACTGCAACAAAACATGAGCTCCTTGGGATGTTCTCAATGGTCCTGAAAAACTCTGGAAACTCATGAGCTGTGGCTGTGACAAATCCTGAATGCCAGCTGCTGTGGTTGAATTTGAGTATTTATCTTGCACCATTTCCTAAGCCTGGGCTTCCATTTCTGCTTTTTCCTGCCTGCAGGAACAGCAAAGTCGTTCGCAGATCTTTAAGAAGCTTAATCAATTAAACTTGTGTAATTCATGTCTTTAGAACACCTCAAGATTTTTAAACAACAAACAGTGTAGAGCTGAATTGATAGGTTAACTTACTTAGATTATATTTGAAGAGAAGATGTGTGAAGGTATTAAATAAACAACACCACAATTTAATATTAAAAAGCAGCACAGTTAGAGTTATTGCAGCCTGAGGTAACAGATAAACAATCAGTATTTCACCCAGATACAGTGTAGTAGAATTACTGAAATCACAATACCTAATGCTGTTCTTTGGAGAGAACTTTATTGCTAGGAAAAGCTCTTTTTTACACAAGCACTGCCTCGTCTATAAAGTTAGCACAAACGCCCTGCTCAAATACATAACCAATTACTTTAATCAGATACTCCATCAAACCACCCCCTCAGCCATGTACATTATACCCAGACAGCACTGATAAGCGCTCATCACAAAATGCTAATTGCATTCCATTAAAAATACTCAAGCAGCCTATATGATTTCACATATTGCATGCTATTTCTCTCTAATTGGTCCAAAAGGAATATTTTCCTTTACCTTTGGTTTCCATGTGAACTTCAAAATTGTTCTGGAACTTGACAAAGACAAACACTTTGATGTTTCTTTGCATTAGGAAAATCTTTACCCAATAAATTACAATTATGTAAATATTAGCCCCTCTGGGGTATAAGTTCCTCTTTGAGGCATAAGATGATTAGAGCAGAAAAATTATTAGATTTGTCCATGACCACGCTATACTTCCCTTCCTCAGGAAATTCTGTTATCAAAGACTTTAATCCTATTCCCACCAAAGCAAGTAAATTTGGCCACAGAGCCAAATGGAAAAAGAATTCATTTCACCCATTCAGACAGTCCCCTAAAAGCCTGGATGATAGTAACATCCCTGGCATGAATATTTAGTTCCAGTTTTTAGCACTGTGCTTTCACAGTCCTGAATGATGTTACTCACTCCCTTTCTACTGACGTGAAATCTCAAGCTTTCCTGAAAAACTGCAAAATGCTGCTAAACACAGCTGGCAGCTGGACAGGCAGCGTGTAACAATCACATCTCCTGGGAGGTGCAGGGGGATTGCCTGGTGCAGGGGCAGCACACAGCGCTGCTTTTGACATTAGTGCTCAGTGGGTGATGGCCTGATCTGATGCCTGCAGGGCTCCTGCACCGATTACAGGATCCGTGCGAGACGGGCACCTGCGGCTGAGGAAGGACGGGATGCACATGGAGGAAAACAGGTTGGTTTCTGCAACCCTGGTTCCATCACCGAGTCCCTTCTGTCCCCTTTGCAAAAGGCACAGTTTGTACTCTGCTCCTGGAGGCTTTATATTAAGCCTTAGAGTCTGTTTAGGCAGCAAGCAGTTTTCTCTGTTCCATCCTTTGCTCGTGTGATTATAAAAGGCTCCAACAGAGCTTAACCTCCTTTCCCTCAGAGCAGACCAGCTGGTTTGTGATCTGGTGGAGCTGTTTCCCTACGGGTTTTCTCGTTGTTGAAGACCATAAGACAGCCAGTCTCAAGGAATGCAAAGGAAGACAGTGCCTCTTACCAGCAAGCGCAGTGGATTTGAGCCTGTTTGTAGACATACCAGGCTCCCGTGACGGAAGGAGGAAGCATGATGTGAAATTTAGGGATTTATCTCTAAAACCTGAGGCCGGAGAATATAGCCTCCTGAATAATTTACACATGAATGTTCTGAAACACATTTAGGAGAATGAATTAGGGTGGCGATCAGTGTGGAATTTTTAAGAAAGCTTTTTCCTTTATTCATAGAATGAAACAGAAAGTGAATGGTGTTACATGTTCCTATTATAATACAGAGCATATACCCACTTTGCCAAAGGGTTTGGGTAACTTAAGTGTCTAGCACAGAAACAGGACAACATGCCAGATTCCAAACACGTTGAGAAGCTTTTGCACCATTTTCCAGGAGGGAGACTAGGATTCCATAAGTTTGAAGTCTTGTCACCTGCTTTCAGCCCATAACACCTGTTTAAAATATTATTTATACATACATGCCTGCATGAAAATAACATATTTCTTTAGAAGCACAACAATAATTATCTAGAACTTTGGGCAGTGGTGGTGGGCCTAGAAACGTCATGAAGTGTTATGGGAGTATTTGATGTTCACACCATCAGGTGGAGGCTCTTGCCAGCCTAGCTGTGGAACAATAGTTTCACTTGTACAGCTATTACATCTATATTATGTTACACACACACTAATATGGGTATATCTGTGTTTATTATGCTACACACAGATTAATCTTGTTTCCCCCCCGCCCCAATGCTGTAGTTTTTTTGTACACAGAATTGCTACTTATGAAGGTAATTAGAGTTCACCTATACTCACATGAAGAGATTAAGCCAGTGCTGCCTGCTGACTTTAAGTGCAACTCTTGGTCATTTGAACCTGGAACTTAGCATTTCTGGAAATATTACCCAAATATCTGAAAAAAAAAAAAGTTACAGGTTTTGCCCTGGTTTTCTGGGGGAAAAATCCCTTGGAGCAGAGAGGGATAGTTGAGCTCCCAAGGGCTGCAGAAGAGCTCTGGGAATGAGGACATTCTCTTGCTGCCAGGGATGGACAGGTCTGGCTCCGCCCCAGCCCACAAGCCTACTGAAGTGCCCATTGTAACTGATCCATGCACTTGAGTACAAAGGAGATTAAATTTTCTTTCTAGTCTACTGAATATGACTCAGTCACTCAGCTTTTTTTTTTCTTAAAGGTTTTTGAAGAGAAAGAGTACAAAAGCTCTGCCAATCATGTTTGCTTTATCTCATCCCATACCCTCCTTCCTACAAGAGAAGCTGCAAAATACTCTTTTTAGCTTGTTTACCTGAAGTTTCACAAAATCCACACCATTTTCAAAGCCCAAAAGCATTTATGGAGAATGTCTTTGTAAAGTATTGCTAAAGAACAAAAATACACTTTCACAGTGGCCTGTAAGTACCTTCCTTTACCAGGTAATGAATGTTAGGATGACAAACATGTTACAAAATTTTGTCTTGACAGTCTTTTGTTAGGTTTTTCACCTTTCCAGGGCTGCAAAGGAAAAGCACTATCCAAGAGAACCCTTCTAACCTCGAGAAACATGGCTGGGCATCGTCCAGAAAGGATTTCCTCTCCTCTAGAGAGAAGACTGTAGGCACATTCAGATATTTGTACACCATTCAAACAGAGAATTTGTTCACTCGTATTACTGAGTGACAAAGCTGACTGAGATTACAGCTCCAGACTTTGTCCCAGTCAGCCCAGCACAGAGAATGTTTCAGAGAAATACATTACTGCACTAAAATAAGCTCCACGCTGCTGTTCCTGCTGCTAACACAGCTGCAGCTTAACTCCACTCTTCCAGAGGGTAATCCATTAATCTGTAACTGGTTTCAGCCCGTTTCAATGTGGCCACTATAGGTTAAGGCACGATTCAACAGGGTTAGGGAAAGGAAAATCAGGATCTGCTACTTATTTTGTGCCCTTCATTAGCATCTCAAAGAGAAGCGAAACAAAATGAGAGGCTTTAGCAAAATAAAGTGTTTGAAAGCATTTTTTCTTTTTTCCCATTTCTTCAGCTTGATGGGGATCTGCCAGAGCATTACACTATAACTACTTTCACATTGCCTCTATTAACAAACTGCTCTTAATTTGAACTTTCTCAGCAATACTCTCACTTGTTTAAATTGCTTTGGAGGCTCTCCAACCGATTTGAATGGTATCTGATCTTAATCGACTTTTCTCACCCTTTTTCAAAGAGGTGGTTTTGCACCAATGTACAAATTTGCAAATATTGTGGCAGCTGTTTGGACTTTTACAAAGAAGAAAAGGACACATTTAACCAGCACACATTCCTAATTTGTGGTCTCCATCAAATCAGCATCAAAAAATGGTAGTACAAAAATTTAAATAAATAAAAATCAATTATCTTCTTCATGGCTATTCATCATTCTTGAAAAGTTACCTCCTCACTTATCATTTACATGGTTTGGGACCTACTTTTCAAATGTGAAGGCTGTTTCTCCATAACTTTGCTCTCAGCAGTGCAGCTTTTCCCCTGCTGGTGATTTTCAGGTAAAGCAAAATTTCAAAACTACAAAAATACGAATAGCTGGTTTGGACCCTATTCTCTCTTCCTCTTTACAGACAACAGAAGAAGTTTGACTTACAGACAATTTTCTGTAGGGAAATGAAAGAAATAATTTAAGGTCCTGCTGAGAGCAGACAAAACTCAATTCCCCAGTATAGGCAGGTAGCTAAAAACCTGATAAATTACTGCTGTATGATATATCTTTCTTAAAATTGGAAGAGAATGGACCAAAAGCAGCACTAAGAGGGCTGTTGTGATGCACGAGTTGGAAGGAAAAATAACTACATTAGAAATGTTCCAGATCACTTTCAGCAGTGGAAATTAATGGAACATTGTCAATTAACCTGAAACACTTAGCTTAATGTATTTGGAATTTGCATGATGGATGGTTTATGTAACTCCATAACAAAGCTCAGCACGAGAAAATTGTTCTGAAACTATGTTCCTCACAAAGGTGAAACAAAACCAATCCATATATACACATCCATATAACAATTCCCAGGGATAAAACTGGGCATTTCCTCCTGCATTTAGGCTTTCAAATATTATCCAGAAGTAAAGCCCTTGCTAAAAAGCCCACAGGAACAATCTGAGTAGCAGCTTCACAACAGACGGTGCCCAAGATTAATTTACAAGTGGTGGTAAGACTGGGAGAAATGGGTTCTAGGTTTCAGATCTCTAAGCATGCACCCTGCTATCACACCTGCATGAACTACAGCCAGGCAGCAGAGGTGCTTTCTGGTCATTGCCATCCTGTTCTCTCCTGGTAGAACCACCAGATCACAAACAGGTGAGTGATAAGGCAGTGCCACAAGCTGCACTGAGACAACTGGGCAAAGGGCCAACATCTGACTCAGGAGCTGGTTCTTGAAAAGTAAAGGGGAAAATTCCCCTTGCTTATAACTCTCTTCTTCCCATAAAACTGCAATAAGAGCATACATGGTAGTGCTTCTCCTGGACTAAAGATTGGGTTGTGCAATGAAAACGACTTGTGAGTTTATGAAGAACATCCTGTGACCCAAATACAAACATCTCAACAGAGAGTTGTTTTGCTTTTTGGTTTTTTTTAGTTTGGGATACAGGGAACTCTGAAGAGATCCCTAGTTATTGTAGCATCTGTAGACTAATTTAATATCAGCATATTCCTCTGATGCAAGTTTAGCCATCTGTCAAACTCCTTATGGAGCAAGAAGTCAAATGCATAACACATTTTAAAAGTATAAACTATTCATCAACAGGCAAGACCTCCCTCAGGTTGCTCATTAGGAAGCCACATCCTGGTACAGTTACAGACTTGTAACTGCACGTCTTGTCTCCACTTTCTTAGGATTTACTTTAGCAAAAGATGGAATTAACCAAATTTACATTCTTAAGCTTACTGCTGCTTTCTGTTGAAAAAAAAATAACCTTCCTCTCTAACCTGAACTTTATGTGATCCCCTGACAAAACCTTTGTCAAATCAAACTTTTTATCAAGCATTCAGCATTTGCCGCCAATATATCTCCTCCCTTTTTCATTAATTCTGTGTGAAGGGTAAAACGAATTCCATGCAGTTTCTTGAGCTTACACCTCCCCCCACAAAAGCGATCAGTGACCTGGAAAATATAAGAAAACCTAGAGAGAGCTACAGATGGTGCTTCTGTGGCAGTCCAAAATGTTTAAAATCACCCTCCTCCCAGAGCCAAACCCAAACAAAAATAAATAAAGCATCAGATGCCATTGCATATATCGGAACTGCACGCTCAGCTTGTCACTTTTATTCATAAAATGAAATTGTAATCAGGTTACATGGGGCAAGACACCTCCACCCCGTCAGGTTCCATCTGTTCCCTTGGAGAAGAAGTTGGAGCTAGGGGGGTATGGATTTTCCAGGAGATTTGTTAGTGCTACCTTCTCCCTGCTTTCCCCACAACCAGGACATCCCTGCAGAGGGTGCGGAACCTTCCCAGAAACTTCTTCAGAGAGCGGAGACCACAGCACAGAGAGGCCAGAGGAGGAGGGAATGACGGCATGTGGGATGAGTTGCCAAGGGAAGGGAGGAGACCAGGAGAGTTTCAGGTGGAGAGAAGACAGTGTGGTCCAAGGAGAAGGCAGATAGGCACACCTTGACAAGGACTCTGCAGGGGTGTGGAAGGAGCTGCAGGAAAGGAGGCAAACACCAAGACTGAAATCTAGCCAGCTTCAAATTCAAACAGATTAAATAATCTGCTATTCTTTTTATTTGTTATCTGTATAGAATTAAAACATCAATCATCTCACTTCCAAGCAGGGAACTTCATAATTATGGGTTACTCTGGACAAGAGCCCTGCTTCCGAAGGTATTTAGACTTACATAAATTTGGTATGGTTGCTGAAAAATTTATTTTTTAAAACTTCACTCCATAACAAATATTCATAATGCACTCCTTCCAAATGGGCCCAAAGATGATGAAAGTACTGTTCTCCTAGCTGTGGTTTTGAATTCCATATTTAATAGTGACATTTATTAAATATTAATCTGAAAATGCATAATTTATACCAATGGTTAGCATAGGTGACTAGTTCTGTCACTCATGACCTCTGCTTGAGCACTTATCACTATTCATACTCACTTAGTCAGGTGCAGGTTTAATTTTATAACTCTTCATTGTGCCCAAGTTTCCCAATTTAGCACCCACTCATGTTGGCAATCAACAGGTGCCCCTGGACCACACCTGGAAGCCACCAAGAGCCCATGGCAGAAGGAAACCAGCCTCTCTCCCGTTTACATCTTTGGAGATGGAGTAGAGCAATGGAAAAACCTGCAGAAATTCATGGCTGGGAGCCAGTAAGAACAGTTTTTATGACTGTATTAACCAGAACTGGTTTTATGAATGCCCCAGGTCCATTTCTGTGCTGAGCCAGGCCAGGCTGAACCACCACTGGCAATGGTTCATATTAATCTATTTGATACTGCATTGAAAGGACTGACAGTGGTCACTCAGACAGTAAGTAACAAAGGAGCTGAAAAAATAGTTTTACTCAAGTCAATTATTTCTTCTCACTTTGCAGTTACTCAGGTGTAGAAGACAATATGGGACATGGATTTCAGAAAGGAATTACCAGGAGATGAATATGTAAGAATTGACTGGTGCAAAGACACTTATTGAGTTGCAGATGTGCATCAGTAAATCCACATTATTAACCTGAACAAAGCAAGAGAGATATCTGAGAGCTCCCTGGTCAGTGCTCTTGGCTCACACCTGCCTGGCCAACATGATCAGAACAGTGCAGAAAATTCCCTGGCCTCTACAGACCTCTAAATAACTGAGAGTTTTTGTCTTATGTCCCCCTGCACTTCCATGCACTGTTTGTGACACAGAGAATACTACTTCCTTACATTAGCAGGTGATGCACAACATTCATATTGGATTAAGCACTGAAGTCAATGCAAATTAAGAATTTCCAACGTTTCAGAGGGTGAGATACCCTGAACATGTTAAATAGGTGTTAAAATCTCATCTTTAGTCTTGAGTATATATATATAAGCATATAAATAAAATATATTCCCAGTCATTTGCTTGTAACTGCAGTTCAAATACCAGAGGGCAACTGTCGAATGAACAGATTAAAATTGTGTATTTTCCTCATTTAGTCCCTTTCCTACAAAAATTAAGGAAAACACCGGGAAAAAGCCCAGCAGCCGAGTTTCATTTACAATTCCCAGCCTTCAAACTGTTGTACTACAGACACGTAACAAATCTCAGAAAGGGCCTGCTTAATAACAAATTATTTAAGTTTTAACATTTCAAATGTTGCCATCTCCCAGCTGTAAGGCAATTACAAAAGGCAACTGAGAATATCTTTGCAAATGTGTTTTTAAACTTGTAAGCAGTTACACTGACCTAAAACTGATGCAGTGCCACAGAAATCAATTAAGTCTGATGGGCACAAAGCTGGAGAAGAGTCACAGTATGGATGTCCAAAAGTTAGCAAGAAGGTAAATCTTATTCAGCAAATATCAAGCATTACCTTCAACCTTTTTGATTTCCATTTTCAAAACTTTAAAAATACTCTGTGGCACGTGGCAAATGATCAGCTACAAATGCCTCATTCCCAAGAAGCCAAACAGTTCAGTTCCATAACTTCCTTGCTTTAAGTCAATGAAGTTGAATTGTCTGTTCTTAACTTAAACTGTAATGGAAAAATTCCTGTAATATCCATATCACATGAATGGTCTTGGGTTGGAAGGATTTGCTGGTGATTTCAGAGTCACTTTCTGCAAGCTGAAATTGGAAAACCACCAATAGCACCAATTTCCTTCTTTTATTTTCTGTCTATAAAGGACTTCCATCAATACTGGATCAAGAAAATAAGTTAAGTACATCCATAATAAACCCTAAACTAGCTAGAAATATGCAAATGAATACACGAGATAACAAAAACCATTTTCTTTTAAAAAGTGTCTGAATGTATTCACTTAATTCCTATTCGACCCTTTTTGAAACAACACAAATCTGAACTTCTGGCCTGTAGATTTTGGCCTGAGTGTTGTACATCACTTCTCAGAGAACTGAGAGTGAAGGTGATAGCAAGAGTTCAACATCCTCTTCCACTTCTGTACTGTACATTACTAAGATATAAATAGGAAAACTAAATATTTTGCTGAAGAGTATGCAGCAGAAATGGCTCCACCTACTCTGACATACTCCAGTCCCTGACTTCCACAGATCTTTACATCTAAGACACAAAATATGTAATGAGTCAATGTAGTAAGTGATGAAGATGAAGGGAACAGACATCAGGTTTTAGTTGAGATTATCTGCATGCAGAATTCCCAAGACGACCAATCCTAGCGCTGAGTAGTACAAGGTTTATTTGGAAATACAGGCAGTATTACTTTGGTCATGAAGAAGAGCTGCTTGCTCAGTCTCTGCAACTTCTTCCACAGCAGCCCAAAATGACTAACACATAGTCAAATTCTAGGAAATGTCAGATAAGTTGATATGTGAGCTGTCCTGAAATAAGTGAAATGTGTGACTATCTCTGCAGTCTAATAGCCTAAGTAACGTGAAGTACTGTTAGAAAAGCAAAATCTCAAGTTGTGCACCAGAGTTTTCTACTAGTTTATCAGTAAGTGAGACTAATGTCACTTCTTCTAGCTCCATTAGGCCACACACCACACTGCCATAACCCAATTTGCAGCAGAGGTGATGGCAGAGTCAGCAGAGCTTCTCCATCTGTCTCGTCCACGTGTGATCCAGCCCTGGGCAGTCAGCAGCTCCTCCCTCCCACTGCTATTGAGCAGGAACTGTACCTGTGGCAGGTAAACGCTGTGCCTTTTCTACCAACAAGCACAGGACAAAAATCATGTACAGACCAGAGTTCATCCAGCACAGAGTCTGCACCCAACCCAGTCTCTACCTGGCTTTTTCAGGTTTGTACGAAATTGACTGAGAACTGTACATTTCTTTGGGGGCTGGCAGGCAGCCCAAAAGCAATCCCCTTTTCCAAAGTGCTGCCTTTCCAATGTGGCTACTGCCCTCCCATTCCAACCCTCTCCACCCCACAGCACTTGGCAGTACCACAGCAGCACTTTAAGACACACCTGGGAGAAGAGTACACAGCAAACTGCCTCATGCTGAATATCTCTGACACTTCAGATCCTGACACTGCTCCAGTTTTCTGAGATCCTGATGTGGCTGAATCACTTAGACAAGCTTTTCAGGCAAGGCAGAACAAGGCAGTAAGAGGGTGCTCAAGGAAATTTTCAGGAAATGTAAGTAACATTACTGCGATGCGCTCTCCCAGCATCCTGTGATGTGTAGCTCAGGCAAATTTTAAGACAGAGAACATCTTTGTATTTAGCCCCAAGAGAGTTCCTCGCCCATTAATTTCTTTGATCTGCTCTTGAAAGCTGTGTAAGCTTTCAGAATTTATGTCATCTTACTGGAAATGTTTTCACTGCCTGATTGCATTGGGTGAAGAACACAGAAGTAAAAATGAAGATTAAGTTTCTACTGTGGGCTTATTTTCTCTGAGTGTTCCTTCTACACCTTGATCATCTATCAACCTTACTCTCTAGCTTCCTAATTCTAATTCTTACGTATTTGAAAAAAAAAGATTTATCATTCACTTTTTTTTCCCCTTCCCTGTCTTGTTTTTCACATTTAACCTGTTGGAGTCCACCAGCCATTGTATCTTTCCCTTTGAACACAGATTTACCTCTTGGCAGGGTATTTCCTTGCTTCTTACAGTCCCCCTTATTCTGCTCTTTAACAGTGACACTTTATTTCTGGGTTTGTTTTTCAAAACATTTTGATAAGTAGGTTAATTCTGTTTTTCTGGTTCAGCATCCTTGGATAGTCCCCATTCTGCCTACAAGATATTTACTCTGGTTTCAAAACAATCCCACATCCTTTTAAGTGTCAGCATTCTAATCACTTTTTTGAATTCAAATAAGCCTGTCCCTCCTGTGTAGACTTCCACTCCTCCAGACAGCTCTTTAACATTGATGAAATTGCTCCCCTCACCCTTGTGGGCTCTCTCCCATATTCCCAGCTGCACATGGAGACTAAACCACTCCATCTCTTTACCTGTATTTATTTCCAGAGGGAACCACAGGCTGAACACTGCAGAAAAGAGCAAAGTACAATATGAAAATCTCATTTCAACCCTCAAGTGGCCTGTGATTGTACAGGATAATCCCAGATTAACCAGCACAGTGCAGAATTAGTGTAATATGGGTGAGCTTGTCCAAGCCGCAACACCAAGACTTGTGACCTGTTTGTGCCAATTTTTGGCTGCCTTTGGAAGCAAATCTTAATCCTTTCTTCAACCACCAAGCCACAACAGCCTCTGAAGATTTATCTCAAAGGCCTGCATGAATTGCAGTCCACCAAATATGATACTGCTGACATCTCTACCTACCAGTTTTATGGGGAAAAGGGAGATAAAACAGAGTAAAGAGCAGTTTGATGCTTATTAGAAACAAATCACACTTTGAACAGTTCACACAACAATCAGCAGGGAGCACAATGGCATATGAGGGTAAAATTAAGCCCCATGATAATAAATATTAAGTAATCTTTCATTTGTTTCAAAACAATGGCTCTACCATCACTTTCATAGAATCAAATCATTATTGAAAATATTGCTCTGTATTTCTTTAAAACTCTAAAAATCTACAGTGCTACAGGACGGATCTAAAGAATGCATTTCCCACCACTACACCTATGAATTTTAGACATCCTTATCAACACATTGTGCTGATTCAACTGCTCCTAAACATGAAGCTATCCCAAACTCATCCTGCTGCTTTGAACAGAGCTATTTTCATCTTTGTTTCAAATGTGCTTTCCTTAAATAATCATTACAACACCAAATGAAGAAAGACATGGAAGAAAAGTTCAAGCTCTCATTGATTTTGATTTAATGTGCTAGAAAGTCTCTCATGATACATCCAGTGTGTGAGCAGTGATTGGATTAAAATTGGAGTAAATTCTCCCAACCAAATGCAACATTTGGTAGATACTGAAATGGCATTTGTGAGGTAGCACTATCAGAAGAAAACACCCACAAAGGAGAAAATGGGGGAAAATACATCAGGGTCTGTGCACACAAAGTAATTTGATATATTGTCCTCTCCATCAGCTTTATTACAGCAACAAGTAGCTGAATAGGCAGAACTGTGCTTTGCTACTCTTATCCTATTGTATTGTCTATTTTATTTATTTTGCTGTGATTTAAAGGTCTGATTTTGTGGACACAAGTAGCAGCAGTGCCAGTAACACTTCCTGCCTAAGTCTCAGTCCCTTCAAACATGAGAAGATTACTATAGGGGGTGCTCCAAATTTCTAAAACATTATTAAATCATCCTGAATCTGTGCACAACAATGCCTTTCCCTCCATCCTCTAATGAGTTTCACAACGTGGGTGGGTTTTTCTTGCTATCAAGAGATTTACCTTATTTTTTCAAGCACAAATGCTCCCAACCACCCTTACTCCCACTGCAGATGCCTCAGTGTCCTAGAAGACATGACTGGAAATTTGTGGGGCCCTCTCAGGACCAAGGTGGAAGCTGGACACCTGGGTAGTCATCAAAACCTCCCTACTTGCAGTTAGACTAATTTCTCCCATTTCTGACTTTGTTTCATGGGTACTGTCTAGAATACCACCAATAATACAGAAAGAATTCAAAAGATTTGAAACTCAAAAGGACTTCTATGGTGTTCAAGGAAATTTCACTTCCTAAAATTTTCTTAAGACAGTTCTCAAAAAATGTTAATATAAAGAAAGCACAAGTAGATTGTGTGCTAGAGCCAAAGGGCTCCTGCAGAGCTTGTGCTGGATGGTTTTCTAGGAATCTGCAATAAATACAAGTTAAAGTACTAAAAAAGCCAAGATTAGATCATGTACAGCAAAGTGCACTACAGAAATAGGGAGTTTGGTATTACGCCCTAAATTAGAACAAAAGAGCAATCTTTGATCTATTTACCCACTTGCCTTGATGACAAGTCTACTTCCTTGTTTTAACTTTTCTCCTGAAGAAAAGTCCCGTTCCCCCAATAACTCAAATACTTTTGAGTCTGTTTTAATTCAGAACACTTTTTGTCTATGTTTTTAATTCACATCTCAAGTAAACAGGCTTGTTTTCATGATGAGTGCTAACAACAGTCCCCACCAACACAGCCTTTTATAGACTAGATACAGCTCTCTGATGCCATTCAATATTATTTGTTCATTTTTAATAATGAATGTAGCTTACCAAATGTTGAACAACTTTTAAATGCTTTATTACTCTTAAGAGCTTTGCAATGCACTTAGGAAAAAAATCTGAGTGTTTAAAAATAAACACAAAAATGTAATGCTCCTTTCAGTGTGTATTTCTATTTAACAATTCTAATTTTTCTAGCAATAGAAGCCCATGATTATTTAATTAATAATAACTCAAAGAGCCAAAACATGTTTATAGGATGATACAGATCTATGTTATGCTGAAAATATGGTTAAGAAATGATGTCTCTTGCTCACCATAATGGTTTCCATTGGATATTCAGTCACATCTGCATGTATTTTATTTATTTATAGAAAATATCAGCACATAGTGGCATTGCAGTCAAAATGCAGGTACAGGAGGGTGAGATGAGATGGGGTTTGTGAAAGAGTCCTAAGGATGAAGCAAAGAAGAGTTATAGATATGCCCACTCAAGAGAATGCAACTGGTTCAGTGCAGGGCTTCTTGACAACCTGTTTTTCATTTACTGCTGGGTCTGCAGGGAAAAATTCCCACAAACATTTGTGAGGCCTAAATTCAAGTTAGCAAGGATTGGCAAACAAAGTAGGTGCCACATTCTTCCTTGATTTGGGCAGTTCATCCTCACACACAGACAATGTTTTCAGCTGCCTGACCTCTCCCCAAGCTTCAGACTGTCATATGAGGTGGTGCCTCATTCAAGGAGGTGATAAGCAAGTATCTCCAGCCTGGAACACTTGTGGGACTACCAGTCCTTTAGAGAACCTTAAAATTCCAACAGAATTTCTAATTCTAATAGAAAAGCCTATTTGTGTTGCACTCAGCAATCAAATATTCTTGTAATCGTTTTTTTTTCCACATTCAGAGTGGAATTTTTCCTGAATTTTTCTAAATTCAGGCTCGGCTGGAGTCCAGCCACTTCTGCCAGAAGGAACCAATGAGGCTGCTCTTTTCTTTCCATCTTACAGGAAGATCAACTACAAAATTCCTCCCAGACCTTTACCTTCTCCCTCTTTAGCTCTCCAACTCCCTGTGATTTTAACACCGGTTTATTTTCACACCTAATAACAGAAACAAGATTTAAATGTTTTTTACCCAGACATGAAGAAAGCCAAGCAATTTATAAACAAAAGGTTAAACCATTTTTATAACACATAACTACTATTCTTGAAGATTACAAGTATTTGAGGCATAGGTATGCAGTAATATATCTGCTCCTATCTGCTTCAAGTTAATAAAACTGAGGGAACCAGATGTCTTTGAGATTATTTCAGATTTTCACTGCCAGTAATAATTAAGCCACAGCAGGGAACCCATGGTGTAGGAGAAAACTGTAAAATTAAATTTCAAGTGCCTACAAACTAATCATACATTTAAAGCATACTCCACCGATACAGTTTTGAAATCATTGTTCTGGCATATTATTATTTTTTCAAAGAAAATACAGATATCTGATGAAGAGAGCTTTAATTTAAAAATCTTGGCGAGACACCAAGGCTTAGTCCTTCAAAAGAGTATTCTTTAAAAGCTCAATCTCAGGCCAAAAATGTCACCACAGAAGGAAAGAGACAAGCATACAAAGCTCTTGACATGGGCATAACTGGGAGGGATTTTTAAAAACCCCAAATTAAAAATGTGTTGTTTATGAGAGAGAAGCAGTCAGCAGTTTTCATATTCAGAGCCCATTGAAATATTCTAAGTTGAGAGTGCTTCGAAAAATCAATGCAAACTTCAGAGATTCAGTAATGGAATAACAGAGCAGTCTTGTCTCCTAGAAAAACCATGCAGGCACTTTCCACCCGGTGCGGGTCCGCTCTGCACGCACAGCTCGAGGGTGGAGTGAAAAGCAGCGCTGTCAGCGGTCCTGAACTCAACGTTTCCCAAAAGCTCTGGATCCCTGCCTCCAGTGGTCGAACTTAGCTTCTACACGTGTCCCAACAGAAAAATGTTGTCCTCAGACAATTTTGTCTCTCATGTCAGATGCTGGGAACTTGTTGAGAGACAGATTTCTTCTATAATAATGGCCTTTCATCAACAGAATTATGCTGCCTGTTAACATTACAGAAGAAAAGTCATGTGGAGAATCACAACAGCCTTCTATAAATCCAGCATTTTAAGGATCACAAAGCCATACAGAACTTCCATCAGAAATCTCCAGGAATTGTTTTTAGAAAAGAGATAATTTAGCTAATTTAGTAATAGTCTATGGGTACAGGAATTGGAATAACTATATTTTACTTCAATGTTCCATTTTGGATGCCATTCTTAGAGGGAAAAATGTCTTAGGAACTGTTACAGTGGGGATTCTGTAACATGATGTAACAAACAAGGAGCCTGTGGAGAAGAAATATATATGGACCGATTCTCGGTAGATGTTTCAGAGATGTTTATTTCTCCAGCCGCATGGCCGGGATCTGCCAAGGAACTGATCACAGTCACGGGACCCGAGGGTCCTTGCCCGCGCAGGGGAACACAAACCAACCAATGGGAACGAGGCTGAGCAGGGGCAGGGAAAC
>NW_008236509.1:2083874-2089621 GCF_000691975.1 Corvus brachyrhynchos | reverse complement strand
CCCCCCCCCCGCCCCCCGCGCCCCGCCCCTCTCGGTGGGGCGTTCACGGGGCTCGCTCCACCACACACTGCATGGGGCCGGGTGGGCACCGCCGGGTCGCGCCACTCCCACTGCGCCTCACTCCGCTACCGACGCTGCAGCTCACCTCGCTCCGCCCGTGCACAGGAACTGCCTCACTGCTGGCTCGGTCCACGTGGCCTGGGTCACACGGACTCTGAGCCAGGCTTCCCTTCACCAGGACACAGTTGACATTGCTCAACAGTCTCGGTAATTAAAATAATATTCGCTAAAATATTCTTCCATCGGCATATATTTTGACTTAGAAATTAACTGTGTCCAAACGGTGCTCCAAAAGTCTTTGGTAAGAATTAAATCCCAAGACACATAGAAAAAGTTCTTAAACAACCATGCCAGGAAGTGTTTCAGATCCTTTTGAGCTTGAATTAAGCTAAAATTTACAAATCATTGTTCAAGAATCTTTCAAGTTTAAGATAAATGTCCATATGCGGCTCTGAGAGCCAAGAGTCTTTCCACGGTTCCTCCATAGTTCTGATATGGAATAGCAAAACAAAAACAAGAAGAGAAATACAAAGTTTCTTTACTCAAAAATCAGTCGTTTAGGGATTGGGGATCATTCTGCTCACAATTCTCTACCATTTGTTACAGTGGGGATTCTGTAACACGATGTATCAAACAACGAGGCCCGTGGGAAAGAATATATATGGACGGATTCCTGGTAGATGTTTCAGAGATGTTTATTTCTCCAGCCACATGGCTGGGGTTCTGCCAAGGAACTGTTCCAGTCACAGGACCTGCCCTCGCAGGGAACACAAACCAACCAATGGGGAACGAGGCTGAGCAGGGGCAGGGAAACCCCGTGCCTCCCCCCCAGGGCCCCTCTCCCAGGGCTACATGGCGGGGGGGGGAGGGACCCCAACAAGGAACAATTCTTAAATGAATTTAAAATAAAAGTTCAGCAAACAAGCTCTTTTGATATTCCTGAAAGAATTCCTAAATTGCCCAAAAGACCCTAAGGATGACTATCACCAAATATATAAAGAGCAATAAGTAAGGTGATATTACTTGAATTAAAACCCAATACCTCAGTACACAGCAGCCCAGCCGTTCCCAAATGTTCTTTGGCATATTCCCCTGTTTCTACTTTAATAACACATTGATTAACATAGCGGCTATTTTTATATTTCTGATTAAAGCAAAAAACTTTTGGACAGTTTCAAACAAATGAGGCTCTACCTGAGCAACAGGATTTGTTCCTGTGACAATGATCGCTACTGCCATTTAAATGAATTGGGCTCACTTGGAGCTTTCTATTAAACTGTTACAAAAAACCATCTTTTTCCCATTTAACCTTTTGCTCTTAAGGCATACACAAATTTATTTCTTAGCCAGATCTTTTAAGGGAATAAGATTTATGCATTGAAACTGCATGGCTTCGATGGCTTGTAAATCCATCTGCAATTTTCCCTTAAATGCAATGGAGATGTAAAAATCCCCAGGTACTGGAAGTGTTTATAAACTCCATAACATGTTCAGGGAGAGAGGTCTTTGCAGTGCCCACTGATGGCAGGGAAGGTTGCAGGATGAACTTGCTCTCCAAGAGCTGCAACATGAGTTTTCACACATAAGTTCTGCCTATCAAGAAATTTGGTTTTGAACTTTCTGACCCTAAAAACTTTCATCACCAGACGAGGGCTTAGGGAACATCACGTGTTTTACCCCTTACCCAGCAATCAAAATACAGCCTTCATTCCTAATTCCAGGTATTTCCTGGAAGCCACTATCCAAAAGCATTCTGGCTGGCTACCTGAGCAGCACTCATGTTTTCAGTTCACCTCTCAAACTGCAGATTTCTGTCCTCAATTAAATGTGAAACATCAGAAATTTCCTTACAAAGCTGCAGAGTGCAAAGGTGAACCAAATGAGCTCTCACTTTTGCTAAGTTCTCCAGATCAAAATTGTGTATGGACCACCAAGAACTTAGACAGTATCCTCCACTTTCTGGACAACCAGAGAATTTTTGCCTCCTAAGCTCCTTATCCACCCCCATCCACGAGCACTGAATGTGTTTCAATGCCATTTCATAGGAAGGTTCACTCCTGCACCTTTGCAAACAGCCCAAGCTAAAACTTGAACAGGAGAGCAGCGCTGACATTTGCTGTAATTTCATGAGAAGGAAGAAAATAAATGCTTATTTGAATCAGGCATCTAGGGACCTACCCAGCTCCAAATCATCACTGGACAGAAAATAACAATGTATTTCATAAACAGCTGGATGTACTCTTCACCAAAGAATTTCTTTACCTTTTTTTTTTTTAAGAATATAACTGAAAGATTAATTTTTCTTCAAACTTATCTTTGAGAAGAGTGAACAAATTCTGTCACAGACTGTATGAACAGAAATCCCTCCAGTTTGCCCTGAAAAGTCAGAGGAAGAAATACATGTTCATATGTGCACACAATACCAACACAAATATAAAATAGGGAAATGAAGACAAAACATCAGAACTGATAAAGCAACTCTTTAAATTTGCTTTAATTGCAGAGCATGCTGATTCAGGGATGCTTACTAGAGGAGAAGCACAGTTCACATTGGCCTCTCAGGATCTAGATATCTGAGCCTAAAAATGATGCTTCTGGTTGTAACACCTGCTATCAAAACTCCTCTGCTGAAGACTGCAGCCGTAACTCAAAGAAGGCAGCAAAGCAACATCCAGCATGGTCATTCTTCCCAAAAAAAAATGTTGTCCCGAGCCAAAATGTCTTCAGAAACAGAATTTAATATCCATACTGAGATTTTCAAAGTGTTGTTTCCCTTACAACCAGTAAGGAACAGACTTCAGAGTAAACAGTTCTAGCTGTGAGCACAATGAGGCCTGTAAGAATCACAGTTTTTATAACATTCCCATGTAATGTCTTACATTGTAATAGAGACTAAAACTGTATGAACCCTTAGCTTCAGGAACCTTTACCTTAATTCAACACTGCCTCCTAGAGCTATCAGTATCAATATTCTAATGATTAATAATGTTCACAAACTTCTGCTGACTTCTGATTGCCCAGGGACACTGATGACAGCAGCTCTGCATCCACAGGTTTGGGATAAGGGATATTCAGCCCCAAATTTAAAATATGCCTCTACCACAAACTGCACCCTGGGGTAAAGTTCTCCACAAACCCTAGTTTGTGTTCTTAAGTAGACCAGCACAGCCATAGAGAAAGTCTGAGGCATTAACATGAAACACTTAAGAGCTTTACGCATGCCAGCAGCACTTCTAGATGCTAACCATTATTTAGTTAGTAAATAAAACTTGGGGGTCATCTATAAAAAGACTACAAATGACAGAGTTCAAATATATTTAATTGCTTAAAGTTTCTTAGGAATTGATTGAACTCAAAGAAATATAATTTACTTTTATTTTTATTTAATAACAAAAATATTTGTGCAGCAGCAGCAGCAGCAAGGACTCAATGGCTTAATACAGAAAAATAAAAGTCCAATATATCTGAAGCCAGGAACATTTACTGCAGGTATGTTCAGAATACAAATGAAAAAATATATTCCTAGCAGCATTCCTTTAAGTCTAGACATTGTATTTTGCTCACTCTCTCTCACACAATTAACCTGAGAAAACATTAGTGGCTTTGTAAGCCTCCCCAGTTTCTTTATGCACTAATCTATTTCTTACTATTGACAGTGTGTGAGGCCAATAATGCATGTTCAAAGGAATAAAAGTTATATTTAGAAGCCAAAAGGAACAAACTGACAAGGGGAAAAACTGCAGCTACAACAGAGCTCCCAAGAACATATGCAATATGGAACAACAGAGGTCACCCTTGTTGGAGTAAATGGTAAACAGGAGAGCATTAATCAGAGAGCATACAGGAAAGCATAAGAAATGAGACCACCAGCTCCAGAGAACATGCAGATTGAGCTGCAAGATATCTATTTTTCACTTTTCAAAGTGTTGTACACAGTCATTTTTAAAATTAATTCCCTTATTTTAAGCTGGTCCCTACAGCTCATTTTGATGCCTGATAGTACAACCTTTCTTTAGTTTTCTTTTCCCAGTTTTCAGGTGATTTCTTTAAACATCCTCCCTTTGATTTAATTTGATTTCTGCTTTATATTCTCTTCATTTTCATATTAATACCACATCTCTGTATTTACTCTTCTCCCAGATGCCTACATTATCTCCTTTATCATGGAATTTATATTTTCATCCTTAAATCTACCGATTTTCTCTCTAGTCTAATTCCTTTTTGCTTTCTGTGATGCAGCCTGACCCTTTTATCAGCTATGCCATCACTTTTCTATCATTCTTCTCTCTCTAAAATGACTCCTGAGAGACTGCAGACCTGAAACAGAGATCCTCTGAAGATCATCAGCATCTGGAGAAGAGAGATTACAGTTTTTGACATCAAAAAAGACCCTGTTTCAAGGCTCTTCCCTCTTACAGAACCAAAAATTTTACAGCACCATGAGAGTACTCTGCCATTGCATTTGATATTCTTCTGGGGGATGTGAGGACTTGAAAACTCCTGTGTGACTTGAAAATCTAAGTAACTAAATGATGAGAAGTGACTCATTAGCCTCTCACAGGACACAAGAGAATCACAGGAGGCTGGAAGAATAAGGAGCAACTAAAAGAAAGAATGCTTGTCTACCATCCTCAAAACCCAGGCTATATGGACATATGAAAGCCTGCCAGTCAACTGGGCATGAAGAATTTTATAAAGAACCTGAGAATGGAATTTCAGTCATGTACAGTCATGTGAAATGTGTTCCCAGCTACAATAAAGCCAAAATTCAATAACAAGTCTCAGAAGTGTCTTTAAAGAGAGCATACATTTGAGATTGCAGTGAGTTATGACTATAACCAAAGTACAAAGAGAACTTCTTTTGATGACTTAAGGTACATATCAAATTATAAATCTATGGATGTCAATGAATATTTTCAGAAAATACCTTCAATATCAATCAAATCAGTACTGCCATTCTGAAGAGATGTTATTTCTCAACACTGAGAACAAAATCACTCTTAATCCTCACCATAGCTTCCACAACTCAGCTGTTAATCACTGTGTTGTGACATATATCTCTCTATATGAAAGGCTGAAGTATCAAAAGGAAACAAAATAAAAATCATACTTAAATGCATAGCTGAGCAGAGATCTGCTTTGAAATATCCCCACTTGAGGTCTAAACCAACCGCACTTGTCAGTCAGCTTTTTTCCCTTATTTCATGGCACATAATAACTGAGAATCCAATCCTTTCCGTTTCTCACCTGGCTGTTCACTGCATAATCTTTTAAAATGTCACCCAGACTAAACTAGGGGTACCAAGATATCACCTGCTAAAGGACTCAAAATACCATTTAGCTATTTTCAACTTCAAACTGAGCAAAGCAGATCCATCTTGGGCACTGTGAACTCTTGCCAAAACATTAGAAACCCTTGTCAGGTTTTATAAAACCAGGAAACCTTAAAATAAAGTGAAATGTTCACCCTGCCACTACCACCCAAATGTGCTGGGGAGAAAGTGGCTCTTCCAGCGCGCCCCAAAGCCAGAGCTTGCCAAGGAGCCTGATCACCTCCCACCAAAGAAAAGGACTTACAAGTATAACCTTAGGCCTTGTTTTACACCATGGTACATCAGACAGAAAAAAGAGAATTCCTCAGAGAGATTCAATGCCACTTACAGCTCCACAGTCAGAAACTTATTCAG
>NW_008236509.1:2047730-2083834 GCF_000691975.1 Corvus brachyrhynchos | reverse complement strand
AGTGGGAATTTCAATGATGTTCACACACACACATCTACCTCTTCACAAAATTAAACAGCTCTAACATAAACGCCGCATTAAAACTGCTTTCTCTAATCCACTTATGACAATAAACAGCTGCTAATAATTCCTTTATTCTATAAACATCATCCTTAGTTTCTTCATCCTTCAAAGACTGACCCAGGCCTTTCAGGTTGTATCACAATGGAATAAGGCAAACCATCCATACCATATTATGTTAACATCATAAAGTTGTCACTGTTAAATACTACTGACGTTACACTGCTGGTCACAAAAATATTAACTATTAAATGTTAAAATGCATGGATTTAATAATATATTAATAAATATTTACTTTAAATAAATGTTTTAGCATCAAGTGTTTCAGAAAAGGAGAACATGTAACGCTAATCTAACACAATGAGAAGTATTTTAGGATATGGGATCAACACCTTACCTAGAAAAAAGCCTTATTTCAGGATTTTTTGTAGTAATTTCTGTCCCCAGGATCCACACCATAATTCTGCTTTTGTTTCTCAGGCTGCAGCGTGCTTTTAAATATCCTGTGAATCGAGAGAAAAGCTTTTACTTGAATATTCTTTCAAAAAGGTGAAAACAATTCACATTATAAGACAATTTTTGATCCATGAATAATTACCCACAGTACTCCCAAGGGGTCAAGTCTTGTACATTAACAAAAAAATTACATCTGTTTGCTAATATTGATTAAGATCATACATTGATTTTGGGTTGATTAACTGACTAGCAAAGTCTTGGGTTAGACAATGAAGTCATATAATGTGGAGAAAAACACATTCTACATACTGTAGCTATTTTTCTGCAACAATTATTTCCAGGTGAGCAATTAGAGTCCTTTAGGTTCCATCTATAAGTTTATTAGGATTAAGACAAATTATCTTGTAATATTGTGGCACAATTTCCCCACCGTGCAAACAATCTTGGCATGCTTGCAACTAAACATCATTTCTAACACGGACTTCTGCATTACCACCTGTTTTGCAGCTACTCCAAGGAAACAGTTATTAATACAAAAAGCTTCCTTGAAAGTTTCATTACTAATAAGAGGAAAATCAGATTACTTTTTTCTCTTTACATTCCAACTCCTTAAAGTATCATGTTTTGAAGAGGCTTTTAACCTTCAGTTGGGGTTCATTGTTACTGCTGCCAGCCGGATTTTTCAATTCCCTCAAAATATTCTATTTACTGCATACATTATTGCATCCTCCAAACACACACAGCACGGTCCTGACCCAGTGATCAGATACAACAGAGCTGAAAGGACTGCAAAAGCTCCCTGTAAAGCTTCCTAATCACTGCACTATCTCCTGAAAATGTAATAAGGATGGCCTTTCAGCTGTAGGAATAGGATCTGTAGCTACGGCAAAGGCTGACGCTACTCTAGACAACAACCAAGTGACAAGAGGAAAAGTTACACATGGAGCTGCAAGGTCAACAGCACAAGATGCAAGACAAAGGGAGTAAATATAACCTCAAAGTTAAATCACTGCATTATCTTCTACAATACCACCTAATACCACCTAATGTCCATGCATACAATTTGAGAAGCAGTTTCTGGTTAGGAATTCCTTCGGGTGTGAATTGTTCCACTGACAGGTGTTCCCTACCGGGTGATTCCAGCAAACTGAGAGTAGGTGTCCCACCTGTGCAAGCAACACAGCTCCTGGCAGATGCTGATATCTCCAAATATAACACTGTGGTGAGTATAACTGATTGTTTGTAATGGAAGTAATTTCAGCTGCAGCATTTAAAAATTACACACACAAAAAGAAAACTCAAACAGCCACCATCTTTCTTCTAGAGCAAGTATGAAACTGGAAGAATTAAGGGTTGGGATACAGATACCCACTGTATCTGGGATTCAAGGCAGGCCATGCACCCAGGGAAGGACCTGGCTGAGGGAGAGGAGGAAGAGCCACCGCCATTTATCTAAGGACAGGGCAAGTAGATGTAACATAGAGAAATATGAGCTGTGGCACAAACCCAGGGCTCCCACAGATCCAGCTGCATGAAGTGGAGGGATGGTAAGCATACTTGTGGTCCTTTTCACCTCTAAACCACCAGCAACAGTTCTGCTGAGGAAGAGGCACATTCAGCTGGTTTTTATAATGTAATGCACAGGGATTTCACAGCCAGCAAGAAGACATTACATAACAATAAACTTAACTCACAAATGTTTCATTTTTCTAGAATCACTGCACATACATTCCATTTTCATCATGCATCTGCATAACCTTTATGAAAAGTTGCACACCCCACATGCCATTCAGGGAGAATCTATGCAATCAGTGTTTCACCAGGGCTAATTTCTTTCTTCTTTTTGGAACAATGTCAGGTACTGATTAGACCTCTCTTTCTCCGAGCTAGGAGCTGCTTCCCAAAGTTTATACCTGAATGGTTTTCCTTGGCAGAAGTGACATGAAATAACTAACTATTAAAACCTTAGTTATTTTACCTGTATTCTTTCTTGCCTACAGCACTAAACTACTTATCCAGTATAAAACCATGATGCAGCTTAGAATATTTTTTCCTGGTTTTGTATATCTACCTCCCAAAGAGAGAAGCATAACTTAACAACCCCCTAAAACATAAAAGTGTGCTCTTTGTACAACCGTAAATACAGAAGGGAATGCTTCCTACCCTTGGGGGTGCCAAGAGATTTCAAATGTACAGTATTTCTTTCACTTCATCTAAAGTATTTTATTGCATTATCTGTTTTCACGGTGTCTCTTAAAGATATTTAAGTTTCAGCATGCTTTGCAACAGCCAAATGGCAGCTTAGCAGAGGATTACCTGTTCTTCTCTCTGCTGGTTATTTTTCCTTCTCACACCAAGGGACATTACTGGCAGCACTGTGCAAAATTAGCGATTACTTTGCTCCACTGCAGCATCAAGTAGCAGCCCCAGCTCTGGCAATCATGAACAGACATTCTGCCTGGAGGACTCCCCAGGGGCTGGGCACAGCAGCCTCACTCCCAGAGCCATTGGGACAAGGCAGTGGGCGAAGCAGAGGTTGGGCTGCCCAGCACGGGAGAGGAGCGAGCGGCACAGCACGTTCTGTACCAGTGACTCTCACCAAGCAGAGCCTCTGCATCACAGAGCAGCTTAATAAGGGGCCTATCTTGCACAACACAGCTGCTCATGACAGCCCTCCCGGACTCATCTGACAGAGAAATTAAAACAGGGCAGTGCAGAATAATGCAAAAAGCCATATGCCTCTTTCTGTCCCTAAACAAAGGACATGATCATTTTCAGAAAGCCCTTTTCCAAATCTGCCTGGCTGCTGGATGGATAATCATTCATGAATAACTTCTGGATGCTCACAGGTAGTGTGAAAGCAATAGAGAGAGCATCAGAGTTCTGCGTGAAGCCCATAATTAAGAAAGCTAGTGATCTGAGATGATGATCCGTGGCAGAACTGGTCTGAGTTTATTTTGAACTGGCTTTAGAATTCTCAAAGAAATGTTTTGCATTAGTGGATAAAAGGCCCTGGTAAGTAATTTGTGCTTGCTGATAGACGTTAAATGCCTCTCAGAAAGCATATAAGAAGTCCCTGAAATGCTACAGATTATTACAGCCAGCATTTCTTCCAGTTAACATATCCAACTGGATATGCAACAGCATATTGCTTATAGCAAAATCAGAGAATAGCAAAAAATCAGAGAATAATTTTAAGGTTGAGAGGGACCTTTGGGCTTTATCTGATCAAATCCCTTACTTTAAAGCAAACAAAGGTTTGTAAATCAGGACCCTGGAGCAGTATTTTCAGTCCAACCATATCTCTTGCAGGACTGGAAACAACGATGTGCACAAGTCTCAAACATGGGTTTAAGGGTATAAGATTTTCAAAGCCAAAACCGAGTTCATTTTATGTGGCATTAGTCACAGCAGCTCTAGCCCTTACAACTGGTGCAAAAATGGGATGTGGAGAACAACCGACATTTTGCTCACACAAAGACTGTATCACTCGGCACTTCTAAAAGCCTTGAATACCCTGATTTGAAATGCCCCAGCTGTACCTCACAGCAGCAAGGGCTCAGCTTCCCCCTGGGCTTCCCTTTTGCTCAGCCACCTCGGGGGCTGACATTTCCAACAGCTCGTCCCCCCTGGATGAGCGAGTGTCGCACGCCACAGGCACCGCACGGCCGCGCATCAGCGCCGGGGCTCTGACCCAGAAAGAGAGAAGGGGCTGATGAGATAAACTGTGTCTGTCCTGAGTTAAACACCAACACAGCTACACTGCACTCGCAGCAGACCCAGCAAAAATATCTGTTCTTTCGGAGGATTTATTTTTGCACAGCATTTGCACAGTAAACAAACAGTCCTGATGGAAACTGTGTCAACGGAACTGTTGAAAAATGTTAGACCAGACACCCTGATCACATTTTCAAACTCCTTTATGTTCCTTTTTTTGCAAAAAAAAAAGAAGCTGTCAGGATTTATTTGCCATCTGATTATTACCACTGTGTTAACTTTTACTTATTACTTAGCTTAGTTTTAAATTTTTATTGAGATCTATTCTAGGTGGAAACATTGTCCTTTGAATAGTTATAATCATGAGACAGTATAAAATAATGTTTTCTCTAACATCTCCCTTTCCCACCCAGCTGCTCATAAGCAGGCTTTACTTCCATTGGAATATTCATGGGGTATAAATAATAAAAAAAGCATGAAAGCTGCTGGAGTGTAGGTAGAAAATTTACTCTCCTTGGTAGTTGTTAACTTTCACCTAACTTCCTTACAACTGGTAAAATAACTTGAAGCAAAATCTGTCCTTCGAGAGAAACTTCTAAGCAGTTAACAATGTACTCCATCTTTTAAATCCACACACTGCCACAGGATATTAATGTAACAGTCCCATCTCTGATAATGTACACTGCTGCCTATTAAGAGCAGGAAATGGGGAACCTAAAGAAATGTTTTTCAAAATTAAGCAGAGGAAAAATTTTTTATGCTTAAGCAGATGGTATGCACAGAAAATTTTAAACTTGCTTCCAGTCTCTCCCAGGACAGTTCTCTCTCCACCAAACCTAGCCTATTTTCCAAAACATTGTTCTCATTTACCTCTCATTAACTGAGTAGTTTTCCACAGGCTCTTGAATTTCCTTTGAGCCTCTACATATATCATGCATTTAGTAGAAAAAGTCTTGAGCTAAAGAAACCCAAAACCACAACAGTAAGAAATGAATATTTATGTTCTAAAAGTTATGGCTCATTATTAGACAGTGTTTCCCCCCAAACTGTTGAGGTTTATTTTAGTAACTAATCAGCAGACATATATTGCCTTAAAAACCATTACTACTCCATCTGCATAATTATATGCAGATACTGCATTCATGAAAAAGTACAACTCCAGGTGCATTTGCTAACATTTTGTGAATCATTTAAGTACTAACCCTTTCAGCTGCAGTGTAGGTTTGCTATTTATAGAAACAGGCACTGAAATAACACAGCTTTGTTTGGAGTTTAATAGCTATGGCTCCTTTGCTAGCCACAGAATTTTCAAAGCAGCTACCAAGCACTTTAAGGAAGATTCGAAAGAATTGGAATATTTCAAAACTCTTCTTTATAAACTTATTTTGCTTCATGAAACTTTGATCAATGGACCCTCCTCCAAATCCCAAAGCCTATCTTTCAGCAGTAGCTGTTAGCAATCTAGTAAGGTTATTTATGTTGTGGATATCCTTTCTGGGAAATTTTGGAAGTTGACTGCACATGTAATTCACAAAACTTCTTTAACAAGACCGCTGGTGCATGTTTTTGCCATGCTTGACTCTCCTCTGGCAGAGGCAGCACAACAGGACGTGCTATTTAATAAGTTAGGTGTCTTGAACATCTTTGCCTTTCAGAGCACAGAACATTAAGCTAAACTAAGCTTGCACTGAAAAAGGCATCAGAGTTTCACCAAGAGAGTTTTACAAGATGCACTCAACAATTTACATTATTTGTCTTTTCTTCAACTCCTGTTTTGACATTATATTGCTACAATGGAATCAGTCACCCACATCTATTTTTAAGCTCTCCTGGTTTAGAATCAAGTGATACTTCCATCACTATGAATCAGACTCTTTTGAACACAGCAACAAGCAAGTGTATTATTAATTCTTTCTAATAAAACAAAACTGCTTTCAAAGCAGTGACCCCAATTAATCGGGTAAATGGAAGAGAATGCTAAAACAAACAAACCAACAAACAAGAAACCAAAACCACAAGAAAGATTTGCAATGGGTTTGTCATTTCTTCCAAATGCTTTGGACCAGCCACAAGGCCCTGAGACCCAACTCAGCTGAATAAAGTCCCCAAGGCATTGAGTTTAACAGAATCAAGTGTACAATTAGCATGATTCTGACAGTTCTCCTATGCCTTGAAGCACTCCAAGATGCCCCAAGTTCAGGGTAATATTCAGCTGGAAAGTACTATCAGCTATCCTGCTTCATGCCATCCAAGAAAGAAAGGCATCAAACTCCAACTATCCTTGGTAGCAGGGTTTGGGGTTGTGTTTAGGTTTTAGAGCTAAAATATTTCAGACCAGTTTGTAGAATGACAGAGTCACAAACCCATCACTTCATGGAGTGGTTTGGGTTGGCAAGTCCAACATCCCTTCAATGAGCAGGGATGTCTTCAACTAGATCAGGTTGCTCAAAGCCCCATCCAACCTGGCCTCAAATATTTCCACGGACAGGGCATGACCTTGTTCCTATGTTTCACCACCCTCATTGTACAAAATTTCTTTTTTATATCTGGTCTGAACTGACCTGTTTCAGTTTCAAACCATCACTCCTCATCCCATCACAACATGCAATACTAAAATGTCTGTGCCCACCTTTCAGCCTCCCCTTAGGTACTGAAAGGCTACAATAAGGTATCCCCAGAGCCTTCTCTTCTCTAGGCTGAAGAACCCCAAACTCTCTCAGCCTTGGCACAGGGACTGACCTCCACACTCCCCTGTGGGCCTGGCTCAATCCCACTCCTCAGCCCCAAACTGGATACTGTGCTCCAAGCCTTGCAAGCCCTGAACAGAGGGGAAGGGTGGGAAGAGTGCCAGTTTCACTCTTATTAACACAGCCCAGGTCACAGCTGAACAGCAGAAAGAAACTAGAACATATATTAGGATCCTACATTTGTACTATATTACAAACACACATCGTTGCTAACCCTTCAAAAATGCATTATTTGAAATAAATCTACAGTTAGTGATTAATATGAGAAGTTACATTAACAAAAACACATAGAAGGCAATGAAAAAAATCCAACAGACAAAAGACTGAGCAGCTTTTTCCTCTTGGGCATAGTCTTTAATAACAGAATCAGTCAATCATTCTTTGAAATTCTGCTATCAGGACAAACAGAAAATGTCTCCAGGAAATTTAGGATGATGGTGTCTGGAAAACAAAGAAAAGAGCATTTCCAAGGCATTCATATCTCCATCCAGCATTTAACAGACGCCTTTATAAGCCTTGAGATGCAAGGACTGGAACAAGATGCTCTGTGCATTATTTTCTCACTTCCCCTGTTGAAATCCCTGCCTGTGTTAATATAGGTAACAGATTTTATGTTCTTACTCTGAATCAAAGAGGTTTGAACTTATCCAACCTAATGGGAATTCACACACTCAGAGGAAGTTTTGCTACCTTAAGACAGAAGCAGTGCAGAATATGATTTAACAACATTTAGTGTTTGCTGACCATTAAAACATTCCCCCCCACCACAACAAACTGATATTTTAGAGACACATGGGTCCAGTGTATCCACCACATCTAGTACCAAAAGTGGGCAGCACCCAAGCCAAGTAAAGATGTACAGAAAACATGAATTACTAAAATATTCCTAGTCAGATTATAAAGTATTGCTCACCTGCAAACCCATTTTGATGGCTTTTGATGGTCCAGCATGTCATCTTTGGACTCTAAAGACAGACAATGAAGATTCCTGTGCAAGTCAGCCTCAAAGGCAAGTATTTGCCAAGTATTTCTTGCACATGCAAGAGAAAATAGTGAGGGGTAAGAAGAGGGAGAAGCTGACAATGTAGAATAGAGGAAAAAAACCCAGCAGGTTTTCTTTCCTAACAAGACTCCATTACATACTTCTAATTATATTTACTCAGAAATAATGTAGGTATTTAGAGTGATAATAAAATTACAAAGGCAGTACATTGCAAAAAGCGTTTCCATAGCTATTTCAGTGCTCCTTCACAAGATGAATTATTAACATTAGTATCACTGCATTTTTGAAGGCAGGGATGTGGAATCATGAATTCACCACCAGCAACACAGAGACGCTGCACACATTTGCAAGGAACAATCTTAAAATGGTGGCAAAAAAAGCAGCAGCACCTTGTTTGCTATTGCGAAGAGTTATGGATCATCCTATCAAGGAGGAACAACACATGATTTTACTTCATCCTAACCCAGGTAGTTCAAATTTGCAATGAGAAATACTGTCACGACTTATTTACAAGGGGGTTGTACAGAATTTCCCTTGCCAAAATTATTTAGCAGATATGTAAATAATTTTGAAAAGCATCTGCCTCCAAGTTACCAGGTTTTGCACAAGGATGTCACTTTATGCAAATTATCCCATAAACACGTCAGTATGTTTCAAAATAAGACAGAGCAATGGACAAACTGTTCTAACTCTACCAGTTGTGGCAGATGGCAGGATGCAGAATGTCTGGAGCCCGTCAGATCCATGGCTTCATCTGGAGAGGACAGCCTTGGGAGGCGTGGCACAAAGGATGCCAATGACCACTATTTCCTTGCCACCACCATCCTTTTCTGTTTATACCTTCCACATCCAAATCTGGTAGGGCTAAGTGTCAAAAAGACAAAGGTATGGAAAAAGGATATTTAGACCTAGCCAAGCAGTCCAGCTAAGGACAGGTGAATGCCTCAGCACAGAGTTATAATATATATTTTCATCAGATGCTCTGCAACAGAGACCAACAGCATCTTTGAGGAAAAAAAAATTACAAAAACAAAGGTGGGTTTTCTTGTCTAGGATAACTTGCTTCCAAAAATCTGCTGTTTGGAAGCCTCTTGAACCTCAGATGACCAGGCTACCAGACACCGTGGCTCTGGGGTTTTATTCTCCATATGTCTATCAAATTTACTTCCTGAACTCTTAGTTTTGTTCCCTGTTGCATCCTGCAAAAGTAAATCTCACAGCTTAATTAACTATTCTGGAGGAAAACCAAAACAAAACATCCTCAAGAGCTCCAAACTTTTGTTGCAACAGTATTGCCCAGGAATTTCATATCAGAGATCCAGGAAAAGCAGCATTGCCAAACAAAAAAAAGTATTAGAAATTGACAGAGAACATCTCAAATTGGAAGGGTCCTATAAGGATCATCAAGCTCAACTCCCTGCTGCTCTCAGGACTACACAAAACTAAAGCATAAGACTAACAGCAGTCCAGTCTTTGAATTCCGACAAGCTTGGTTATGTTCCACATTTACACTGCACATCTATATAGAACTACCCCAGCACAGCCTTGTGCAGAAGACAAAAAACTCTAGATATTAACTCCAGAGATGGAAAGCTTGTAGCTAGGGCCCAAAAGTTATGCTCTTTTTCAATTTTAATAGTATTTTTTTCCCACATGCCTATTTCTAATTATTATTATGCCTATTTCTAAAATACACACCAGAAGTGTCCAGCACGGAGCAGTGATGTATTAAAAAAACCCTGTCACACTTAGAACCTTTTAAGGACCCTTGCAATGCTTCTCATTCCATGATTCAATACGTTGCAGTAGAGAATAAAAATGATAGAATTAGGAGCAATATAAAGAAACAAAAAATTTCAGTCAGCATTGAGTAGTTGTCTCCCAGTAGAGTTTTTCGACTTGCATCCCACACAGCTGGTGCCAACAGCTCAAGAGGGAATTCGGCAGGACAAAATTTTTCCAAGGACTTTCTGTACTTTGAAGTCAATATAGCTATCATATGCTACTTCTTAATTCCTGCTTTCTGAATATCTGGGAGCAGCCACTTCTGTTTGATTCAGAAATTGCCTTAAAGAAAGGGGGGAAAAAAAAGAAAAAAGAGACTAATTTCATTGTAACAGAGAGCAGCACTTTAATCTGATGACTTTCAACTGTTACTACCTATTTACTGCACACTGCACCCAACTGTCTGCATGGGGAGGTTTGATCCTGATTTACAGCACATCTTAAAGCAATGAAGGTCCCTTCTTATTCATTTAAAAAACCCAGGAAATTGTCCAAGTATTTTAGATATTTCTCCTGACTCTTCAGCAAATGCTCTGATATTTGATTACTTTTCATATTTATGTTTGCCTAATGGTGGTTTATGTGCATATAAGAGCACTACTGGAGGTCTTCTATCATGTTCCAGGAATTCACTGCTGAGATTTAGTCTAAGTAAAATCCAAATAACATTATCCAAATAACATTTCTCTTCTAATGATTCCTGACTAGTCATGATAAATTATAGAAAGTCACAAGCAAACTTACTCCAGGAGATCGGTGTTAAATAGCAAAAATAACTGCACTTGTTGCCACATTTATTTTCACATGGCAAGGCAAAAGAAGAAGCTGGATGATATGTTAATGAACTGGCTGTTTCCCAACATCCTCTCGAACACATCTGTTGTATCTCTCCCCTGCAAAAATACTTATACAAGTAAAATCAGCACTTCCATTCCTTCTTACTTAGCAACTTAATCTGGCACTTTTATTACCCAAAAATGGATTCTAGCAAACGGCCCCAATATCCTAATGCAGCCAACATTCTTACTTCTCTTTTTAAGCCAACAAGAAAGATTAATCTAATATTTCTAAGAAATAGAATATTTTCTAAGTTTTTGTAAAACCAAGGCTGGTCAACGGTATATACAACAGTTAGTAAATTATCTTCTCCTGGCACTACAGTAGCAACAACAAATAAACTGGAATAATTATTAAATTAGTTGTTTTCTTTGGAAAAGCACCCCAAGAGAGTCCTGATTTCCCCAGTGATCTAACAAGATACTATTTGTACACAGACATTGTCTTAAAAAACCAAAAGTTTTGGAACTGACTGGTTGATTTAGAATTTATCAGACTGCAGAGCATCAAGTGATGCAAACTAAGTAACAGGGGATGACTGAAATAATAGAAATATATTTCTTTCAGACACTATTAAAACTTTATACATATCCCTTAGGGCCATAAAAATATGTGTATAAAAATGCACATATGCTCAGGAGACCTTTAATCTATGAATAGTTTATCAAAGTCACCAAGTTTAAACAGAGTAAAAACCTTTCTACAGAATGAAGGCTTCCCAATCTGCCTTTCCTACACACTTATATCTATTACATAGGAAACATGAGATGTTCTGCATCAAATTTTACATTCTAAGTAATTTCAACTGTATTCACCTCGAGCATTTTAGAAAGTGAGCTCACTTGCAGTCTCCTGGAAAAGCTTTTTAGAGATACACAAAATCTCTCACAACCTAAGTGTTAGGCTAATCCAATAAAACACCCAAAGCATCCCAATTAAACAACAAAAAAAGCTTTATATTGAAAATTCCACCTTGCTGATAAGTAGCTCCATGTAAACTTGACTCATGTAAATAATTCACAGCATTATGCAGGAAATACTTTAAAAGTTCCAGGGTTTTTATAAACTCCAAAGAAAACTATGCATTACTATTAGAACAAAATGTTTGCTTTTATTTTCCAGCTTCTTTTCCCCTCTGGGTGGGATAAAAATATTTCAAGCCAAGCTGAAGTTAGCTACTAATACAACTCTGCATACCAAAGTAAAACAGATTCATTGAACTATATCTAGCTGTAGAGATCCTCCACAAAGCAAAGATCTATCACAAGTCATAAAGTGCTGCCTTCAAAATGAAAGCAGAGCTGCATTACACAAACTTTATCTTCAGCTAAAACTCAAACTATCATTTTCAATACTCTTCTAATATGTAACATTTTAAATTCTATTATTAATGCTGCTTTCTTTAGCTGTTGAATACTCCTTGGACACAAATTGAAAGTTGCTAAAAAACTTAGATGCTTAAAGCTAGAGTTTTATCTGGAAGTGAAGGGACATCACACCACCTACAGCCAATAAAGACTTTATTAGCCCATCTCAGCTCCACTTAGTGCACCCATTCAGCTTTCAGGATTATTCCCAGTAGGTTAAAATCCTGACAGTATTAGTCAGAAAAATTAACTTAGTCTTTACCAAACCACTTTGATATAAGTTATTCCAGGGCTCATTAGATCAATCCTGAGCCATTGAAATGCTTTAGTACTGAGTAGGAATTTATTCACAATTGATTTCCTTGGAAGCTAAATTAAATTACATGGAGTTCTATGTCTAGTTTTAAAAGGGCAACAACAAGTCAATGCTGTGTGCTTTTTAAAGAAAAAAATTCTCTAATCTCCACTTCCCAAAACAGTCTTTTCCAGTTCCCATTGAGAAAAACCCAACTGACACAGGCATCTAGGTGCCTTTACTTCGGGAAAAATTTTGGGCTTCTGATCTTCCTTTCAAGAGAGGCCTAGAAAGATAAGACTCTACTTTGGACATTGTAAATTCTGCACATAAGACTTAATTTATGGCAACTTCAACTTTATCTGGACCATATACAATTTACATGCAGTCTTTTGCTTATTTTTGCTTTTTCATTGTAAGTTTCCATGGCATTTTCCATCAGCCATGCAATTGGCTGCCTTCAGATTTGTTACTTTTGAAAATATCTCCCTGACATCTCCTCAGAGTTGTGCACCAAAATATGATCTAACATCCTACAAACACCATATTACCTGCCCCTAACGGGGATCCCCAGAGCTCTGTCCTTGGCCCTGTGCTCTGCAACACCCTGAATGACTTGGACACAGGACTTGAAGAGATACTAAGTTTGGAGATGATAAAAAATTGGGAGGAGCTCTTGACTCTCTTGAAGGCAGAGGGGCCCTGCAGAGAGACCTTGATAGAAGGCTGGGCAATCACCAACTGTATCAAGTTTAACAAGGATAAGTGCTGGATCCTGCACTTGGGATGGGGCAACCCTGGATGTACAGACAGACTGGGGAATGAGAGGCTGGAAAACAGTGCCAGGGAAAGGGACCTGGGGGTCCTGGTCAATGGAAAATTGGATGTGATTCAGCAGTGCCCTGGCAGCCAGGAGGGCCAACCTGGGGGGCATCAGGCACAGCATCACCAGCTGGGCAAGGGAGGGGATTGTCCTGCTCTGCTCTGGGCTGGGACAGCCTCACCTCAAGTGCTGGGGGCAGTTCTGGGTGCCACAATACAAAAAATATAAAGGTACTGGAGAACATCCAGAGGAGGGCCTCAAGGATGGGGAAGGTTCCGGAGGAGAAGCTGTGTGAGGAGCGGTTGAGGGCACTTGGTCTGTTCAGCCTGGAGGAGACAGAGGGGAGACATCAGAACAGTATTTAACTTCCTTGTGAGGGGAAAAGGAGGGGCAGGCACTGATCCCTTCTCTCTAGTGACCAGTCACCCGAGGGAATGGCCTGAAGTTGTATCAGGGGAGGTTTAGGTTGGATATCTGGAAAGGGTTCTTAACCCAGAGGGTGATTGGGCACTTGAACAGGCTCCCCAGCAAAGTGGTCACAGCACCAGCCTGACAGAGTTCAAGAAGTTCTTGGACAATGCTCTCAGGCACATGGTGTGACTCTTGGGGTGTTCTGCGCAGGGCCAAGAGCTGCACTTTGGAAATACTTGTGCATCTCTTCCAACTCAGAATATTCTATGGTAATAAAAATTAGGAAATGTTTTAGACAGGTGTATCTTTCTACATTTAGTGCTACACAATTTGTTATCCCTTGTTATATTATAATTCAGGAAGAAGAAGCAGTCATAACTTTTTCATATAAATGATAAAAGACCACCCCTGTGCACAATTTAGTCGTCATGCCCATTCCTGTCACTTTGAAACTCACTAATGGTTATCCACAGAAAAATACTGCAGAACATTAAATGCTAATAGAAACTCGTGTCCACTTCTCCATGGATAAATTTATCGGAACAGACACAAATCCCTTAACAAGCTTTGCATTGCACAAAAAGACACAAAGTAGTTATTTCATATTTTTGTTTCAGATTACAAAAAGCTTCCCTTCAGGAGCATCAATGTAGCAATGAAAGCTGGGCTCCAGCCACTGTTTATCAGGACACATGAAAGTAACCAAAAATCAGGTCCTGAGCTGGAAAGCCAGAGAAAGAACATTTATGTAAACTATTCCAATGCCAAAACAATTCCTTGCCATCTAACATGGGCCACGCAACTTGCCCAAATACCCAAATTCACTTTCAGATCCACCAACCGTTTTCCATCAAATCATTTCTAGCTCTACAGTGACCCGCTCCAAGCAGAACCCAACAGTGCAAAGTCTGAACTTGCAAAACTCAGTGGACAGAGTCACAAGATCTTTGATGATGAACTGCTGTTGGTTGGCATGGGGACAAGAGAAAGTCTGCAGACCAGGAAAAATTGGGAAAAGAGAATCAGAATGCTGCTGGGAGCAGTCTGTCTCCAACTCTGTCATCAACAACAGCCTCCAAGAGCCCAGTAAAAACAAGGGCATACAACAAGAGTGGAAAGGAAACACACATTTTTACCAGCAAGGCAATTCTTCCTAATTTTTAGTAGCTCAGAAATTTAACAGAATAGAGCAGCCTTGGAGACTGCATTTTCCACAAGAGACAATGTGGATTGCATGTTACACTAATTAGAGAACTGTTATTAGTACTGGAGAAAAAACCAGCCAGTTGGACAGCCTAAGCCCACAATAAAGTGCAATGTGTGAAACAGTCAGCTCTAGAGGCACTTGGGACAGCAGAAACATAGCTGCTGTTCTATAAGGGTGCAGCACACTCCTGGCAATTAAACTGGCTGCTGCTATAGAAAGCATTCAGCAATTCATTTGAAGAAGAAAAGAAAACAGATCCTTTCCCACAGAGATGCACAGGTTCTGTGCCAGTTTGTTCAACAGGAGGATTTTTAGACTGTCTTAGCTGGTGATTCCTCTGAGCAGATTCATTTGATACTAGATTTTTGGTCACCTGGAATTTTCTCAAGTCAAAATCCATACCCAATACAGTGCTCTGCTCAGTCCTGAAAATGGATTTGTTCTAGTTCTCCTAATAGTCGAGTACACAAGAAAACATTGTGGTTCCCCCTCTATAAGCAAAGTAGGGTTTAGAGGAAACTAGGAGCTAAGAAGCTCAGACTTTTGTTGTAACCTATATGGCACCCCATGGGTGGCATCTGGAGAGGAATCAAAAATGCGTCAGAAGATGAAAAAATGGATTTTTGGCATGGCAGGAGCAATTTTATGCTTTAGAGTACAAGTATTACACCACATGCATATGTACATACTGTTCTGAAGAAAGTTCCTATTACACTCTCATCTTTCTAATGTCTGAACCCAAGTCATAAGGTCAACAGTTGTGATACACATCAAATCCAATTAGGCTCCCTGCAGGTTGTCATTTTTCCCTGCATTAAACACTACGGTGTAAAAGAAATAGCCTAGTAAATAAAGATGCTTAGACACTAAATCTCCTAAGACCACAGCTGTCTAGTTGCTGCTTTTTACCACAACTCCACTACATAAAAAAAATCACTTGTCACACTATATCTATCTTTTAAAGCAAATATACTTCTTCCATTTCATCTGCTAAAAGTGTTTCTGACCTACAGTTAGTGGACTCTTAGCACCTTCCCATGTTCCTTCTCCTTGCAGTGCAGCATTACTATCTCCATAATAACAACTGCTTCAGTGACATGGGTTATAAATGAGCTCTTTTCCAAGAGAAGTCTAAGTTTTACAGAAAGAATATATTCCACAAAGCTTTTATTTAGAGTATTTACATAGAAATAACCTTGCACTGAAGAGAAGAGTGGACAAAAGACAGAGAAACTCCACAAACGGTCAGCAGTAAGAGGTGAAGGGAACACCTTGCAATGCTTTGATTTCTAATTAGAATGCAAGATGCTTGAAGCAAATCGTACATCTGAGATGGTCAATTAAGAGTGCTGTCAGTGTTCTTCCACTGTAAGACCCCCTCAACCTTGCAAAAGACAGAAAATCATTACAAAATGGTTAATGCTTCAGTGTCTAGGTAGCTATCCTTTGGAGAACAAAAAGCTTATTTATATCAAAATACAGATTCAACTCAAGTAATTTTATCTTCTGGTTTCCAAGGAGACAAGTGACCTCCATATACTTCTCCTAACAAGTGTACCAAAGTCATATCATAGCAAGTAAAGCCATGAAAGCCATAAGAAAGTAGCTCAATTCAGAGACAATCTGCTGCTCAAACCTGAAGTTTAACAGCTTGGGTAGTTTGCCAACACAGCTTCACTTTGGTGTCACTTCCCAAGCTTCCTTTTAACAGAGCATTCTCTGTAATAGATATTGCCAGTCTTTACCTCAAGGGAAAATACCAGGCAGGAAAGGCTCCAATATGGAAGCACAGACAGTATATTACAACTAACAATAAGGGCAATAATCTAACTTTAGCACTCGTGGGGCAAACCTTCTTGAGATCCAAAATCCATCCTTTCACAGCCCATCAGCAACCCTTTGAAGCCAACATTTATGTTGTATCAGCAATTTTCTATTTTAGTATCCCAGAATCTCAGGAGGATTCTGCTTTCCTCCTCAGCCAAGCTCAGGAAACCTGCTGGAGCCCACAGTATGTCTAACCACATTTTCAATGCCTTCCTAATCTACAAAAAGCAGATTTTTTTTGGCAAAGCGCACAGTTAAAGAGATTCGCTGTCTTTCCCCATACCCCTACTGAGTGTCACTCACATGTTCACAACATACATGGGAAACAAGGAACCAGCTTTTTCTTGGAGAAACTGCTTCAAGTTTCTCCCATTAAAGTTCACCATCCATTCCCAGGTAGCTGCACACATTTTGACTTCCTTGTGTCGCTCACCCTCATTTTTCTGCTGTTGTTCTTCCATGTATTCACTGCAGGCAGAATGCTGTAAAGCTGACATGGAGATGGTGAGCTGCAGGACTCTGGAGTGCTGCTGTGAGCAAAGTGCATGCCTGGGGTAACTTATGACTAATCTCAGCCTGTCCTGATCTATCTCAGCTGACGGCAGTAAAAGGAAGCAAAAAGAAAAACAAAACATTAACATATACGAAAGCCCTAGACACCAGTTCTACGTTGTAACTGTGCAGTAGATTCATAGGTTCTTTGTGGCATTTCCAAGATCAGCTTTAGAACACTGTGCTACTTGTGTAGTAGGGCTAGGAAAGGGGCTTTGAGACATTCACAACTGTTGATGTCAAATTCCACCATCCTAAGCATCTACCTGGACACAGACTAACCAAAAATTCAGGAAAAGTGACAAGTTCTGATCCAGGAGACAGAAAAAAAAAGGAGGTGGAAGAGACTGTTATTTTAGACCTGACTAATGAAGCGTTTGAGAATATAAATGTGTGAAGGTGTTTTGAATGAGATCATGAGAGACAGCGCCAGTGATCCTGCAGAAAGTAAGAAGTGAGAAAAGCTGAACAGGAACAAGACAGCTCTAGGTCAAACTCACAGGTGCATCAGATGAAACGCAATGCTAACAGACACTGGAGAAAAACATCAGCATGTAATGCCAGAATTGGGGGTTGCAGTGCCAAGTGGATTTCTGGAAAGACACAAATAGCGAAACATAATAAGAAACATAAAAAACTAGACCTAGACAAACACAAGTCCAGGATTTCTCCAATAATACAAATTGCAAATGCAAAACTCCCCAAACACTTTAAGTACCTGTTTTGCTTAATCTTCAAAGAAGACTAAGAGATCAGATATTGAGCATAGCTGGTGATAAGAGAAAACAGAGTAAGGAAATGAGCTTAAAACAAAACCAGTCCCAACACCACACAAAATCCCCACATACACAATGATAAGGATATCTTGCTGGAAAACCGATCTTGTTATTTTATTCCCCTTGATCCTGCAGCTGAAAACACACACAGAAGAGAAAGTAACAGAAGAAAACCCACATGGCAGGGGCCTGGTGAATGCCCAGGTGCAGGGCTTTCATCCACTACCAACTCAACAGCAGAATTGTCACTCAGGTTTTTTACTCACTCCCATTTGTGACAAGTTTTACAGGCAACCAGCTGTAATCCAGGTTCCTTTCTACTACAGAATTCTACATTTTCACATCCTTTTGTTGCCTTATACAAGCTGCTGTATCATATTCTACCTCTTGACCAGTCAAGCATGTCTTACACTCTCAGTTGGTTTGTAATTCTCTCCTTTCCAACTATTTGCATAAAGGACAGTAATTTTGTACAGGACAAATAGAGTCAGTACTCACAGAAAATTATTTTTAGAGAAAAAGTGCTGAAGTTACCACTTTTGTGCTTCCCTGTCTTTGAGGTTTTCCAAGAAATCTGTGTAGCTCATGCATAGAGCATCTCCCTGCTACTGTGAGCTCTCTCATTACACGGATAGAAAAGAAAATGAATCAGAAATCAAGTGCTGAGCATTCACAGGCCTGTACTCGATCTTTCTTCTTGGAAGCACAACCTCACCTAATTACAAGGCTCTCAGCACTGCCAGCTGTGTGGTACAACGTGACACAGGTGTGCAGCATCGTTTCAGAAACAAGATGAGAAACACAGGCCTCTCGCACTGGAAGCTCTGTGACAGGGTATTGTCCAGAATTCCTGTGCTGATAAGCATTTGATGATACAGAAGGTTACATAAATAGACAGATAGATGAAGGTGGATAGGAAGAGATGTGACAGAGAGTGACAAACACATTTTGGAGTACAAGTCTTCCAGCACAGTCAGCAGAATGCCCAAGGCAAAGTGGTATTTTATTAAAGTAACTCACATAGCACGGAGAAAGGCTAAGCAGGGTTATCAAACCTTCTCCTTTCATCACAAATAAAAAAAAAGACTGCTGCCTACCATTTAAAGAACGGTCTGACTGTTATGAACCTTAGCCATGGAATTCTCACTAAAATTGCTGCTTTTGCAAAAGGTCTTCTCTCTCCCACTGGCAAGCAACAAAGCATCGGACTGTGTTCAAAAGTCCTCAAACTAAAAGTGAAGTAACAGACACAAAGCCGCAACTATGTCATAGAGCTGTAAATCAAAAAGCTGCAGGATGATTTGGCTGAGTGCTATTTTTTTTACTATAATCAAAGCTCTTCAGGTCTGTGCCATTTGTGATTTATCAATAAACATGTGAGTCATATTTGCAGCTGCTTGTCAATCTTAATTCGTGGGAAGTAAAGGATCTACTTTACCTGCCATAATGTAAATTTATCATGGAATTGGCTATTTTATCTCTAATTTATCATAGGAGAGCACAGGATCCCTGCAGCAGAAAGTCTTCCACTGACTCACAGCTGCTGGGTGTAAGCACTTAGCTCAACATCACTGAACATCATTGTCTTTAACCCCCAGCCTGCTAATCTTTCAAGGCAGCAGGATGCTGGCAAGACCTCAGCACATCTGTAGCCCTCCAGGAATCTTAGGTATTACCAGTCTTCGTTTACTCTTCTCCTCATCCCTTTTAGAAAAGAGTTTAAATTTGACAATAACCATGTACATGCAGTTAGCTTTGATATAAAGCATTTCCTGAAATCTCTTAATAAAACAAACATGAACCAACAGTAGGTCATTCAAGTATAAGATCTCATTCAGACTGAAAACTCAAGATCTTAAAACTGATTCTGAAAATTCAAGACCTGAAAATTGATTTTCCATTACTGATGTTGCATCAAGAAACTGTGTCTATAGATTAATTCTAATCTGGGTTTTCTATTCCCAATCTACTCTGAGAACATCAACCATCTTCCAACATACCAACATCCAAACTCCCAAACTTCCAACATAAATTCTTCTATTTACAGATTGGATATTGCATTAAATTCACAGTAAGTCCTTTGCAAAAAATGATACATTCAGTTTTTGCAAGAGAGAATATATTTTATAAATATCCTTCATCATCAAAAGGGCTAATTTTTTTTTTTAATTCTACTATTCAAATGGTTGAAGAACCACACTTGGGCAGCTGCCTAGACACATCCCTTCTTGAGAAGTTTTTGAATGCATCAGTGAAAATGTGCTCAGACTGAATTTAATCTCTCTGAAAAGTCATGTGCACAGCTTTTTTGATAAGCTCATGGTGTATCCACTGAGGAAGGCTTTACCACACACACCCATGCTGGCTCACTTGGATGGAAGCCAGGCTTTCCAAGAGATCTGCTGCCATGGCGAGATCATAGCAGGTTGACACATTTTTCAAGAGAGCCCAGCACACAAAGTACTCCCTGTGCTTCTCCTAAAGAGAGGCTCTCCTTGGAAAAACCTAGCCCAAAGGGAAGGGTGGGGGTGGGTGGAGAGCTTGAGCCTTTTTCCTTACGCTCTGAAAATGTAATGTAATTGCACAGGGAAAGGCTACACACAAACACTGTTAGTGCTATTAGTGAACAGGACAGCTTTCTGTGAAAGAATAGCCATCTCTGAGAGTGCAAATGTGTGTATGTTTATTGAGTTGCTTACGTAAATGCATTTTTTAGACAGGCTTTCCAAAAAAAATTTTAGTTATGATTTGTCCTGCTTAGGTATAAACTCAATTTATCTACCAAAGTAAACACAGCATAGAAATTAAGTTATATATTTCTAGGCTAGAGATGTCAAGCAGAAGGTTGGAAGTCCAGAAAACAGAATAAAGAACGAAATTCAGTAATCCATACACAACTGCCTGAAGGTTGGGAAGAAGAGCAGGTGGACTAAATAGTACTAAGGATCACCATAGGAAGGCCTGTAAACCTAGAATTGTTATTGGATTAGACCTCTACTTTGGACAAAAATTATTTGACTGACTGCCTAGAGAATCAGGTTGGTATCACTTGGCTAGGTTCATTACTTGGAATAGAGTTCAGACTGTGAACAGAGATCAGGAAAGCAGGGGTTAATGCCCTAAGATGATGCTTGATTCTAGCAATGATAAGTGAGAAAAAAGCTCTCTTTATACGGGAAATCAGAGCATGTTTATTCTGGACTCATTGCTCCAGCTGGACGTCTTACAGAGGATGTAAGTATTCAAAAATGTAATTCAAATTCCAGTTCAAACCTGGGTAAGAGATACATCTTTCTTCCATCTGATACATTTATGGTGTGAGCATGAGTCAATGATTTATAATTTAAATGGGAAGTGCAAGTCACATGGCCAGGTATATATTATGTGATGAGGGGAAAAAAATCTTTAGGACTAGATCTTAAAAAATTTCTAGCATGGGAAGACAAATAACAGCCCAATGGTCATGGCTGAGACTGTAGCCAGGGATGGCTCAAGGAAGAACTCATGAAGCTGACATGAGCATTAAATCATAAAAGACAAGAAAGACCACAGCTAAAAAGATGATAAAAAAATATAAGTGAGATAGAAACTATATCAGAAATATAACTTGTGCCTCCCCCATTTTAGCCCTGTAGTTCTTAAAATATCCAGCACCCATTTGAGCCTCTCCCAAATCCTGCAGAATGGACTGTGACTCCCTGTCCTGTCTGTAGCACTCACTTCATCCCTACGAGCCCTTCAAGATTCAGCCCTGCTTTCAGTTTGGCAGATGCTCCCGAAATGAGACTTGGAGGAAGCAGGGCTAAATGAGCTGTCACTCCAGTTCAGGCAAGTACTCACCAGCCCTACAACTACACTTGGATGCAGCTTTCAGGAGAGGGGAGAGGCAGGAGTGAGGTGAGTGCTGCAGGCTGAGAGCATTCCAGATGGCCTGGGGACTGCGGACAGAGGTGTAAACATGCTGCCACTGGCAGGAGGGTACAGCAAGTCCCACTGCAAGGCTGAAAGATGGAATTTAGGTTAAGGATAGAGCTTGGGAAAGGAGAGCATATGCAGCTGAGTGATAGACCTTGACATGCTCACACAGCTAAAATAAGAGCTTGAAGTAACAGGAAGAAATGTTAACGTCACTCCTTCTAAAGCTGGTATGAGACTCGTGAGTACAGCTTAGGCTGTGGCTGGTCTGGGAAAGAGAAACTCTAGAGGTGAAACTAGCCATGGATTGTAAAGATGGGAAATTAAGACACATGGATGAAACCACAGAGGACTTACTACTCCGGCTATAGCAGGTACAGAGCCTCTGGCAATAATCCAGGAGAGGTTAGGCTGGTTTAAAGTTAGGCATGCAGAGCTAGAAAGCTGAAATTGATGGTGATTATTTAAAACCTCACATGGAAAAAATGAAGACTAGAGGGAGGAGAGGGAATTAATCTATCACTTTTTAAGACAGATACCAGTTTATGGTAGCAAAAAGGCTGGATTTAGAAATAAGAGCCCCCAGAAGGCTGCTATTGCTCCTCAAGTGCTGAGCACAGCTAATTCAGTTAGCATTTGTCCAACAGCATAAGCTCTGCCTTCCCAAAAATCAAGTACAATGGGACAGGTCTAAAGGCCTGACAGAAACATCTGCCATAGAAGACTAAACTTTAGACTCAAGTAATGCTCCACACAAATATCACACAAAATCAGTGCTTCCTGAAAGAGCAAGTAACCATCATCATCAGTGTCCAGTAAAGTGCTCTTTTTTTTACCAGCTAACAGAGGTCTTAGCACATCATAAGTAGTGCACATAGTAAAAAACCACTGGCTTCAGATTTCAAGTAGTACCTCTCTGGAATTTGTAAGCATCTCTTGAAAGGCAGGCCTTGTGAGGTTGAAGTAGTTACCAGCTTGGACTAAGAAGAAAAAAAGGATCTTCTTGCCTTGGAAGGAAAAACCCTTCCATTCTCTCCCACAAGAGCTTTGAACTATTTTCCTTTTAGGCAGAGGACACTGTTAAAGGATGTCTGGCATTACGACCTGCAGATGGTTATACAATACATGAGAGTTGCCTGCAGTCTTAGGGTTCTGTGAACTCATGAAGATGATTGATGAATGCTTTTGTTCAGCTAGAGACTGAAGAGTAAGTTAGCTTCAGTTTGGCTAAAATTAGGTTAGTGATTGGGTTAGTGACTCACTAGTAAGGTGATTTAGTAAGGTTAACAGTAAGGAAACATACTGTAATAGCCAGCTGTTCTCTGAAAATGCAACTTTTTTCTGATTCGTAATGAGAAAGCAAAAACCATGGCATTTGCAGCACCTTACATTTCAGACAGAAATATTTCTATGATTATTAGTGGGGAAAAAATAGGAGTTACAGAATTTCCTTAAAAAGAAGGCTGTCAGAACCCATTAGATTTCCACATACAGAGATGACAATCTCATTCTAAAGTTTCATTTTTTAATCTGACACCACACGAAGACATTACAGTATGATGATGTTTTAGTCCTTTCTCTTGGCATTTGCAGTTCTTCTGATGATCCACCCACCTTCTCTTCCCCCAAGACCCTAAGTACCAGTGTTCACATGGGTTTATAATCCAGTCTACTGTAGTGTAGTTAAATACATCTCACTGTTTTTAATTTTGTAACAGTTTCTTTCATAGTTCCAATGCTCTCATAATCACAGTGCTTCCTCTGTATTTCTCTGTGTTGCCCTGCACACTCTCTGTTCTTACTGATTTTATTCAGAGTTGATGCTCAGCATCTTTCAGAACATAATCTTATAGACATAGGCTCTAATGCTTCCTTAGGGGTTGTCTGGTTATTGCTGTGTTCTGTGGCTGGGATGAACACAGAGTGCTCTCACAAAGTCACTGATGTGGCACCACTGGGTCTCTCCTGCAGCAGCTGCAATCAGCAATGAGAAGGGATGATAATAACCAAAGGAGAAGCAGCTTGTCACGCCCTTCATCCCATGACACAGAACATCTGCTCAATCTGCTGGACTGTACATCAATGGGAATTAGCCCTTCAGCAGCTCCCAAAAGGAGACTACAAGTTTTACAATTGAACCATACCTCCAATTATTTTTGCTGTGTCCAAAGTAGAACTTTATTACCCCAGATAGCCCAGTCTCTTGAATTCAGGTTGTTCTGAGTTTAGGAACCTCTCCCACTTTTGGAAATAAAACCTTTTTCAAAACAGCCAGTGCTGCTTTTCCTAACCTCTGTTCATTAAGCTGTTTGCACCCCTCTGGGAGAGATCAGAGATGGCTTTGAGAGAATAAATTTCAATGTTAAGGGCAGTATTGTGCAGATTTGAGATGGAGAAGCACATTTTTGGGAACAAGAACTACACTGCATAATCTTGCTATCAAGTATTCTTCCTGGTAAGTCTGTGACATCATCTGGCAGGGAGAAAAGAAGTCCAGATATTATTCCAAGAAAGGGAGATATATTGTCACTGTTAGGCTCACAACATAACTATAAGAAAACTATTTTATAACTGTCCATAGTCAAACATAAAATGCATGAGTGAACTCTGGAAATCTTACAAAGTGCAATCAATGAAAGACAAAATACTGAAAACCACCCATTTCTTACAGCCATATAAAGATATTATGAGCAATACAAAGAGTACTAGAAACCATAAAAGTAGAGTGTAAAAAGATATTTGAAACTGTTTTGTTTGCAACCCTGCACCCTTTTAATTTTTTTTTTCCCTATGGCAACAAATGTTACCACACTCCAGAGCTTCAGTTTAAAACAAAGAAACAAAAACTGCAAAGTGCACAATATTTATTGTGTTGCCTTAGATCTACAAGGTATATCAGAATGCCACAAATTCTGCAAGGAAATTATAGTGTAAGTTAACATGGAGAGCTGAGAGGAACAGTAAGCATGATGTATGCTGAAATGAATCCTCACTAGTATTTGCTAGACTAAAGCAAGGTGCATTGAAAGAGGCCTCCCTTTCATGTTTTGTTTTTTCCCCTGACAAAAATAATGAAGGTGATCTTCTCCACACTCATGGCATTATAAAGAATTGGTCTGACTGGTGTCTTGGAATATTTAATACCTTTACATCAGCGAAGGGATTCACTCACAGAGAAAGCATGCAGCAGAGTGAATGATGTAATCTTACTCTTTAAAAACATGGTTGGCACAGAAATTGTCCATTTTACTCAGGAGGATGCAATTACATTTCAGCTTTCATGTAAAGCTGCTTCATGAAATTGAAAAGCCTGTGCATGAACAGAAACAGAACAGCAGGGAAACAACAAAGACTCTGCCTGGCTATGGATCGTTTCTCCTTCTCCACACAGTTTGAGGGAAAAATAGCTGGCTGTACTGGGTGAAGACAATCTACAGTAAGCAGGCTGGTACCAGCTCTGCTGACCTAATGGCAACAAGGAGTCTAGGAATGAAGAGCTCAGACTCCTGGGGAAAGCAGATAATCCAACCCCTCATGTCTGTAAGTAAAGACTTTATGAGCTACACAAGAGAAAAAAAAAAGAAACAACACAGAAAAAAACCAACAAAAATACAAAGAAATGGGAAGTCATCTTAGGTCTCAAGGGAGGAAGAAGAATCTTGCTAGTCAACCCAAATCCAGATGCTGGGACTAAAATAGAGAAGTCCCACTCACCGTTTGCTCTGCCAAAGCCTTCGAGAGACAGCAACACAAATTGCCAGAAATGCTTTAACTGAACAGGTTTCTGTAAGGAAATGCCAGTGTGTTGATTTGGTTTAGGAATGTTAGTAAGAAAAATAAACTTTCTGAGAGAGTGAAGGAGAAAAGAATTTCAAGGTGAAGTCTTTGTTCCTTCCTCCCAGCTGGACATCACAATGGGAGGAAACTCATGTAGAAGAAGGTATCAGGCACTTGCTTCAGGGTGCTGTCTTCCCAAGATGACAAAGTCTTTGGTCAAATGAAGGCAGTCCCACTTTTACCAGCACAACACTTTGAAAAAAGCATGTTTTCTCCCCATGCTAGAATAGGAGCTATCATGAAACTCCTCCAAAATTCAAATAATCATAAAGACATTTCTCATTCCTCTCTGGCTCCATGATAATGAACAAAAGGAAAGCTGAAATTCAGATACAAACTAAAAATATAACTTTCAGGTCAGAAACTCTCAGCTTAAGAAATTATACTCTGATTATGTAAGGCTATAGTAAGTTAATTAACATTTATTAATCAGTGTTCACTTCAATGTGAAAAGTAGCACATCAAGTCAGAAGAGACTGTTTCTACATTCACACAAATATGGCTTATGTTGTGAGACATAACTGAGCGTAAATCTTGATCTGTTAATTACCAAGGTCTTTACTGTGTAGTTTTAGATACTTTGATCAAAGGTTAAAAAACTCCAGTGAGAGACAGATGAGCATTTGGAAAAAACACAGTGATCACATTTTATTATGATTTCTCCTTGTTTTCTGAGTATCAAGTTGTTGGACAGAACGAAAAGTTCAAGGATCTTTTCGATGAATATCTTAAAACTGTCTAGTTGCTATCAATAACAAGATTAAATTTCTGTACCCTTGGTATTTGGCATGTCTGCCAAGGAAGAGCAAAGTTATTACCAATAATATCTTTGTTACGTACCACAGAGAAATTTAAGTCACCACTGACAGTTCAGTGAGGAGAACTACCAATAAAAAAGTCGTATCACACATTCCTTAGTTTGCTCACATCTATACTTTGATAAAGCATACACTGAGAAGTAGACATACCTGTCTGGTTTTATAATTTTGTATTTTTAGAGTAAAAATGAAAAAAGAGAAAGTGTGATCAGTCCACTGTGTAATTCAGAAGAAAGAACTGTAAAAGTTTCATCTCCTAATCCTTTGATTCTATGCAGCACTGCAGTGCTGAAGTGAATCCACAATTCGCAACGGAAACCTAAGATCTAGAGGACAAGCTGAGATCCATCTTGAGCTAAAATACCCAGACCCCACACAGACAAATAAACCTCAGAACTGACTGCTGTGAAGTACTGAAATCCACCAAATACAGGCACCCTTACAGATCACTTTGCTTTTACCCAGCTTTGGGAGTAAAGGCTGTTGTACAGCGTGGAGAAAGTCACCACAGTCTTCACAAGGCATTTGGTGGGAGTTGCACTGGATATTGAATGACCTGAGATGGGGAGCTGTTGAAACAATTAAGACAACCTTTTATGTTTTCTCTAAACTTAATACACATTCAACAGCAACTGCAGAGGTATGCTTATTTACTCAAGAAAAATACTTGAAATCAAAATAAATTTTTGCTAAGCAAAACCACTTTCAAGACATCAATGTAAAATGCTTTTGCACACTTTTCATTGGAGACAAAAACGCATTGCTCACTTAAATTATTTTCTTATCTGGTTAGATCACCTTCTACTGCATAGAAAACTTTTAGAAAGCAAAATTTGCTTTCCTATATGTTGTGTTGATTATATTTTGCCCCATTTTTTATGTAATCATACTCAATTTCTATTTGAAGAGGCCAGAAAACCTGGCCAGAAAACCAACAATATTTCCACAGTCATAACATCATTCTCTTTCTTTAGAAAAGCTTATGAAACCTATTTTTTTAGCATTTTCTCACAGGCAATGCTTAAAAATCATTGTTTTCTAAGGTTACTTTTTTGTTTCTTTTTTCTGGAGACCCTTCAACTCGTCTCTATCTGAAATTGCAGTATCTAAAACTTGTGTTAGATGAAGCGTCAGCAATTCCAAATCAGGATAATTATGTCCTTTGTCTTTCATGCAGCATTCCTCACCATAACCTGCAGAATCACATTTGTCTCTTTTTGCAATAGCTTCACATTGTCAACTCACTCTGTTTGTTTTTCCCCATGAGCCGAAGTTCGTGTTCCAAATCCTGCTCTAGCCAGCACAACTACAGGGTGGATAATGCATTCTCCACCTTCCACTTGCTAATATGGGGGAAAGAGGCCACTGACTTTCACACATAATCCATGGAGTCAGGCACACGCCTCAGCAAGATTCAAACTAGCTCAGTTACTGACCAAGAAGATTGCTGGCATCAACCCGCTCCAAGTACCACTGCAGACAGCCCAAAGGAATACTGGGACCAGCACTACACTTTACATTCCCCCGCTTTCCTCCAGACTGAAAGCTGGGCTTTATCAGCCACCTGGAATACTGTTTAGAATCCTCTCCCGAAGACAGGCACTGTTCCAGGAGGGTTAAAATCAAAAACCATAGCAGCCAAAAGAGCAGGATCTCAGTATAACAGCAGCTCTATCACCACAGGCCTGGGCCCTATGGTATATCACCGTGTCCCGCAGCCAATAGGAGGAGGAGGAGAGAAGATCCAGCAGGCAGGAATTGTGCAACAAGATTGATTGATTTAATTATTTTACAAACTCTTTTATAGACTTTTTTCTTCATAGTCTAATTGGACAAAGGATCAGCCACCTCTTGGGGTGATTGACTAAAATCCTAAAACATCCATTGTCAAAATATTTTTCTACTATACCATGAGCAAGACTTTTCAAGGTTGCAGGTGGCTTGGTTGTTTACATAACTCTGCTACCTCTTCTGTGAGAGAGAAAAGTCTCTCATGGACTTAGAAAATAGCAAGAAAATCCTTGCTAGCAGCATTCTTGTATCTACACACCTCGCCTAGATCACATTCGAAAAGGCGAGGCCAGGAGTCATTTCATCACAGAAAATATTTTTTCCCACAGGTTCTGGCTCACAGAACAACTTAACTTATAGATGGCCTGGGCCCTCTGCCTTGCTAAAGCAGCCTTAACTCTTCTGGCTGAAGAGTTATTACAGTGTTGAAAAGAGCTGAAAAGTCTCAGTACCTAAAGAAGAATGAACATGGCTCTGAAAGCTAACAGCAGCTGACATAGGCTGGGGAACATTTCTGTGACAGCTTCAATATTTAACCAGTAAAGTATGGAACATGTATCTTGATTTCCTATGCAGTGTTTTGGTGTGAACTTTAGTTCCTGGAGTAATTAATGCCAAGAGAAACCCTTCTCACACAGCAAACTAGGTGCTTACCTAGTTTCTTAGCAGACTCATATGCTTTCCTGACAGTAATCATTTGCAAGAATTTATTTTTAACATCAATTCTGCTGTAATATGAAAGTTCAACTGCTACCGATTGTCAGCTTTCCCTAGATTTAGGCAACAATGTATTTTGGGAGTATGACTCAGGAAAACATTCACATGACCAAGTAAAGCAGGTGGCCAGGACCTACCACATAGCATCAGCTTCATCAGAACATCCTCAGAGAAGGAAAAATAGCTCCCAGCCCTTTGGGGAGATGATCACAGGGTGGAAGAAAAAACTGTTCTAAAGTATAGGTTATAATTATTACAACAAATAAAGAAACTGCAGAGTCTTTTGCCTCAGCATCACAAAGAGATGCATTTTTAAAAATCACTATTCTTCTGATGAAAGTGTTTATATTGTGTTGTCAGTAAGTCTTGAAAAAACTCATTTACACAAGGGACCTCAGTCATAAGCTTAAATTATACCTCTGCCACAGAAACAGCTTACCTGGTTCTCCCTCAAAAGTATCTCACACAGCAGCACAGCTCATTTATTCCCCCAGTATTTCCCCCAATAGGAGAGAGAATTTGTTTGTTAGTCTGTTGGGAAGGGAGATGTCCAAGATCCCATAAAATCCTCCCTGTCTTGCACAGATTTATGCCCAGCACTGGCTCCTGTGGCTGCACAGGAGCAGGAGGCTGGCAGACATTGCACTGAGGTACCACAAGTTACAGTGCGGCCAAAGCACCGTGTTCCACTGGGATTCCTTCATCTCCTTCATGTGGATAGGAGGGATTTGTTATTCCTGCCATTCCCTTGCCCCATAACAAGGCTGTGCCCAAGTCAGCTGTTAAAAAAGCTGGGGACACTCAAGGTAACTTTTTCATCTTTAGCCAGAGATTTGAGAAAGGGATTTTACCTCAGGATCCTCAAACCAGCACTCCAGGAGCACTCCATAGGCAGTCCCGATGCACACTGATTCCTGGGAAGCATCTACCTTTAGGGACATGGGTTGTTCCCTTTAATTATAACCAGAAGTATGTTTATAACCACAGTGTGCACGCGTGTGCTTCAACTCTGACTTGAATTCCTACTTGTGGGAAAAGGGATTGCACACCCAAGCTCTGCCTTGAGCCCGGAACAGATACCATTTCTGCATTTCTTACCTCAAGAATACCTAGCACAAAGCATATTCTTGATGCAGTTAACTGATTTTTAACCAAAACTGCCTTCTGGATGGACTCTAGCTTATTTGATTATATGTTAATCAGAACTAAAGATAGAACTGAAAGGAATAAAAACTTTCATCCATCCACAAGACTTGTGGGTTTATTTTACTTGCAAGCAGATCCCATCTGATCTGTCACTTAATTTAAAAAGTTTTCTAGATTTAGCTATCTTTCAAAGAAGCCCATGACTACACAAACACTAGTGATATATGTAAGTTAAAAAGCATTAATTTACCATGAATCAAAAAAGAGCTTTTTTTCTTTGGTATTCAGGATTTAGGTTGGGTTATTGTTTGGTTTGGGGTTTTTTCCTTTTTTAGGTTAAGGTTCTGTTATCTTTTAAAGTTCAAGGATAAGGGACCATATCCTCCTCGCTGAAAGTTACTTCCTTAGCATTCTCTTACAAATTCATCACAAAACCACCAAACATTTTTATTCCTTCTTTTGGTTAGGAAACGTTAACACGTAGCTATAAGCAGATGAGTGGAAATACATTAGCAGAGCTTTCCTGCAGTCCACACTATGACTGAGCTCAGATATTTACTCATATGAACTATACCACTCAGTGAGATTGTCAATAAGAGTTAATTATATAAAGGTTCCACTAGACAGTATGATAACAATTTTCGATTTTTTTTTTCGGATGATTCTGCTTTTTGAGCTAGGAAAAAATACTTTAGAGGTAATAACATTTACTTTATTCAGTGGCTTTAAGAAATGATGAGCATGCTTCAGGTTTTATACAGAGTCCTGAATACTGGCTAGACTCTTACAATTATGATTTTTTTTCTGGGCAAGCTACTTTCAGTGACAGGTAGCACATCATCATTCCACTTTGCAGAAAATGGACTCTCTTTTTTATGCATTCACAAACACTCAAATGATATAAACTTGGGGTTTTTTACTTATTGGCTGCTGATGCATAAAATGCAGGACCAGCTCCTATTGTGTTATTGTCTGGCTCCCATTAGCATGTTAATATAAATAACAAATTTCAGGGGTATATCGGGGGTGAGCTAAGACACCCCATTTTCAGGAGGTTCTGTTCTGATATCAAGCTTTCATTACCCTTAAGAATTTGGATACTCCAGCATGCGAGGGGAGAATAGTAGGAAGAGTGCCTCATACTCAGCATGATGACGCCATCAACTTTCACTGGACTATTTTCAACATTCAGGTCCAGGGTTAAAATCTGATTTATTGATGTAGCATGTTACCTATGGCTCACCTTGGAAGCAGGAAGGTCCTTCAAGAGTTTTTGTATGTTTATTTGCAAGATCAGAGAGCTGGTGTTCAAGGGTCGAAAGCCAGACAAAACTGTAGCATCCAAAGGGGAGACAAAAACCACCAACTGCAGAGACAGGACTTTAAATCCATGTGAGCAGTCGATAACAAAAACCACAAACCACAGACTTGGGAATTCAACAATTCTCAAACTCAATTCACTCTCAAGGCTGAATTATTCAGTACACTTCTTTTTTTTTTTTTCTCCTGGTAGAGTTTGCAAAAGCTGTCAAGGAAGAGATTGTCAAATTAGAAGGCAAATCAGAAGAGATGTGTTTTCCTCCCTCTTTTTCAAGTTTTAAGGAAGCTTTCTCAAGATAGATTAAAATTGCATGTGACAAGCGGCAGCACGCAGAGTACTCTCTATTAACAATGTGAATGGTATAAAGATAAAGAAAAAGATGGTAATCTGCTATAAAGAGGTCATGAAAGTGGTCCATCATATCAAAGAGCTTGTATTCATGTTAAGCTGTTTGCAGTCTTCTGGGCAGTATGTCCTACTTTGAGCCTGCAACTTTTCCTTAGGCAGTAAAGTTTTCTCCAACGGCAACACGGGGAAAACAACAACTGAAAAAGAAAAAAAGAAACCAAAAATCCCATTGATGAGCTGCAGTCTTGTTTTTCCTCATAACCTTCATTCAGACAATTCATTCATTATCCACACCCCTTCAACTCACTCTGGAAAACGCAGCTGAGTCCCAGTTGTATCAGGACATTCGCTGTCAGATGCATACTCCTAATCCTCTAGTACAGCACAGCTTCTAGTGACATTTGATGGCATCTCAGAGATTTGACACACTTCTCCTCTGCTCAGTGCAAGAGAGACACTTGGCTCTTCCTTCAGGACCTGCTGTGAGAAAGCTACCTACCATCATTCAGAAAACCCCAAAATGACATTTTACTCATTCTGACATGGGAACAGCTTACAGGCCTCCTGCAGAGGAAAGGACAAAGATCAGTACTATCTAGCATTTAACACTGGTTTTATGCATTATGTTTTTAAAATCTGAGCAGATGTCAATAAATGACATGCGATTTCAAACAAAAAGCCCTAAGATTTTATAAAAACCATAATGAAATTACACTACTATTCCTTCTTTCCTCAAAGTACGTAATTCTGATCTCAACATCTTCAAATGACTCCACATTATTACCTGTACTCAAGAACAGCTATTTTTTCATGTTAACATCATCAAAGTGATGATACCACCCTCCCTTTAGTTAGCACTAATCTGTTTCCATATGATGTCTAGAAGTCAATGACGAGAGAAAGCCCAAAGCCACATACCTATTTTCTAACTACCCTCCCCTTAAAAGCATTCCTAAAATCTGTGGAGAGTATCTAACTCATCTCAAGAATGACACTGCTCAGAAAAGCATCATCTCAAATAAAACCTCAGCTGTAGTTACTCAGATTTCCATTTCTTGTATGTTTACCTAAGCATTTTCTACTTTTCAGCAGCAGAAAAAGATATATCCATCAGGAACAGAAGGGTAACAGTATGTATGAAGGAGAGTGAGGCAGAAAGTCTGGCACAGCCAGTAACAAAAAAATTTTTGATAGATGTATCAATCTTTGAGCCTACAATGGCATTTCCCTTCTCCAGCCTGGACTGCAGGTGACTGCCTTTGGCAAAATGGCCTCCTTTAACCACAGCAATGTTCTCCTTGTTCTCTGACTTTTGGTGCTACTCTTTAATTACAGATCCTCACACTTTGATTTTTTGGGCTAAAAAAAATCTTGTTAGTTCTGTTGCTTTAATAACTTAGTTGCTCTATGTGTTTTCTTGATTTCCTGAAATACCCCTGGCCTCCCTACTTCCCTTTTGTTAAAGAAAAAGGTACTCCCATGATGAGCTGTGCCCAAATGGGCAAATGCAAGTCAAGCAATTATAAATACTCAACACAGATACTTGATAAGCTCTGGTTGCAGCACAGCCATCATAAAAATTCTGGTGCAAGCTGCCTTACTTTCTTCCAGAAATGCATTTGTTTCATGAATGTCTCTGCTTTGAAGGTGACTTCATTGCCAGCAATCCTTGTGTTGCTGCCAGAACACTGGGAAAAAGCTTTATTTCAAGAAAAGAAAGACGAACGTGTCAATTGATGATGACAGAACTGTTGTAGGTCAAACAGTTAAACTTATTCCGACTCTGTGTGCAGCAGGCTTGGGGATTTTTTTTTCCTAACTTCTGAGTGCACTGTATTATGCGAGGGCAGCCTGAGCTAAACAGAAAAAAACCCAGACTTATTGTGATCAGTACAAATTGTAAGTCTCAGGATAAGGTTAATAAGATCATCCCACTGCATCACGCAATGACCTTCTAGGACCAAAGTTAATTAGTGCAGCATTCATTAGGGATCTCAAACATAACATAGTCCCCTCAACTGGGAAAATCTGCAGTCGACACAGGAGTAAGCTCAACACAACTAGGAGTGCCTGCAAGAAGAGAAACATGCAATCAGTGATAACAAAATGGCAGATATAACCTGGTTTTCACAAACAGGCTCAGGAAGGAAATGTTGCACTTGCTTTGAGACACAGCACATTATATTTACTGCTGTTATCTCCAGAGACATCGGCATTTGCTTACACAGTGCACTTAGAGCTTTGGAGAATAGATGCCTTTGTTTACTAGCAGTGATGTCCAAATAGTTTCATGGGCTCTCCAAGCACCAGACTGAAAAATTTCCATCTCCAAGCACCTGTATTAGAAACATCTCAGCACGTTCAAATTGCTGCTATTTAAAAAAACAAAGCAAGATATTTCAGTTATAGGAGAAGGAAAAAGAAACTACCACTTCATCACCAGGCTGCCCAGAGATCACTCTGCAGCAAGCTTCAATCCCAAGGTAGCAATGAGCTTGTGGTCCCGCAGGATAAAAAACACACTCTGGTAAATGCATTAATATCACTTTGTAGTTGATATATTTGTCTGTCCTGGACAGAGGGCAAGCTATAGAACAGCACAGCCATCTTGGTCAGGGCCAAACTACCAAAATATAGCCAAATAATATATAAAATAATATAAAAACTAAAGGCAAATTGTACAGTAATTCAAAATCTGGTCACACATGATCACTGGACTTTGACTGTACTTTACAGGTATCTGTCAGTAGTCCTTGATAGCTCCTCTGTCCTCCCTCCTCTTTTGACATATCACCAGCATTAGCCTGAACCTGATTTTGTGTTACAGATTAGAAAGTTTCTGTCTCTAGAGAATTTACATACATATGAATAACCTGATAGCCCTCATGAACCTTCTTTTCCCTAAAAGACATTCTGGTATATGTAGTTCTACCAAGTTCTATAAAATTTGCCCCTTCTTCACTGCAGCAGGTAAAGCGGCAGGACTGCTGAAGCCTGATCCTTCATTTCAGAGAAAGCGCTCTGACTGACAGTACCTCTTAAGAATTGTCTTTCTCCCTGCATGCTTGGCGAAACAAACAAATCACATTGGTTTTTCCAGTGCCAAGATGAATATTTGTGTGGCATTTATTGAGACTAGTAGAGAATTTCACATGATTAGATGTGAAAACATATACCGATGTCATCAAAATCTCTGTCCCTCAAAAATATGATCACAATGCTAACAACTGTAACAGCTACATACTATTTTGCTATCTATTATTAATTCTTAACAACAACAAGGCAGCATGAGTGAGTCACCTGACCACTGGTGGAATTATGCCTGGCTTATACAATCACGTTTTACAGATACTGTTTTTCTATTGAAAAGGGAGGGTAAAGGGGGGAACACCTTTCAGACATAAGCAATGTTGCCAAAGCACTAGGAGGCAAGTTATACTAGTAAACAACTTTTCTCATTAATATCCTCTCCTTTCCCAGAATGCATCTTATTTCGATGATATACTTTTTTCTTTAAGAAGAAGAAAAGCTTCTACTAGAAGATGATGCTATTTCTAGAACCGTTATCAGCAGTCTTTAAACAGTAGGCTGAACATCCACACCAGTCTGAACTTTCTGAGCTCATCGTGGCCTTTGATATTTGCTTCAACTATTATAAAAGGGAGAGAGAGAAAAAGAAAATGAAGTTAAATGGAGCAGCCAGTTCTCAGCTTTTCCCCTCATGACACCCACCAGCCTCCCAGCCTACAAACCCAGAAAGCGAAGCAGCACCTTACGAATCTCCTACTTGTCAGGATAAACATGCCTAATGGCAGACATCTCCTCAGCCCCCACCTCCTGCCGTCCCCTCCAGCTATGGCTGGGTCTCGGGTGCCTGAGGTTTCTCAGCCGTGCTTTAACTCTTTTTACCCCGTCAACCACCCGGGCCAAAATATGAATCTGCTGAATGAAGATCTCCGTTCCGCCCGGGGTACATCTCTAACACGCTCTCCTCCCCGGGTCCCGCCTGCGAGGGCGCGCGTTCCGGATAGCGAGGCATGCCGTCCCCTCCAGCTATGGCTGGGTCTCGGGTGCCTGAGGTTTCTCAGCCGTGCTTTAACTCTTTTTACCCCGTCAACCACCCGGGCCAAAATATGAATCTGCTGAATGAAGATCTCCGTTCCGCCCGGGGTACATCTCTAACACGCTCTCCTCCCCGGGTCCCGCCTGCGAGGGCGCGCGTTCCGGATAGCGAGGCATTCGCGGTCAATTAGCCGAAGAACGGGATCGTCTCCGAGCAGGAGGGGGCACTGAGGCACAATGGCACCGGGCACGGGACAAGCGGACCGCGGGCCGGCGCCGGAGGGCC
>NW_008236509.1:2022013-2046732 GCF_000691975.1 Corvus brachyrhynchos | reverse complement strand
CTGCTGCAGGGCCGGGGGCCCGGGGCTGCCCTGCTGCTCCCCTGGCCCTCCCAGCGCTCGGGGCGAAGCGCAGAGGCGCGGGGGGCTCGTAGCTCGGTTTAACTGGAACACGATTTAACCCAACTCCCCAGTTCCCAGTTCTGTATGTCACAAGCTACAAAGACAATTCCTCGCATATCTGTAGCAGATAGGGGGGCTGTAGGTCTGACAAGGTGTACACTGGGTGGTTTTCTGCGTGTATGTCAGGATTACGGTTTCCGCATCATGGCAAAACACTCTTACTTAAAAACTTTAACTTAAGGAAGCTTTCTCATAAGGAAGGTGAGCTCCAGCTGCACAAAATCGTGAAAAGATTGAGGACATGTCTCTGGACAGAAGGGGAAGGCAAATTGCAGTTTAGAGTAGCAGCTTATTGTATTTATTTTTACATCATCAAGTTGAGTTTGCTCAGTATGAGGAGAAATTTAGAGAGTTAAAAGAGAAGTTGATAAACATTTGCAGTACTGGGAAGCCTTGCTGTTAGATCAGCCGGTCATCACAAGACTCTATTCATTGCTTCATTATTCTCTGAAATAAATCACTCCGTTTAGCATAGGGCAGTCTAATGACACTCTGTTCTTAAATATTTTTCTGTAATTCTGTGAGTAACACTCAGAGTGCAACTTCCTGACAAATCCTTGGATATGCTGAAGGACTGGAGAAAACAACTGAAACTAAGTAAAAACATACTCGATGGGGGAAAAAGATGTGCTATCACAATAAATGAATAAGGAATTTTCTGTCATTCAGTTCGCTTATAGGCAAAGCTGTTTGCAGCCATTCTGGCTTTTCACTACTTAAAATATTCAAATTGGAGTGATTCATGCAATGTTTGATAAGGATTCTTTAAAAGTAGGCAAATTTAATTGTTTCGTTCATATAGGCAGATTTAATTACTTTGTTCATATAAGCAGTAATTTTTGTGACAGACACCTGTGATTTTCTGTAATTTTCATTTACTAAAGGATCAATCACATATTTGTATATCAGGTCATGGCTCCAAAGACATCTGTTTAAATCAGTCCTCACTTTGGATACGAAACTACTTGAAATGCATATGGAGACTTTAACCTCCGCTACTTGGATAACAGCTTTTCAGATTCCTTTCAGAAACTACCTGCTTTTTTTTTTCCGTCAGCCTCGGGCAAAAAGAGTACCTGGCATCTGTTTGGGAGTGATTTTAAAACATGGTGTGCTCAGTAAAAATTTATCACCTCTACCTAAAGGTGAAAAAAAAAAAAAAAATTTAAATGTGTGTTTATTTCTACCTGTTTTGCTTGAACTGTTATTATACAACAGCCTTCCGGTGTTGTTGCGAACCTGCTCGATTACACAGAGCAGCAGTCCCTAACCTTCGCCAGCCAATGTGCAACAACAGTGAGCAATTATGCTGCAGGCAGCATCTTCCCATTGGCCTCAATCTGAACATTTTTATTTTTTGCAGCTGCAGCCAGTCTCAGAGGGTCTAGCGGGCAACACGCTACCCATAAGCCCTGACTTGGAAAATACTTCTGTGAAGGGGTAATGTCAGGAATTTGTTAATTTACCTAGTCTCATATTTCTTTGATTAAAATATATAATATCCTAGTAAACTGGCTGTTCATGTGGTTTTTTTAGCTGGTCCTTAGTTGTGATGCTATGGGCTGTAAGAAGGCAGGGCACATGACTTCCAAAATGAAGCAATACGATTCGCAGTCAAAGGGCAGTAAGTACACTGACCAAACCCTGCTTGCTTCATGTAGTGAGTTTCATTGACTTAACAAGGGCAAAATGGCCTTAAAAAGCCCTGACAGCTGATCTGTTCCCTTTCCAGCCACTAGTGGCCTAAACATAGGGATGTGAAGAAAAGCAGTGCTGAAGGACAGCATCTCCTTGTCAGAACCCGGCAAGAGATGAAGCTGTCCTTGTTCCTGCCCCCCGAGGTGTGATGGGCTTTAGTCAAACTGAGTAACTTGCTCTTAGGCCACCCAAAAGTAAAAATGTCTACACCATTAGAATGGAGAAAAGTGCATTATTAGGTACATGATTAGGTATTTTACAGGAATTAGTGCATGGGGCAATGCTTTCAAAAGTGTTTCTGAAATAAAGTTGCCACTTGCCTAAACCCAGCGACATGGTGGATACAGACAATTCTGCAGCACATTTGGTTGAAGCCATTCATGGATGTTGGCTCTGTGCCCCATCAGGAGTTGTTAGAAAAACCAGCCCCTAACTGAGGGAGGGAGGGAGCTGAGGGGCTGCTGAGCCTGATGCCAGCGTTTGTCTCCAAGCTCAGCCTCCCGGCGCCCCTCAGTCCCAGCACTGAGCAGCCAGATCCCTGGAGATCCACTCCTCTCCTGCCTGACATCTGATGCGCTTGGCTCTGTGGCTCCCTGCCATCTGAGTGTTTGCTGTGTGACTCAGGCCAGGAGGGACTGGATGCTTGTGGTGTGCACCACATCTTTATTTTTCATGCAGTTTCCCCCTGTTGTGGGGAGTGCTGCATGTGCTTCGAGCATGAGTTAAGGGCTAATGAGATCTGGGTTTAATGCGCTGGTCCACTGGATTTAAAGGGTGACACGAGTGAGTCAGATTTTAAAGCTTTTCAGAAAACTGAAAATGTAAATTAGGCATTTAGTGAAAAATCTTCAATTAGTTCAGTAAGAGTTATATGTCAGAGCAACCTTGAAAATCCCAATAGGCATCCTTAAGCATTTAGATACCTTAATAAGCTGACTCGTTTTCTGTTCCATTTTAAAATGTCAATAATATTTCTGTATCATAGAAGGGCTTTATGAGGTTAAATTGTAAAGTCTGAACACATCAAGTATGTAATACATTCATAAAGGAGAGTCAGATAGACCTCTCAGAGGACCTTCCAAGATCATGGAATATCACCCCATGGCACCAGATAAAGCAAATATTGTAGAGGAGGAATGGGTGTTGCTTGAGCAAAAGAATTCATTGAAGGAAAAAGAAAAAAAAAATCCAAAAAACCAAAACAACAACAACAACAAAATCATGAAAGCAGAAAATCTTAATGCAGAGACTGACCATTAAAAGAGGAATTAAGACAAAAAGCTGATTATGAAGGTAAAGGTTATAAAAAAAGTCCAGGCCATTAATCATAGTGTACTTTCCTTAATTTTGTAGTAGAAAAATGAATAGAAATAAAAAGTAAACTTTCTGTTGCTTTGGATTGCACATCTTGAGGATGAGTCAGCAGGGTCTTAAAATATTCTTAATTACGTTGTTTAAAATTGACTAATAGATGCTAAAACAGAATACATCATGAATACTGTGGGCATAGTGATGGCCATTAGGCATAAAGTATTCTACAGGTCGTAAGTACGAGATCAGTATTGCACAGTGACAGAAAGCCAGATTTTAGTACTTGATGGAGGTAAAGATAGTTGATAGTCAAGAAATTAAAAAATTTGGGAGTGGAAATATGATGGATATTGAAGACAAAATGTATGAGAGGCTGCAGTTACGGTCTTGAGTGGAATTTAAGGATCTTACGAATCAGTACTTTATATTTTGATGTGTACTTTCAGTTTCACGACAGAGAAAAGCACAAAGAAACAAAAAGCCAAAGAGGTATAAACGTGGCCTCCCAGCCCAGGGGTTGAATGTGAGAGCCAAGGTATTCTGTGGAGAGTGTTGTTCCAATAGACTGGTCATTCCCTAGAAAGCTAATACTTGCAGTTAAGTCGAACCTCAGAAAGTTTCCCTTTAATTCAGAACTGAGTTTAAAAACAAAACCTGTCTTCAAAAGGTGGTTTGATTCCTTAAAAAGGTATTTTAAAATTTTTATACCTCACATTGCTTCCTGATTTATTCCCACCTCATCCCCCAAATCTTCCAGGAGCATATCAAGCTGAAGATTTGCATCAAGACGCTAAGTGCATCTAGATTTATCTAGATAAAAAAACATTTGGAAGTTGTAAAGACATGAAAAACATTTAAGTGGGTGAAATAACTTCCAGTATGTTTTTTATGTTTATGGTACTCACTGTGAGCCATTGCTTTCCATATTTTTAATTTTCTTTTCCTGATGGTATTCAATGTCTCCTGCTAGTGTGAGACTTCATAGGATAGAGGACAAGCATGATTCATATGCCCTCTCTTGAGGTCAGATTAATGAACACATGTGAGACCCAAGTTCCTTTGGGTTTCAAGAACCAAAACGCTCCTTCAGGAATTTAAAAAAATAAGGTAATATTATGTGTTTTAGACTAAAAATAGGTATTCTTTTTCTCTTTTGAAAAGTCAGAAACAAGTTTGAAGAAGGCAAAACCAATTACTTCCTGTTGCTTGAATTCTAAATTGTTCTGCTAGCTTAATTTCCTCTAAACAAAGAGGCTCTCAGAAATTTTCCTGTCATACTGGAGGAGTTTAATATGTTTTTTTTTTTTCCTTGGAAATCTATTTTAAACAGATAGCTAAACTTTGAAACAAATTGTAGAAAAGAGCAAATCATGTTCAAAGAGACTACCTGTGTGCTTAATAATGGCTTGAAACTATAATTAAGGTAAAGAAATGTAAATAAAAATGAAGATTTTCATTTACTGTAACTGCATATAACTTTTTCCTAGAATGTAGTTTTGTTCTTTTTATGGGTAAGATAAAGATGTTTAGGTGTTTAAGTTGTGATTTACTCTTCAGAACCAGAGAAAAGGAAGACTACAAAGATTTTCCTCATGATAAAACTGAGCTTTGATCAGGCTGGAACACAGTCGTGTTAAATACTCTTCAGATATGAAAGAGCCCTGCACTACTGAAATCAGTTTATGTTTTTCAGAGGTGCAAAGCAACTGCAGTGTAGCAGCACTATAACTTGAGAAGCCAAACATGAGTAGGTTTTCTGTAGTCCCTGTGACCAGACTCACTCCACTGCTGTCCCATGGCTGCTCCTGGACACTGTGGGGACAAGAAAGGTTTCAGTCTATGAGAAAAAGGCAAGAGGAAGATGCCTTCTAGTCCTTCTTGGCCTCTGCATCCAGATTCAGTACAGGTGCGGAAAGTAGGAGCTTTCTGGGGCTCCCGTTTCCATTTTGGTTTTAATCCTCATTTATATGGGGATTTTACCAAATGTTTGTTGTTTACAGTCTGCCCTTATACACTGAAACTATAACAATGTGTAGCACTGTGTTAGATAGACTGATGCCAACTATACCCCTTTGTATTTAAAAGAAAAAAATGTATTTACTTATACACTATATATATATTAAATACTTATTTCCTGAAGCCATTGCAAGCCCATTTGTGAAGTAATACTACAAGTTAGAAATAACCTGCCAACTGAATCTGAAATGGGTCATCTCTACAGTCATCACACAGTTTATGCAAGTCTTTTCCATGTGTGCAGAGAACATTAAGGAAAATGGGTTATTTTCAGCTGCAAGTAACACAAATATCTATCACTGAAAACAACCTGAAAAGTAATGACCTTGGAAAATTAGGAAGCCTAATAGCATACAGTCTGTCCTACACCTGAATTTCCATCTTAAGTGCCAGTTTTGCTGATGAAGAGCAGTAGGCTAAATTTAGCCCTTGTACATACAAACTGGTTTTGCCACTATATCTTGATCACTGTATTTGTCATAGCTCTTATTTCAATGGGATTTGCACATTCCTCATGGGGGGGAGAGGGGAAAGAATTTTTAAATTATGCTTTCCTTAGAATTACCCATAATCTTTGAGCAGGCCACAGTTTACATTGGGCACACAAAGCTCTGACTGCTTAAGCAGAGGTGTTACTGTAACAGATTTATGGGTTATTAATTCCTAAAAACCCATGAGTTTGTGTTACAATAATGTTTTTAGAATTTTATAATGGTAGAATACCGAATTGTTATGTATTTGTGTGGTCCACACATTTAGTGACCCAAGTACAAGTGATCAGCCACATGTTCTCCCCAATAGCTTTCTGGAAAATTCCTTTCCAAACTAATTTGTGTGAGTTTAATTACACTGACAATTCAGAGACGTAGAAATGTAAGTCCGAAATTATTGCTGTCATAACAGCAGATCTGGTTAAACTCAGTCTCGAGGCTGTGCAGCTCTGTGCCAACTTCGGTGTGTAATACATAGAGGCTGAGGATAAACTGCAATTTATGTATTTTTGTTTAAAACCACATTTCTAGGGTTTAGCTCTTCCCCTGCTGAAAATAATGATCATTGCTGCTGTAGTGCAAAGCTGTACTTAAGAACATTGCACTGTACATCTTTTGCTATGTTTTGTCATTCATTTAAGCTCTTCTGTGGCTTTATTTAGACCAAAGAGATAAAGAGAGATTATTTTGACGTAAAGCTTTATGTCCCTTTCATATTGCTAACAAAATTTTAGTTTAAGGGATAAGAATTTAGAATAATTAATTATAGATGGAAGGAATGCTGTCAGTTGCAACTGCAGTTCCTAAATTTCATCATTTTGCAGGATCAATCCTTTTTGCACGCTTATTGTACTGTTAAGTAGAAAGTGCTTGATCCATTTATTTGGAGAGTGCAGAAAGAAAGTGTTGTGTATAACAGGTGGTGGCTTGCACATTCGTTACAATTGCTATTGTAGTCACACTGGGTATTGTGTGGTTTAAGCTGCTCAAGACGTTCAGCTGCCTCTTTTTTTGGATTTAGGCATTCATTAGCCAAGTTAGATCAGTTTGGCTTCCTTTGGCAGATGTGTGCACTGCAGGATTTGATCCTGTGTACCTCCCAAGGTTAGCTGGAATTCAGAAATACAGTAGATTCAGTCGAAACTGGCATGTGTGTCTGTATGTTTTAAACCAATTTACAGCTGATGTGTGTCTAGCAAAGATAAATGTTGGAAGAGTCTATAACCTGTCAGAAAAAGTTTTCAGATTCTTGCTGTAAATCCACCATAGTAAGAAAAAAAGTCAGGCACTAATGATGTTGGAGTTAAAACTTTCAAATAAGAAGAATGAGGATTTGAAGTAGGATAATTCCTGCCAAGATACTTTCTCACTTTCCTTTTTTTCCTGTTGAGTTTCACATGCACACAAAAAGAAAGCCTTGCTGACTTCTCTTGGAAATACATTTCTTCAGTTTGTTACATTTCCATCAGGGAGTTTGTTTAGAATATCCTAATTCTACCTTACAGTCTGTGAAACTCCCTAAATACTTTCTTTCCCCCTGTGATGGACCGCTCCTGTGTGTATACAAAACACTAAATATTTGCCTTTGAAAATTTCTTCTGGTAAGCCAGTCTTTATCATTCCCACTCAGGTTACTTTGGGCCTGGTTTCTCCATCCCTTTCCTAAATTATATGTGCATATACCAATGTTTCAGTTGTTTGCCCATCTGGGTGTTCCCACTCCATTTTTCAAGCAGCATCTCATTTTATTTACTGCCCCATTTCTAATCTCTTTAATTCATCTGTGTTTTAGTTCTCTGACTTCAACAATATAGTTTTTCTTGTCACATTTGGTGTGATTTCAGAACGCAGTAAGAGTTTCAGTAGCTGTGTAATCAATCAGTACATAAGGTTTGACCCATCTTAGACCCTTGTTGTCTCACTGGGCATCTGTCTGCAGCCATATAAAATTCCTTCAGAGTTTCCTTCTAAAGCTTTCTGCTTCTTTTGTTGTTTGCAAGAGGTTCATGGCTATGGAGTTCATGGTTTCACCAATACATATTAAGACATTCCAAAGCCGTTTCTCACATCTATCCAATTTTATAAATAATTACAACTTGCAACTCTGTACAAATTATCCTACTGTTATAGAAAGGAATGTACAATGCTAATTAGAAAATGATCAATGAGACCAACAGTCTTATGATCTTCTGTTTCCATTTGTAGCAGATGTTTTACCCATTTGAAAGAGGAGTTTATTTTTTTCCCCTAGAGAGGTGGAATGGATAAGATTAATGCCTAGTTATTCTAGCTCTTTTTGGGAAGCCAACCCTAAACAGGCTGATCTCAAGTACTCATTATGCTAAGTCCTCTCTCCACAGCATAAAGGAAGAGAGTGTTTCCTGAGCCTGGCTGCAGGGAAATGCAGCAGGTATTGAGTTGTTCTTGCTGAGTGCTGTCCTATTCCCTGTAGTAAGGCTGATGTAGGATGTGTGTAGTAGTGGCATTGTGGCAGTTCTTACCTGCTATAAAGAGATTTTAGGTCCATTAGCAACTAAATACAAGAGAAAACAGTTCTGGTATTGCTTCAAAAATATGTGAAGCTCTAAACAGAAAATTCTTTTATCCGTACAATTCTGGTTTTTTAAGCTATACCAATTTACTTGGGGTAATACAAGACACAAATCTAAACCAGTTGCTCAAATTTTGTTTACTTCTGTGATTGTGCTCTCTCCTGCAATAGATCATGCTATCAAGAAAGGTTCTTATTTCTCCAGATGCCACTAAGGCATCCATGGTAACACAAATCTAATGTAAACTTTTCTTCCTTTCTGTTTTCATTTTAAGTTGACAAATACTAAAGAGGACTAATGAGTTTTAAAAAGTGGAGATGAGAAATTAGGCTTAGCAGGTAAACAGCAGGTGAGGGGCTGACCGGGTTTTGTCCATTCGTTTTGTTTATTCTAAGTTCATAGGTGTTTCACAAATAAAGAGGGGTGAAACCTCAAGGTGCAGCAGACACAAGCATGGTGCCTGCAATTGTTCTGCTCAGGAGATGGACATGAGGAGCAGAACAGGCAGCCAAGCCTCTGAAGAGAGAGATACCACCCATATTCCTGAGGGCCAAAGAGCACCAAGCAGACTTGATGTCCCTTGGAAATTAGAGTTAGCAGAGGTGAAGCCTGGGGTTTTGAGGACCTGCCTGTGGGGACATAGTGGACAGGGAAGGCTGTGGATAGATATGCTGTATTATATCTCTGTTGTAAGAATTTCTGTTTCCATTTTATGTTACACTAAAACTTGCCCTTTTTTTGTCCTGATTTTAGAAGCCTTTTGAGCTTCTTTGTGGAGTTTGCTGTAGAAAAAAAGAAGATAAAGCAGATCTGTCCATATTCTTTGTCTGTCTTGGGGTCCTATTAATGGTTTGTTTGTTGACTGGGGGGTTGTTTGTGGGTTCAGTAGATTTCTAAGCCAGCCTGAGAATTCATGATTTGATGCTGACAGTCGGGCTGTGGCTATTCAGGAAAGAGGAAGCTTGGCCATTGTGGCTTCCCTTAATAAGGAAAACCTGTCACCTTGACTCTTCCCTGTGCAGCAGCATCACTGTTCCTGCCAGCTTCTCTTAGCTGCAGAAGGTGTAACATTTTTATATCTACTCTCATGCTCAGGTTAATGTCTTGTTCCTGCCTACCTTATTCGTTCTGTACCTGTCTCTTGTTCTGTTGTCATTGTGTTATAAAGAGAGAATTGACTAGTCAAGATGATTTCTTTCCTGCTGCTGCTAGGAGCCAGTGATGATAAAATAGCTAAAAGCGGTTCCTAAAATAGCAGTGCACAGGTATAGGTTTGCCAGAGCGATTTGATAGTGATTACTCTATCAGTCCTTCTGTAGTGTTACAAGTCAGACCCAGCACTGTGAACAAAAACTGCTCTTTCTTCCTTTGATGTATTTTTCTTCCTTCGATGTCTTTTTCTTCCTTCTTTTCTCTTTTTCTTGGGAGCTGGAAACCAGAACAGACCTTAATAGCAACAAAACCAGCAGCATCTTCAACCACTTCAACTTTACTTTCCTTGCCAGATTAGGGGGAAGCAGTTTTTCACCTTGAGGAACATCCAGAATTCAGTCTCAGGATTCACTTCTTATCCTAAAGGCTCTGTGCACTGAGAGAAGGAACAGTAATTTTGTTAAAATGGAAGGCTTGGGATTTGACATTTCGGTCGTTTGGCAGTTTTACCTCCCTCTTTTCTGTACCCCTCTCTATGAGGAAGATTTCCAGTGGTAGTTGTTGCCATGGCACTAAGCAGGACGAGGTGTCTACTTGAGTCTTAAAACTGGATGTTTACGGCCGTACTGTGAAAAATTATCCCTTCTGACAAGTCGGGCTTGTTTACGCAGAGTTAACACAGCACCACTCCTCTTCTTCCAAAGTGGAGAGAGGCTCTTCAGGTCATTCCCTGTGTGTCAAGGCAAATGTGAGCTTCAGCAGTGCTGGAAAAGGCTTAGAATTAGCTCTATCCTTCCACTCCCTCGTTAGCTGTTCAAATGAACAACCGCTTCACGCCCTGCCGAGCAGCTGATTGGCCTTGGAGGGAAGAAGCATCTGAAGCAGTATTAATGTTTCATTCAAAATCATGAGAGCCAGGGAGGAGGGGAATTAGGGAATTTAAAACCCCAAATCAGTAACTGCCTTTTACTTCACCAGGTCCTGCTCTCTTGAGCAGCATCCCTAATTTTCTCCCACACTGGATTTCCTCTCAGAATGGTCTTGCTGACTTTGTGAGATGTTTTTGCCAAGGGTAAATTTAACAGCTGTATTCTCTTTTCATTCTCCATTGTCTCCTTCTTCTCCCCAACCCTGTTGACAGTATCTGCTATGACATATCTGTACAGGAGATGGAGGGACAAGGAAGCTGTGCAGTCCCTCCGTCCTCTGCTCTTTTCCTTTCTCAAGTCTTCACTGCTGTATCAAGGCCGGTGAAAATCTCTTTTTATTTTCTCACCAAGCAAAGCAGATCAGAAAGCTGAAAAATTAGTGCCTTAAAATGCTATCTGAAAGAAATGTGAGCAAACTGGATGTGATAAAGCCATCAGTAAAGGAGTGTAGTGGAATGCGTGACAACAAGAACAGCCAGCTGCATCTGGGAAATATACAAGTCCTTGGACTCCAGCAGTATAAAACTTCCCAAGCTGTAAAAAACGAGCAATTCTTTCTTTTTTGTGGCAGTCCCAGCAGTTTGAAACATGGTTGGCAACTAATAATTGCAATCATAGAATCATTGATGTTAAAAGAAGCATTACCTCAAAGTGGGTGTTCACGTAAGATCTTGGATTCATTGTGCATAGTATAGCACGTGCTGGGGTTGTTAAATTTGGAACTGTTGCTAATAAATAAAAATAGTTTTATTCGGACAGGAATAGAAAAAATGTTAGATACAGAAGTGTTGCATAACCAGCCTTGATGAACAGGGAAGCACCCCTTTTACAGCGTTTCAAGAAGTGCTGTTCCCAGTAAATGACAGCAAATAGATCCTGAATCCCTAGGTCATCCTGAGGTAAATATTAATATTGTTGTTTTTAAAAACCCAAATGTTGCTTATTCTTTTACCTGTTAGCCGTGGGAAAAAAATAAGGGGAAAAAGCAAGCTTTGACAGAGCATTTCCTGACTCAGCAATTGAATGGAAGGAACGATGCTGACACACTTGGTTCAAGGTAATGGAAGGACTTCACCCCGCCTGAGAAGGTCTATGGACAACAAAACAGCACAGGAGATGCCTGCCTGTAAATCCTCCTAATCAAATATTACTCAACAATATGTTAATACATATGTGTTTGACTCAGGGATATTGTTTAGAGGCAGGAGTCATGGTTTAGTCGGCTGGAATAGATTACTACTTGGGGACTGTGAAAACTAAGGCTGTTTTTTTCATTTTGCCAGGCACTTGAGATATGATCTTGTAGAAATCTGTCAGTGCTGTTTTTCCCCGCCCTTTCAGCTGCTTTTTCAGTACTGATATGCAGTAAAAATTCCATCTAATGCCATGTCTGTAATCAGCAGAGAAAGCAGGGCATGTCTCAAGTGTGATGTCGGTAAAGCATTGAGCAGAAAACTGCCTAAAAACCAGCCAAGAGAAAACAGTGGGCCCAAGGATTTAGGTGGAAAGTAGCCTGCCAGATATGGCTCTCTCTATTTTCATAGCAAACACAAAACAAGAGCCTGGGCTTTGGCTCTATTGGGGCCTCTCAGCACTTTACTCTTATAAATAATAAACAGAATACATTTTCCTCCTGTGTAGGTTAGCAAATAGAAATGTGCCTTTGTTATCAGCAAGGAAGCCATAATTGAGAGGCAGTGATTTTGTGGAATACACATTCAAATGGGACTAAATAAAAGCATAAGGAGGATTTCAAAACTTCTATTTCTGTGCTGGGCCTCATATGTTTAGTTATGGAATTTATTCATGATACCTTTTTGCAAGCTTGGATTTGCATTCTCAGACTCAAATCATGCCACACACTCCAGCCTATATCTGACACAGCAACAGCTCCAACAGGGTAACTTTAGGTAATCTTTTGCATATCCCAGCATTTTGCCATTTACTGCCCCATTTTCAGCATAAGAGTTTTGAGTGTTTGCTTTCATGGCCTGGCTTGGATTGCAAATGCACTTATTGGTGTGACACCATTTGCAGCTGAAACTGAAAGGAATATGGTCATGGTAATCCTGTTCACATTATTGTAGCAGAAATGCAGAATAAAACGTATTTTTCTTGGAGAGGGACATGTTTTTAATGTGCCCCATTTCTGGTTTGTGTCCCCCTCACAACTGAGATTAAACAGTATATTTTAACTGACTCAGTTTATTTGCTCTTAAGGATATATATTTGTTTATTCATTTCAGTATACCTCGATGTATGTTGTAGTCATGTTTAGGAAACTTACAGAATTAATCACCCACCCCTTACATGAAAGTTGTCTAGAGAAATTAACAGTGGGTAACTCTACTCAACAACCTACTAACAGCACAGCTTTCTCAATTCTGGAAGTTTGGAACATGCAATTTTTGGAAGTGCTTGGTCCTTTTTCCCCTCTTTTTTCTTTTCTTCAGTTTTTTTCTTAACGAATGTAATCTCATGCTTACAAATGTCTTCTGTTTTCTTAACATTTACATTTTAGTCGTTCAAAGTATTATTCCTTTTTTCCTACATTCGTCTGAGTCAACCCAGTAGTGGGAATTGTTTTAAGGACATAGGATCACAGGGACTTCCTGAGAAAAGGATGTATACAAGCACCTGACTCTAAAGAAAAGATTTAAAGTAATGTTCACGTAATTCAGTTTTAGGTATATTTTTTCCTAATATAATCAAGCTATCAGACGAGTAATTTTATTTTATTCTTTCAGCCTAATTTTCTTTATTTATATTGAGGGGCCATGTGGAGCCAGGATAAGAAGTAGATATTGGTGGGTCCTTATCTACCTGTGTTGGATGACAAAGAAAAAAGTATCAAGTTCTCAAAAAATTATTGTAAAATCATTCCACTGAGGTGGCTGGAAAATTAGCAAATCCCATCAGTGCATTCCAGTTAGCAAGAAGAGTGGGATGTAGCTGTCTCTGGAGAAGTGAGGAACCCCCATTACTATTTCTAGAGACCAGAAGATGAAAAAACTGTGGCTATAAATTTACCACCCATTGTGTTTGTTTTTCCCTTAGAAGTAGCAGAATATTTTAAGTTCTTCAAAGCCAAGGAATTCCCCAGATCTGAGAGCAATCCAGCTGAGCAGGTCTTGGGCAAGGAGAGAAGACGTGAAAGCTCAGTGTTCCCATGCTGTTTTCTTAAGTATCCCGCAGCAGTGGTGCTCTGGTTTCTAGGAACAAGGGCCTGACACCAACATTTCCTTTACGCTCCTTGTAATTCTGGGAGGGAGGTAAGGAGAGCAGTGGTTCTCCCCTTGGAATAGGCCCAAGGAAGAGGAGCCATGAGTCTGCAAGAAGAAGGTTCCAAGGCTGATGGTCTCTTCTCTACATCCCATTTGTTTGTGTGCATCCACCTGGAGAGCCTGGTGCGAGCATCATGTGAAAAGTGTTATCACTGATTATAATTGAACCCGTCTTGAAAAAACTGTGCCCTACACCATGATTATAATTTCTCTCTCTGGAAAGGTTGTTTATCTTCTCTTTCTTGTTTATTGCTTGAGTGAACATAGCACATTTGAAATTCTGTTTTAGAAGAAGTAGGATACTGTGCAACTGGTGGTATTTCGCTGCAGAATAACCCCCAGAGGGATTTGTAATCCCCTGGTACTATCATCTAATAGTGAGCCAAATTGAATAATAAGCTCAGTGCTATGAATTCAGCCTCATACTCAGCCTCATTCTGCTTTGGTTAGCATTGCCTAGTAATTAATTATTACTCTGTATTTACGCTATCAATGACATCCAGAGGCTGGCCTAAGCATGCTGGAGCTGCTGGCAGCAGCAGCAGCAGCAGCAGCAATGTATGTACATGCAGATATTTTGTTCTCCCTCTGTAAATATGCACTGTAGACTGTCTTTTAAAGGAGTTGTTAACTGCGTCTTCCCTATAGCTAAAAGCCACCAGACACTACATGCTGGACACCACTCAAAGATGCACGATGACACATAGTTTACTATTAATGTTTACAGGATTTGGAATGTTGTAATTGATTTTGGCACTGAAAGTGCAGTCTGGTAAATTGCTTGTCACCTTTGTTTCATCCTCGGTCTCACTGAGAATCTCATATGCAATTAACTGTATTTGCTATACTGTATTTATTCTAAAGCACACAGCACATTACTGGTTTGCTGTTCGGTTCTCAGAAATGGGGACTTAATTGCTTACAAAAACACAACTCAAAATAAGGGGACCTTTGTGGTGAGGGACTTTTCTTCAGAGTAGAAAAATACAGAGACTTTAACATCATTCACGTTCCAAACTCACGGCCCTCCTGTACTTGAAATCTCCCTGACTTCAAGGACTGTAACTTGTGTGTAAAGGCATGACAAGTCAATCTCTGTTACCAACTTGTGTGGCACAGAGAGAGGAGCTGGATTTGCTGCACACCAGTGTGGTTAAGGACCGAAGTTAACAAGTTCTTGTGCTGTCTGTAAGACAGAGCAATTCCTTCTGCATGTAGAACTGGAAAGGAATTCTTTAAAGGAATGTATTTGCTCCACATCCTCTAGGTCACAAGGTGGAAGCAGCACTGAATGGCTCACATGAATTCTTCTGCCAGTTTATCCTGGCAATGTTTTCTATTTAAACAGCCAAAGCTCCAGAATTAGCATGGACTGTCTAGAAACCTCAATAAAACAAAGAGCTTTGCCAAGAAACAGTCTAGGACAGCAAAAAAAAGGTGAAGCCCTTCTCACAGATCAACAACAGGAATATGCAAAATTTTCCTTCCCAGGAATGAAGAGCTGCATTGTCTCCTGCTGTCATCCAGGTTGGATGTTGGAGGACAGGTCTGGTTCTCAAGTTTAGCCTGAGAGCACCTGCTCTTTTCATGTCATAGTGGATTGTTCAAGGAAGACCTAATCATAGATTTCCTTGCTGTCCTTGCTAAAGCAGAGGATGCTCTTTAGTTCCTCATGTTAAGAAACTAGCTGTTCTCATTTTTCCTGGAGAAAATAATTCCAGGAGATAAGATACCAATCGGGCTAAATTAACTTAATTAAAGAAAATGCAAATCCAGTAGAATACATTTTCTGGTAGAGAGTGTAGTTTCTACTTGCTGCAAGCACAAAATATCTCCAAGAGTCTGGACATGACAAATTGTGGCAATAATTATATGTCTAAAACATTAAAAATATCTTCTACCAGAATGCTGCATGAAAAGAAGAAATTTTTTTTGTTTTTTAAACTTTTGCAAATGAAAAAACAAGCTTAAATACCATGGACTTATTTCCAGGATATTCAAACTAGTTTAGATCTTACTTTTAATCCAGTTAATTATTTTGCGATTCTCCATTCAGCTAATAATCAGATTAAGGTTCTTATGTAATATGTAAAATGGTCTTTTGATAATAAAAGATTATGAAAGAAATGCTGCAGAGTTTGCTTTAGAAGAAAGCACAGCAAGATTGAAACCTACAGAATTCCAACTTGAAAGAGGCTATTAACTTTGATAGCAATTGCATGTACCATTACAATTAAATATTCCAAAAGAAGATGGGATGCATCACTTGGGGCATGGAAGACAAGTACAAATCTTTACTGTAGGAACCATTTAAGATTGTACATAAATACCATTCCTCGGATTTTCTGCTTAGATCTTCCAGAATTGCTACACTTACCAAAACCTCTACTTACAATTTTTTATTACAGATGTTGATTATAATTGCTTTGGAACTTTGTAGTTGCACAGGAGGGACATTAACCAGAGAAAGGCCAGCAAGATGGTTAGAGAGATAGAGCATTTCTCCTACAAGGAAAAGCTGAGAAAATCGGGTTTGTTCAGCCCAGAAAAGAAAAAGTGACCTAACTGTGGTCTTCCAGCACCTGAAGGAAGCCCACAAGAAAGAGGGTGACAGACTTTTTACAGGGGTATGTAGTGACAAGGGGAAATGGCTTCAAACTGAGAGTATGTGTAGATTAGATATTAGGAAAAATTTCTTTGCTGTGAGGGTGATGAGGCCCAGAAAAGTTGTGGGTGACTCATCCCTGGAAGTGTCCCAGGCCAGGTTGGATGGAGCTCTGAGCAACCTGGTCTGTTGGAAAGTGTCCCTGCCCTTGGCAGTTGGTTTGGAAGTAGATGATTTTTCAGGTCCCTTCCAACCCAAACCATTCTGTGATTCATGGTATTTCAGTCTTCCTGGAATCTACTCTGGAAAAAAAGAATGTCTTCTGTTTTACAACCTACGAACTGATGCTCAGCACGAGTTTTTTATGCTGCAGGGTTGGTGATGTGGCTTTTCAGCTCCCTGTATCACTTTTTTTCTGCAAAATCTGTTCATCCTGTCAGCCCTTCACGTGCTGGCCGTGTGCCTGCCGCCTCCCAGAAAGCAGGTGCATTTGGAGAGATGGCAGCTTTCTCAGGACTCAGTTATTTAATTAACTCATTTATAACTGGGCTATTTGAACAAGCCATCCCATCTGTCTAGTGGTCAAAATCTTGCTTGTGTGCTAAGCAATGGTTGTCAGACTCCCTGCATCCCTTCTATTTAGCTGCATCGTGCTTCTCTAGAAGAAACTGGAAAGTTGCTAGACTCACAATGAGAAGTGAGAACATCCAGACTCCATTTTTAACTTTCCAAACTGTTTTACCAAGTCTCACCTTGAGAACTATGCTGTATCTTGGTTTCTGCTCCTGTTTCTAAAAAGGCATGTAAGTAACTTTGACATTTATAAAGGGAAAAGCTACTTAGTGAGAAACAGTTTAACCACTGAGATGATTTAACAGCTTTGTCCTACAGTCTACTTGGTATTGTGAATAGAAAAACAAACAATTCTTCAAATATCTACTAGGGTTTCTGAACACATTTCTGCACTGTTTACATTCCATTAACATTCTTCAGATCCAGATTTACTCACAGTGGTTTAAACTGTGTATGTCCAGACAAATTTTAATGCTTTTTTGCAGCTTTCATGAGTAAATCTTGATTTTAAAAAGAAAAAACTACTCACCCTATAAACAATGGAAGATTCATTGATTATTTAAATAAGGACAGAAGGCTGTCACTTATGTCTCAGATGTGTAGCAGAGGTCACTAAACTTAAATAAAGACTGAAGAAAAATAGCTTGCAAATTGCTCTTTAAAACGTTATAAGTTACATCTTTCCAATTAAAAAATCTTGATTTTCATATCTTTTCCTATTCATATGATATTTGAAAGCACTGGAGAAAAAAATATTTTTAATGGACCTTCATGTCATAATCCAAGAGGTTGAGTGGCATATTGTAAGTTGATGGACAGTAGCCCTACAGGCAACATCATTTATTAAGCTTATGTCAGTGGTCAATATACATGTATTTAATACGTACTTCAAAATCTTATCTTTCCACCCATGCTGATGTATCTTAGACTTGGGATGGTCATGTGTGAGCGTGTATATCAGAGGGGAGGGATGGAGTGAGGGAGAAGAACAGAAAGCAAAGGAGAGACCTCTGAACACACAAACCAGTGCAAATTGGTGTGGATCCATCTGCAGTGTTGGAAAGATGGAGTGTATGAAGCGTGCCTGTTCATTGTCATTGAGGGAAATAAATTAAAATCTTCAGGATGGTTTTAAGTTATTACTGTTAATATTTTAATTGCTGGGCATTTTTAGATGCATCAAAGTAACTACTTCAAAGTGGTTGATACTTGTAAATAGGGTTCAAATGCAGCCATTGTATAAATGACTTTCTGTATGAGCGTAAGAGCTTCTGATCCTTTCTCTGGCCTTAGTCTCTGGTGTTCACAAGTTTCTTGAGTTGTGGCTCACTGTGGTTTTAAATATCTAAAATAAAAACACCTCCTGCTTTTCTTAGGTGGAAAATCCACCGCGAGGCCCCTTGCAGCTTTTGAAACCTCCAGGCAGATGCAAGGCTAATGTGTTTGGTGGAGTTACTATCAGCCTTAAAACCCTGAAATGCTGAAGCATTACTATCTTGACCTTTATGTCAAGATGAATGAAAAATAAATTAACTTGAGGCAGCAGGCCATTCTGCAGGACTGCATTTGTTGGAAGATGTCTGGTTTTATATAGAGGTGGAAGGGCAAAAATAGGCTGTTTTTCATAAAAGCTGAAATATCTTAATCTTGATGGTTGCCAGAATTTCTAGACTTAATGAACTCATTATCAATACTGTTCTGTGGCATTTCTATTTCATTATTCTGTGGGTACAAAGCTATGGGTGTTGTTGACAGGAAGGTACAAGAGGGATTGGCAAATGTGGAAGTTGACAGCCCACAGCATTATATCAAGTTTCATCTTTGTCCCTTGTCCCCCACCTGTCTCCTTTTAAAGATTTGTTTTCCTTATGAATCCAGCAGGTTCTCAGCAACTCCTGACCTTTTCACAGTAAGTGATTTGTTGAGTGTGCCCCTTTGGCTGTGTGTCAGGGCCACGTTTCTCCAGGTATAGGTGCTCAATTTGACTCAGGGAATTTAAGGGTATATTAATACATTAATCTTCCTGAATCACTGACAGCAGTTTTGCATCTCATCCATGAACTTCGACATTTATGTTGGAGAGCAGCAATCCCACAATTGCTTCACTGATGCTGAAGTGCCGGGCTCAGATTTATTATCATCTTGATTTTTTCCTCTTTTTAATCTGTTATAGCTCAATCAACGTGCATAAATCAGCAGCCGTAGGGAGTAAAGCCCTGAATTCATCCCTCAGTGAACTACAGTACAGCACAGTACCTCCAGTTTGCTGTTCCCTGAGAAAGCTGCACATTTTATGCCTCCTGCCCACTGTGGAGTGAGAAATACAAGAAGAAAAACCCCTCAAGCTTTCCAGTTTCAATTTTACATTCACAACTAAGTACAATATGAAATTATTCAGTTCATAAGAAATTGTTCAGTTCATAAGAGTTGTTGCTACTTGTTCTTTCTACAGATTTCTTTTAATAAAATGTCTTGCATGGCTGTACAATTAAACCCAAGAAAACAGAAATCCAGATATATTCAAATCTTACTCAAAGCATACATTCTTTAGTATATGCTTTGCAAAAATAAGCAAGTTGGAGTTCTTTTCTGTATTCAGATTTGCCAAGATTAGGAAGGCTTCCAAGAGCATCTCAGCTTTAAAATAATCCGTGTCTAGGAATGAGAAAGCAGAAGAGCAGTCTGAATGATAATTTTATCAAATCTGTTTCTCAGTTCTGTTCTTTAGCTGCTACATTCCTAAGATGTTTCACTTTAGATTTCTCTTGACTTTCTCTGTTTTCATATCTGTTCTACAGTTTTCTCTTAGACAGTGTTGTCGACAGACAAGACATTTGGACTTGATCTTAAAGATCTTTTCCAAGCCAAATGATTCTATGATTTTATGATTTCCAGAATTACCCACTCATAAGTCTGTGGAAGTCTTCAGCTATTTCTTTTTCTCTCTAGTAATGGAGTATGAATGGAAAAGAAATATATTCCTTTTTTTTTTTTCTAACAGTGAAATCATAGTAGACATGATTTGATTGTAAATTATTAATTCATTATCTTTCCTAGTAGTAAATATCCCTGTCAGCAAGGCTTCCATCACACCCTAATACATATGGAAGAGCCCAAAAAGCTTCCTTTTAAAAGTGGGAACCCTAAGTTCACAAAGAACAACAGACACAGAATACATTTGCCGTGGCTGAAATACTTTTTAAAAGAAGTCAGTGTGACGTTGCAGTGCATCTGGCTCCTCATCCAAGAAAGATAAATGCTTTCAAGGCTGTCTTTATTTCCCTGTGTGCCAACAACTCCTTCCTAAAAGAAAAATCAGGCTATTTAATCAGCTTAAGATGTTAGTGATTTGTGACAGTAATAAGCAATAAATTTCCTCTTTATCCCTATTAGTCTATGCAGGCAACTTTCTTGAAGTCCCTTGTGAGGTTTCAACACTTGCGACAACCTTTTTATGATCTGCCAGTATAGAGAAAGAAAATGAGTTTTGGCTCTTCCTTAAATGTAAAGCAAGTATTGTAAATATTGAACCACTGTGATGTGCCAAACTCCCATAATGAAGGCTTAGAGTAGTTGATTCTGAAAAGGAAGCTAATGAAATAATTGACCTCGTTTCCATTCCAAGCAATCTGACTTTAAAGAGAAGCTTGCACTTCTATTCAATGTAAATTGTCCAGAAAAGTAACACTGTCTTCTTATTTCTTACAGATTTATTTAAAAAAACCAAAAAAACAAGAACAGAAATACCACAACAAATTAAGAAAGGTTCAAAAATAGATATTTTTTGTTAGGTTATTCAAAATCAAAAAGGCTAAGAGTTTCCACTAGGCTAAATAATATTATAGAGAAGGAGAGACCACTGGTATGTGAAATTCAATGCTTCCAGTAGGAAAAAGATTGGAAGTTTGAAAGAAAATTACAGATTCTGACTAGAACTATGTGAGCAACACAACTCCTATTAATTTGGCTATCTCTGTGAAAGTATCTTTTAATCCTATTCATCACATTATAGATTTGTGTGTATATATTTAGTCTTTAGGTATTAATGTGAAACCTAAATTTTGCTAAAGCTCAAACAGCCCTTCATACTCTTTAGTGCTCTGTCCACATCTCCTATAGTCCTTTGGAGTAATTTCATTTCACACATTTTCCCACCAAAAGAAAGTCAGTCAGTGGGAGATTTGGGTAAATTACTTTTTTGTTCTTGTTTTACCCCTGAAAAGATTATCCCCTGAAGGAGATCAAAATTAAAAGAACGCAGTATTGCTACTTCTTTATTATTTTTTATTAGCATAACAAATGATATCACTGGTGGTTATTAACATAACCAGATTACTGTGGTTATTAACATAACCAGGTGAGACCCCACCTGCAGTGCTGGATCCAGCTCAGGGGTCCCCAGCACTGGAAGGACATGGAGCTGTTGGAGCCAGTCCAGATCAGGCCACCAAGATGATCAGAGAGATAGAGAATCTCACCTATGAGGAAAGGCTGAGAGAATTGGGGTTGTTCAGCCTGGAGAAGAGAAAGTGACCTAATTGCGGCCTTCCAGTACCTAAACGAGCTTACAAGAGAGAGGGACCATTTGCACAGCCTGGAGTGACAGGACATGGAAGAATGGCTTCTCACCGAGTATGTTTAGATGGGATATTGGGAAGAAATTCCTTACTGTGAGGGTTGTGAGGCACTGGCACAGGTTTCCCAGAGAAGCTGTGCCTGTCCCTGGATCCCTGGAAGTGTCCAAGGCCAGGTTGGATGGGGCTCTGAGCAACCTGGGCTAGTGGAAGGTGTCTCTGCCTGTGACAGAGGAGTTGGAACTGGATGATCTTTAAGGTCCCTCCCAACCCAAACCTTACTATGATTTTATGATCTCTCTAACTGTTGTTTTAGCACTTTGGTACAATATTACTGTACAGTTTTATGCAGATGGGAAATGAAATGCTGCTCTGTCATTTCCTTTAGTACTCTAAAACACTTTACTATTATTGCAACTTACTGGGCTTTCAAGGACTGTAATGGAACTTAGAACTTATTGGTGTGGTTCAAATAAGCTGTTTGCTCTTCCATAACCTGGGGACTTCCTGCTGCTGGCTATATACTGCAGAAATAAATGGCAATTTCTCTTCATTATTATTCATAGGGTCATAATATTCAAGATTAATGTGTGCTCTGATGGCTTAGTCATTAAAATATTCACAAATCTGGACGGTTTTGTAATTTTTAACACACACAATTTGTCCAAAAAAATTTCTACTAGAAAATTTTTCCTAGGTTATTCTTTATTCATTCTCCATCATTCATTTTGCTATTAAAACCTTTCATTCTGCTAATGAGGGAACACACACAGTATTTGCCAAAAGTGACTATAGTCATTTTCCATTACTAGATGAGAAGTTAAATCCTTCAATTACTGCATGAACTTCTATTTTGCATACCATAAAAAAAGCCAGGATAAACACTTGCAAAACATTAATTAACAACTCCGTTCACTTTGTGAAGAATCCCGCAAGAAAAAGAAAAGTCTAAGTGTATCCTATTAATTGTTTTCTCAGAATAGATAATCTGGTTCTAGGATTTAACACATCCAGAGAAGAAGGAGAAAAAGTGGGTGGGTGGAAATAGGCATTGTGGCTTTGGCTGCACTCACAGGAACTTTGCTCCTACAAAACACAAGTGCTCACTGCTCACAGGCCTGATGGTCATTGGAATTTGCAGTATCAGTGTCTAGCCCCAAAATTTCTTTCCCACTCGTCTTATCACCAGCTTTCCCTTTTAGCTAATGAGACACAAGCATGCCTCAAATGCCAAATGGCTTTTAGAAGATTTCATGTTACTTTGCTCCAGCTACTTTTCCTGTCCTGCAAATGTATCACTCTCAGTGATTCTTCCTAACAGGATAAAATAGAGCCATTAAAGCCCATCTCGATACACAGAGCACTTGAAAGTCTGGCATGGTATCTTTAGAACTGCTGTCCTCTCTTCTGTTATATTATTATTTATGGGATTTTTTCCCCCAGTTTATAGTATTTTACACTTGGTATTAGAAAACCAGAAGTATCCAGTAATTTTGCACATTTTATCAGTTCTATGAGGGGAGTATTGCAAGAGAATGTGGTAATAACCAAAAAGAACCAAGAATGAGGCATGGGAACCTGGGTGAATCTTACTACAGTCGAGTATATGCAGACATGAAAAATTCTTTTCTCTACTGCATTTTGTGTCCATGTCACTTGTGAAGCAGAAGCTTTAGTTTCCACGAGAGCAACAGCATCATTCTTTGTCAGTAGATACTACTGCAGGATGTCAGGGAAAAATGCAAGCCCTTGAACATATGACTCCTCTCAACTCTGTCTTTAAAAATCACTGCTCATCCAGCCAGCTGTCTGATTAGTAAAGGCTTTTTTTGTCACTTCCAAACTGTAGCAGAATATTATGTGTCAGCTAAGTTGTCAAAGAAATTCACTTTAATGCAGACTAAGTATATTAGAGGTCCGGTGTGCAACCAGTAATAAATTCTTCTTAGATCAAGTTCACATACAGTTTTTATTTTAATTAATCAGCTATCTAAGTATGAATTACAAACAAGACATTCTGCTTACATAATTTTTCTTCTTAATAAGCAAAACTTTCTTTTTACAAAACAAAAAGAGGGGTAATTTACTATGTTTTGAGTACTTTTTTTGTATTATTTAATGTCCATGAACAATTTGCTTTAAGTTTTGTTGGGTTTTCTTTTTTTGCTTCAAGCTTTAGTATTGTGATTTTATCAATAAACTATTGTGTCAATCTTATGTCAGTTTTGAATTGTATCACAGCGATTACTGCTAGAAAAATATTCTGCATAAACAAATCTCTTACTGCTTTTGCACTTTTTGTTGTGAATATTTTGTATGGCCATTTAGTAATCCTGATTTCATATTGAAATTGTGCTGTGGAATTTATGTAGATTTAAAGTAATTGACAAGTACCTTGGTGAAATCCTAGGTTACATTTCATTGATCTGGTTAATTTATGAGACTTAGTTAATATTAAGAAATACCTGGAAAAAACAAATTTGTAACCGAAGCAAAGCAGATGAAGAGAAAGCATACATGGATAAACTGGAATTTGTAACACTATTCAGGAATAAAAAGACATGCAGGCCACTCAGAGGATTAGAACAGTGTCTTAACCAACACAAGAGCTTTACATACCCTAAAGCCTACCTAGAAGATATAGAACACACAGCCAGGGAATAAAAAAAAAAATCACTAAAACAGCCTCAAATACCTGTGAGACCCAGCTACAAATATGTTTTCTGAGCATGGAGAATGTTACTACCCTGTGAAGCCCTGACAGTGATCTCATTTAGGCATGTTTTGTTGGTCCACACTCACAAATTCAGGGTCAGACAGAGAAGAGTCAGGGCATGTATGTGTTATAAAATTAATATAATCTGAGATTCATTCCCTTGGTTTTCAGCTGCCTTCCTTTAAAGAATTGCACTGGAAGTTTCTAAACACAGTATTAAGAATAATTAACAGCATTTCAGAGAAGAACACATTAACTGAGAATTATTCCTCTGCCCCAGGAGTCTTTGCAAAGGGACACCTTCCGTCCTGAACAAGTGCCAGTTATGTTAATTAAGGAAAACTTGTGAAGCACAGAGGAAACTACAGTGCAATCAGGCTAGAACTGCTTCAGATACTTGATCCTAGAACACTTCTCCACTGAAAAAGTTAGGGTGTTAGACTTCTAAGTTTGAAAAAAATCCAGTTGTTCCTACAATACCATTACTGAGCTGAACGATAGCTCACCTGGATGTCTTTGCACAAAAGAAAGACAATTTAGATTGTCAAAAGCACAGCTAGGATTTAAGCAATAGGCACTGATGTCTTCATTGTTTTGCAAGAAAGTGGACTTGTAAACACTTCAGATTCCTTAAAATCTCCCCCTAAACAACAAAAAAGTAATTAGAGGAGGAATTCCCCCCGCCCCCCCCACGCACC
>NW_008236509.1:2005358-2021968 GCF_000691975.1 Corvus brachyrhynchos | reverse complement strand
GAAATGACAGCTTGAAATTTCCACTGAATTTAGACAGAATCATATTCACAGAGGTTGACTGATCTGTCCCAATATATCCTAAAATCTAGAAATAGGATTATTCAGAAAAAAAATTATTATTTTATTTGAATGCCTTTTGAAATTTGTTGGGTATAAATAGGGGATGACTGCTTCTGTTGGACTAAAAATATCTGTATTGCAAGATTTTTAATGGCTAGGGTTTGTTTCACTGCTTGCTAGCCAAACTTCACCCAACAGACCAACTGTACATTACAATAATGCTTGAATATCTGAATAGTCATTTTAATAAAAACAGGAGAGTAAATCAGTATAGATTTTTTTTCGTATGGTGGCTCTTAGTGGAATCTTTTGGAGTCAGATGAATCCAAATAGTATAATTCATGCTTTTTGACTCCATAACTCCAATTGCATGTCTAGACACATAAATTGATCTCTGTTAGCTATTGACCTTACCCATTGTTGGCTAATTTAGGTATTTTATTCTGTATAAAACTTAGCAATCCAAATGTTAACTTGATAAACACAAGAAGGAAAAAAAAATACTTCAATCCTTGTTTCACATATGAACAGACAAAGCCACCACTATTATTTCTGTATTTTGCTTGTCTCTTTTTTTGGTGAGGTTTTTCAACATCAGAGATTTAGAGGGTAAGGCACAACCATTTGTTCCAGAAAAAACAAGTCACAGGCCTGCAATGTGGTACTGTCAGAATTTGGATGGAATCATTATACGTTTATCTTTGGTCTTACAGCCTCCCATACTGAACAACAATCATGCAACATATATGTAAAAATTCAACTTTATTCAAATTATTTTAGAACAATCTATGATTTCATTCAAAGTCAATATAAAAGTTTATGTTCAGTGGATCTATACTGAAAACCTTTGGAATACAAAGAGAAGCATAATTTTGTTTCCTTCTTTACTAGCCAGCCTACAAAGTGCAGTTACATCTTACAGCGTTACTGAAATTTTGGTTATTGTGGTCTAAAAAAATGTTACCCACTTAGTATTTTTTCCCTGCCAAAGTCAGATTATGCTACTAGCCTACTTGGTGGTGCTCAAACATTGGAATAGGTTGCGCGCTGAGGCTGGGGAGGTCACCATCTTTGGAGAAATTTCATCTGGGCACATTGTGGGCATCCCAGGTGAGGTGACCTTGCTTGGGCAGAGTGTTGAATTAAATGATCTGGAGGGTCCCTTCCCCAAGGGCTCTGTGATTCTGTTTAAGAGGAGAATCTGAAGACAAGGTAATTTATATTCCTGTCATACAATCTCTTGACATAAAAAGTGGGATTTTTCTTTTCTGTGTAACAGATCTACTTCAAATTGTAAGTAAAAAAATTTTAAAAGATTCATCATTCAGCAATGACCAAACTGAGTCTTTTTGATAAAAGGACTGAGGGGCTTTTTATGTCACTGATTGTAATAAAATCTGTCACAGACCGAAAGGCCACGTTAATCTCTCCAGACTTTGGTAACAACTGATGGTGTTATCCATAGGTAGAAAATTCTATTTCACTTGCTACTTCCACATCATTTTTAACCTTGTGATTGCTACCACATAAAACCCCAGAAAAAATTATGCTGATAAGCACAGTAGATAACTAAGGTGGAAGTCAGTAGAGTACCAGGGACTGAAACATGGAAACCTGGTCAAAAATTGATCGTGACATCAGAATATCTGTAAGACAATGCCTTGAGCAAGATACTCAGAGAGCCTGTGTCCTTTCTGGAAACGATAGCTGAGTTCTTGGTTGTTGGAACTGCATGGAAATAAGGGCAGTGCCTCCTGAGTCCTCTAACAATGAAGTCACGGTCTCAACAGACAAAGAATTAGAGGAAGCTACCAAGTCTCAAGAATATTTAAGCTGGGGCTGCCCTGAAGGTCTGTCCTCTTGTTTTCTGTTTGTCAAAAGGCCTCCTTTGCTAGTGTGGAACACATTGTCCAGCATCAATACGCTGTAATACTGTCCAAGTATTCTGACACGCTGGAATTTGGGAGCTCAGCTCTTAGCGCAGCCATGATGACAAAGGTGGAATTAAGACATTTTGACTTGGATTCATATCACCCCCTCAAGACGCTTGGCTGGCATCATGGCATTCACAGAGGGAATTTAGAAGCAGCTGGATTTCTGAGGAACACATTTCTGTGCTGTGGATCTCATTTCTGTGAGGACAAAAAAGTAGACTTACCCTGCTCTCATTACAAAGCAGAGGAAATCACTGGCATCAGATGAGTACTGCTACCACAGGAGAATACAGATAAACAGGCTTAGAAAAACTGAGACATCTGGAAAGATGGAGTAAAAATTATACAGAAAATACAGTATGTAACAGTACAAGTGGCTAATGGAAAAGCAGCTCCAGGATGCAGCCAAAAATCTCTTCACGTGGGACTGCTCACCTCAGCTATTCACAATGGATCTGCACTGTTGAAAATTGCCAGCCAGGCATGCAGGATGTGAAAATTACTGTCTGATGAAAGGGAACAGCTTAGAGCACTACCCTTTAGTCCTGCTGTCTTGCACAGAAGTAAGACAGATACGTGATGGTCCCTTTTCCCCCCACAGAAATAAAACTGCCATATAAAAACTTCTTCCTGACACAAGGAAGAAGTAAGACCAAGATGGTGGATAAACAATCCCCTCTCAAGCTGTGACCTGCACTGTTTAGTACCCAGCTTCTCTGGAAGCAAGCTGTGAGATAATGCTGTTATATTATCAAATTCAGAGGTGTGTTATTAAAGCCCCCCAAACTCTCCAAATGAGAAACAGTTCATATTGCCCTCGGTTTTTTTCTCATGGTGTCTGTTCTCTAGAAAACTTCCTCTGCTAAAGTCATCTTCAGGGTAGGGTAGGGTAGGGTAGGGGACTGCTGGTCTGCTTTTCCAATTGTTTCCCACCTTCTTATTCACACACCCTTAGCATTGGGCAGTCTTCTGTTTTCACCTTGTAATCTGCTGGCTGGTTCTGACAATTCCAAATTTCTTATTTCTTTTAATGCTGGATCATTTACTTTAATCAGTTCTTTTTAAAAAATGGCCTTTTTGCAGACCTCTGAAGTATTTCTTGCTTCTTCTCCAGGGAAGCCAGGACAAATTGCTTTATTCTGAAGGTGTTCTTTCAATATTGCATCCTTGATCCTCAGCTTTTTAATCAAGGAGAGGTTGTGCTCTGCCTCCACTGCCAGATTTGTTTACCAATAAATATTCAAAAATTATCAAGAACTACCATTCTACTTTCTCCCAGATTTCCTTTTATGCATGGGAGGAATTTCTTTAATTAATTTCAGCTCTGAAACTCTTTGCTGTAATTCCAAGCAGCTGCTGTGCTGTCCCCACTGTTAATGAGCTTTGTCTTCATACGACTTGGAGAAGGACAGAAAGGGCCGTGCTGGCTAAAATTGTTTGAAATTGGTTTTCAGCATGCAAAATAAACTGGACAGCCCCTGTGTGAAATGGATTGCAGTGTCACTCCCCCCACTGTGGAAATCTAATCTGTCTAGCTGGTGAGAATGAGACACATCAGGGGCAGAAGGTATTGACTTCTCCACTTTTTTAAAAAAACGTTTTTTTTATTTTCAAATGGACTGGGGCTGTTTCATTTGAATTGTCATTCTTAAATAATTGTCTTAGTAGAAGCAGTACATTTCAGCCTCCTGCCATCCTTTGAAAATTCAGCCTGGCTGTTTGCTTAGAGAGATGCAGCCTGACACTCTGAATCTACACACAGTGTGAAAAATTGCTTTGATCAGCTTGTGTTTATAATTTAAGGCAGTAAAATGGAATTCTCACTAATTGTGTTTAAGGCACGATGTATTGTGTAATCCACAGAGAGATTCATTTCAAAAACACTGTAACCACAAAAACAGCTGTTCTACTGAGTCATTTTCCCAACGTGCAACTTAAAGCAAAACAGAGCAAAATCCACTCCCAGTTGTAGCTTATTTGTGTTGATGGAGTAGGATAATGCTGGAAATGTGGGGAGAAACAACAGAAAACTCATCTCCACATTCCTTTTTATACCAGAAATTTGGAAACAGAAAAGAAAAAGCCTTTGGAGTTAAAAAAACCCAGAAGAATCTCAGTTTTGAAGAGATACTGGTATCCTAATTAAATTACAAAGAGCAAGCCATGCATTGATAGTCAAAAATAATTTGCAAAGATAGGAGTGAGTCTAAAATTAGATGGAATTGAATTAAAATAATAAACCAAGATACATCAGTGAAAAAAATTTGTGTCATGGATGGGCTTGTGTGCATATTTTCATGGTGTTTAAGTCTAATACAGGCTCTGGAAGAGAAGCTAGTAAGAACTGGTAAAGCAGGTGGAGGAAACTGCACTAAATGAAATTAAAAAGAAAAATGTACTGCAGGCACAGCTCTTTCATCAGTAGGAAGTTGAGTAAGCAAGTGAGCAGCCCTTTTCATATTTAGGATGACCTTTCATCCCACCCAGCTTTTGGAGGGAAATTATAAGCTGGGTTCAAGTCTTATACTGAATTCCTAAGCTAAGTTCTATCGAGGTAGCCTTATGCTATATATTCCAAACAATTTTTTGTCCCTGGGGGAAAAAAAAGTTAGAACTTTTAATAAGTTTATATTTGGTGATGGTTGCAGGGACTGGAATGTGATTTTTGTGGCTCTGCAATCCAGAGGTGTTTGCCTCCCATATTGATGCCCTGGAGATGCAGCACTCGAGGAGCACAGAGGGTGACATGGATGTGTTTCTCTCGTTTGCAGATATCTCAATAAGCTTGCTCTCCTTAGTTGTCACGGCCTGTGGTCTTGCTCTGTTTGGCGTGTCCCTGTTCGTGTCCTGGAAGCTGTGCTGGATCCCCTGGCGGGAGCGGGGTTTGCCCTTCGGGAGCAAGGACAGCAAGCAGGAGCCACTGCACTACACGGACACGGAGCCCCATGACCGTGACTACAGTGAGGATTACCTGGGCCAGCCTGCCGCCTATCCCGAGGCCTCCTCCATGAAGATCAGCCACACCTCCCCTGATCTTCCATTAGACACCCAGGCAGGAGCGAAGGAGAACTGCGTGCCCAATGTGCGAATGCAGCGGCAGATCACTGAGCCGACCTCGTCTGCCCGGTCAGTAGCTCCAGTTTCTCTCTGTTATTAATGAATGCAAGCACAGTCCAAGAAGTGCAGCTTGATTATACAGCACACTGATCTAAAAAAAATGTATCATTTTCTTGCCATGTTCCTTTAAAAAAAAGAAAAAAAAGACACAAATTTACTCATTGACATGCACAAACCTCGTAGGTTGAAGGGACAGGATCACAATCCTATTCCACTCTTCTCTCAACTACTGTCTCTTTGGTGCTCTTCCCTCAGAAGCAGAATAACATAGAGTCCTGTGTCCCTTAAAAGCACCAGAACAGCCTAGATTTAGCTTGTAAAGTATATTCATTTGCACTTAGCACTGGTGCAGAACACTCAGTAATATCTCCTCAAAGATTTTTAAAACAACCAAAGAAGAAAAGTAGGGCAAGCTAATGAAACACTTGCAAGAGTTAGAAATAGGATTAAAAATTGTAGATTTTAGCCACAGTCATGACTGTGGGGGGAAAGTGACTGAACAAGAGTCAGTGAAGTCTCCAGGGGAACTGGAGAACCGGTACATGAGGGAAGAGGAAAGGGTGAGGGCGAGAGTGTGTGCAGGGGCAGGTGATAGAAGGATTATGTTTCGTACAGCAATAAGGATCAGCATGTGAAGAGCCATGAAATATCTGAGTCAAAGCAGATGCATTTCAGTTGGAGAAGGTACAGCACTAGTGCAGTGGCTGTTTGCTAGCCTCTTCTTTTTATTCCTCCACAGGATATTCTGCACCTCTCACTGCCACAAGGAGCTTAAGGGTTGAATTTTTTTTTTTTTTTTGGTGACATGACAATATTTTATCGTGGAAATGACTAGTGTACAGCCATAAGATTATGTATTTATTATGCAACAAGAGAAAAAAAAAAATTGGGATAGCACATAAGAAGAGGCTGTTCCTGCTTTAAGCATGGGTAAACAGATATTTACAGGGAATGAATGAACAATTATAGCAGAGGAACTATTGCTGATTAGATTCAGTATAAATAGCTTTGGATTAATCCTGTGGTGGCATTTTCCACGTGCTCTTTCTGTGTTCAACCTGAGCTCCTGGTACTCCAGTACTCTGAGTGATTGCTGCATATGAATAGGACAGTAAAATAGAACTCATAGAAGATTAGGATTTTACCTAATCCAACTTTCACTTTCACATCCCGCTACCTGAACAGGGATTGAAAATTTGATTTTTTGTTACCACCTACAAAGGAGAAATTTCAGTCACAGTAAGTGTGAATTAATAAATTTCACTGGACCAAAGCTAAAAGCAACTTCTTATCCTCAACTAATGAAAGTAAAGGAGCTTTTCAGCCAAAGTGCTGCCGAGTTTATTTCATCAGTTATGAGAGAAAAAAGGAAAACAGTTGTTGGGGTGGTCAGCAAACCATTTCAGACCAGCTTGAGACACGGGAACAGAAAATGATGTGGCATTAGCAGTGTGATGCAGAAGGTCAGCTCTCCCAACTGTTGCATTCATCCCTTTGTTAAAAATCTGACCCCATTGTACGTTGCAGAAATAATGTCAGATGCAAACAGGATCTTTAGTGTGCATGCACAGATCCTTATCCCCCCTCAGCACAGCCTGTTTCAACTCTTTCCTTCTCACTTTAAGGCACAATTCAATCCAGAGACAGCTCAACCTGTCCAACCCTGACTTCAACATCCAGCAGGTCCAGAAGCAGGAGCAGCTGACGGGCATTGGCCGCATTAAGCCAGAGCTGTACAAGCAGAGGTCACTGGACACTGACGATGGCCGGAGGAGTAACAGCAAGGCCTGTGGAAAACTCAACTTTATCCTCAAGTATGACTGTGATTTAGAGCAGCTGATAGTGAAGATTCACAAGGCCATTAACCTGCCAGCAAAGGACTTCTCTGGAACTTCAGATCCGTACGTGAAGATCTATCTGCTTCCCGACAGGAAAACAAAACACCAGACTAAAGTGCACAGAAAGACCCTAAATCCAGTATTTGATGAAGTTTTTTTATTTACTGTCCCATACAATGATCTCAACACAAGGAAACTCCATTTCTCTGTGTATGACTTTGACAGATTCTCCAGGCACGACTTGATTGGCCAAGTGGTAGTGGATAATTTTTTAGATTTGGCAGATTTTCCCAGGGAATGTAATATTTGGAAGGATATTGAATATGTCACCAATGTAAGTATTATAATTTTTCTTCTTGAATTTTATTTGTTCTGACTTCATTTCCCTAATCTGATTATAACTGAAATTGTCTGTTGAATTTGTGAAGGAAAATACTCTATTCTCTCTCTTTCTCAAGCTTTGACCTTAATCCAGGGAAATTGACAGTACATTTTCAGTTCTCATTTCTTGTTCTTTGGATATATTAAAGAAAGTTTTATGTAGGAGACAGTGGGTTTAGTCATTGCCCTGCTGATAGGGTAGAAATGCTGGAGAATGTTTTAATCTTACTTAATCTGAAATTTACTTAAGGAAATACTACTTTTCTTATTTTGCCTGTCTTCCTGTTTTGCATGATTTTTTATGTAACTTACAGCACACTAATCAGCCAGAACTGCAGATTCAACATTTCTTATGTAGTGATCTTCAGTTCTTCAAAAGACTGTTCTCATAAAGTCAGAAAACCCCACAGCTATAATCCAGCCAAACAGAGTTCAGACAATGCTGTTCCATGAAAGCTGTGAAACACTGAATTGGTTTAACTCTTTGTTTGGCATCACTCTGTTCCTGGGGAAACAGGGAATGTATTTTTAAAAGTGTATTTCTGTTATCCCAAAGTCTCTGTTATCAAATTCTGTGCAGGAGTCCAAACAGTGATTAGGTATGAAATCATGGAAATTACTTCCACAAAAGAAGGAGCTTTCTACTCAGAGCAGGAGCCAACCTTCTTGTAATGCCATTAGAGATGAATCCCAAGCATCCTCTGGAGGACAGACCTTCAGTGAGAATGATACATTACAGAAATCCACAGAGGTGAAGGCACCAGTGCCAAGTGTCAGTAAATATTTCATTTGCTAATGTCAAACCATACTCCAGTGGAGTGCACATTTTAGAGTCAAATAAACCAGGCATCATTAGCAGTAAGATCAAAGGGTAAGTTTGTTAGACCTCAGTTCAGGAAAGCGCTGAAACTGAGAATAAGAAGCCAATGAAAAGTAAAGGATGTTGAGACAAATAACTTGACCCTCACACCTCTGTGGTCTGGTAGCATGTCCATATTACAGACCAAACTGATTAAATCCTTTTTTTGTTTCTTTGAAAATTCTTTATGAAAATTTGTATTTTCCTGGTTTTAAGGTGAATTCTCTGCACAATCCTGTTCCACACAAGGATGGAAGTGCAGCAGCAGCACAAGCAGTTCCTCACTCAGGGTACAGGCAGGGCACGGACACTTGGTGTCGGGGAGGATAAACCTAGCTTTTGTAGAAGAAGTTACTGCTTTTCAGCTGCAAGGGAAAAGTCAGGCTGTGACAGAGCAGCTGACGGTCATTCCAAGTGAAAGGCTGCCTTCATACAGCATTAAGTGTCCCAAGATCAGCTTCATTTTTTACAGTCAACTGAAAGTGGAATGTGCATGCACACTGGGGCTACTTTGGTAGGAACGAGTCCTTTTTTCCTGCTTTAACTTAGGCAGAAGATTGGCTCTGGTATTTTCTTTCGAACCACTTCTTCCAAATTTCAAAAGTGATGCAGCATATCATTTGTATTCAGATTTTCTGTAATATCTGAAATTAAATTCAGGACTGAAACATGAGTCATTTATTAATTCCTCCTGATACCAGTTCTCCTGTGAAGTGTAACCCTGTTTATCCAAACAGAACACACGACCTGCCATCTAGACTTGTCAATGGCTTTCCAGCTAACAGAGGTCTTTTCAAAGCAAGTGACTCATGGTACATAGGAGACACATCCAATTTTGGGTAATGTGAGTTCTGAGATAAGAGTATCAGGTAAATGGAAGCGTGGAGTACTCAGCTTACCCATTAACATTTCCAAAATTTCAAAGGTTAGAATTCATTCCATGAGGTTCTGAGAAATACTCCATGCATCATTTAAGAAACAAAGTTTCTGCCCATTTTCTTGTCTGTGTAGCTGAGATATCTCTCAGTCTGACAGCAGAAGCTGGATCCTAAACCAGGGCAACCCACTGACACTGCTGCAGTGAATACTCCTGTGCCCAGCAGGCAGCATTAGTGAAACTCAGAAATAATTTTTGGCAAAGTGTTGAGCCCCATTGGGCAGTTTATGATTGGAAACCAAAACTGTATCGGCTGTAATAGGTTTTCAATAATTTATCTTTGAACGTTGTCTTGTTTCAAATAATAATTAGAGAACAGAAGAATGCTGGGCAAAGTTACTGAAGGGAATTCATTTTACGTAGGTCAACAAAAAGTGCACACAGGAAGGATAAACCTTGGAATTGAATGAGAAAAAGGGAAGCTCCACACAAACTACACATGACAAGTTTGCCATACTTCTGAAGAGTGCAATTCATTTTAATTCCTTGTGCATCTTATTACACTGCCTAACCAGTGAGCCCAAAGGCCTTTATTTTACATTCTTCATTTTATTATGTTCTAATCCAATTTGACACAGCAATATAAAAGAATGTATCAAATCCTTCTCTGCCCAGTAAAATGTCCTACTTAAGTGAGCACTGCAGATTATGCCTGAAATGTCAGCTTTACTGCAAACAATGCCATTAAACTGACCTATTATGTCATGTGCTTTCTTCTGTTTTCTAATAACACTGGAAGATTTTTTTATCCTAAACCAGCAGTTTTTATTCTTTGGACTATGACATCTTTTACCATCCCAGAGTTTGAAATTATTTCTTAACACAGACGCATATCAGCATAAAAATTTTTTACATGCTTAAAAGCAGTCTGGTGCCAAACATGAATCTCCAGTATCAAAATGACTCTTCTTCTAATCCCAGGTCCTCTGAGCATAACATCTCCCTCCTGTAACTGACATTTTTTCCAAGCAGAAAAAAGACAGCAGTGGGCTGTATAATGGTAGAGATAATTAAGTAGATCAACTTTAGCATGAGCATGAAATGAACTAGATAAGCTTTTTTTTATATGCATGTACTAGTCAGATTACACTGGTTTCTGGCTTATCAAGAAAAAAAAGATGCTTTTTATTTTTAGCCTGGGTTTCTCTTGTTGGCATGTTTTGTTTAGTAGCATCTAAAACATAATCAGGGTTTGGGGTGGGGGTTTTTGGTTGTATTTGTTCACAGACTGATGGCATGTTTGGAGAGGAAAAAAAAGTGGTTGATATTTCCTTGGTTGCCATCTTCAAACTCAAATGTGATCAAGCAAAGACACATGGCTTTGTCACAGGATAAAATGAAAAACCATGAAAGAAGAAGGTGTCAGATATGAAACAGGAAGGTGTCAGATGGTGCATTTCAGAGAAAGGAAAACCTTCTCTTTCAGAAGGTGCCAAGTATCCCCTTGTATAACTTGCTGTGCCCCTAGACAGGAAAATCCGTTGTCAAGAATTGCTTGTTAAACATCACTGGGCTGATGCAGGGTACAGAGAGAATTTCTGCCAGCTGGAAATCCAGCTCTGGTACCTCCTGGCTCTTTGGATTCTCAAAGTGCTCAGCCACTGCCACTTGATAACCAGGTAAACTTTCCAGAGAGGACAAGTATTTAAAAAGTGACCTCAACTTAGAGGAGGTGGGTAATTGTAGTAAGAAAGGCATTTAGAAGGCAGTTTGTGGCTTTGGTCTTACAGTATATATAGTTTCTGCCACTGATGCTCTTTTTTTCAGTTGTCAAATATAGTTACATTTAATATCTAGGCATGGAACAACAAAAACTGCTCTTTTTTCTGAATGTTTGAGCTCAGACATACACTTAAAAAAAATCCTATTCCTAGCACTCCATTGGCACCTTTCTCTCATCTCAAAACAACCAATATATCAGGGTACAAAATGGGGTTGGAAATATAGAAGGGAAATATTTCTGAATCTGAGAGAGAAGAGAGTACAGAAATAAGACCCTGGGTAATACACATAGAATGTACATAGAATTTGAGAAGTAACATGGCACAGACTTTAAGGAATGTGTTTACTAAAACCCAAAAGAGAGTTATGGATAGTTCAAAGCTATAAAGAGACATGAGCTGTATATCAAGTTGTTCTCTTTGACATCCAGAAAGAGCCAGCATATGCCAGAAATTTCAAAGCCAAGAAATTGATTTCTTCTGTTTGTAAGACTCTTCAAGCTCTGTTAGGGTATGGGTGTCAAAAATGCAACAGATAATGCTGAATTCCTTTTGCACAGATCCAGAAAATAAAAGCATATTGAAAGAAAAAATTATTTAAGATGCATGTTCATATGCATGTTAGTGTTTTGACAAAGTGAGAGTTAAAAAGTGGGGTGGTTATAAGTATTTGAAATTCTTCGTTCTAAAAATGCTAATTGTTCACTGCTGTTGTTCTTGAGTTTGCCTGAGCAAGAAAGATTTGAGAATTTGTATTTTTAGGCATTTATGTTGTATAACTGAGATGCAACTGGAATCATAACATCACCAGAAGGAAGTTTCAAGTTCCCTGTTTCAGAGATGTTAATGCCAACCACAGTATGTGTGGAAGAAAGACGAAAAGAGGCTAAATTTTTCAGTCAGTTGTTCATGGAAAGCATAATAAAAGTATAAAATACTGAAATCTGATCCAACTGAAAAAAAACTTCCTCAAAGGTTGCATTGCTCAGGTCCGTTCCTGCTAAGAGCTGTGAGCAGTTCAGTGTCTGCCAAATGTGCATAAAGAGGTGCAGGTCATAAGGCTTAGGGCTTAAGCCCTCAAAAGTCGAGGAAAATAAACATCCTTCTTTGAAAGAAATAGGTCAATACTGCCCGTAGCTCACCTACAGCACAACAGGCTTGGACAACAAGGATGTAACTTCCTCAAGACATGGCACTACTGATGGCCCAAGTGAGAGCAGGTCCAGGATCTGCAGATTCCTGGCAGCAGCCTTAATCCGCTCCGTTTGCTCTGCTTATCTCCTTCGACAGTGTGCAGACTCTGGAGCTGGCAGGAAGTCAGCTAAGTCCACCTACTCCAGTTCTAAAAACTGTTTAGCTTGTCAAGATATTTTAGCTAGTATTTCTGAAATCCCTGTTCTGGCAACTTGCAGGGTTTAGAGAAGTGATGGCATTGAGCAAGAGCTCAGAAAAGCCTTTAAAATATTTACAATGGTTAACAAAATTTTTGAGTTGACAGTTTGAGGAGGAACAGAAACAAACCAAGTCTCTGGCTCTGTGTACAAATTCAAATCCAAGGCATCAATGTTGAGTGCCATATCTACTTCTTTTGTGTCAGTAAAAGGGAAACAAAAGTTGTTTTGTTTTGTTTTTTAATACAGAAAACCTATCCTGTATTGACCTGGTGTTCTCCTTCTTTAAAGCAAGTAGGCTTTGGCACCAGGGAAGCAACCAGTTATGGATGTGGAGATGGACCTATTTAATGGATTTGCAAATGCAAGTCTCTTTACAAGAGACAGATTTGCAAACCCAGGAGTCTTGCCTGTTTTAAAACATGGCAAAAGCTTACGAGCAAAAGTAACTATTTCATGGCTATTTAAAGGCAGTAAACACAAGGGATAAGATTCAAAAAAAAAAAAAAAAAAGAAAATCACAATCAAACCCAGAAGTACTCAAAAAAAACCCAAAACCAGAAAGCAAAATTGCCTTTGAGAGGCAGATCAGTGGATATTCATCTTCTCCTGAGTCACAAGGTCACCCTTTGTTGCATGATTTTTTTCTGTCTATTCTTAATCAACTGCACAGAAAAAAATGAAAGTGCATGTGTAATGAATCATTTCATAGCCAAAAGATGCTGGAAAGTCATAGATCTTTAATCCTTCAGATTCCTAAGGGTCACCACAGTAAGGATGAAACAGAAATTAATTAGGCTTCAGCATCAGCACAACAGGTACAGTACTCAGTCTACAGTGGAGAACAGCTGCTGTGTTTTTCTTTTTAAACATCTTCTTAACCACCTATTTAAATGCATTAATTTTCAACACTGGGCTTTTCCGTTTGTCTTCTGGGTTTTTTTTCTTTCTTAATTTAATGATTGTAATAATTACTTTGTAGGGGAAGATTTGTCAGGCACGCCATACATTTAAATGATACGAGGTCAGCACTCAGCATGGCTAAACAAAGGACAGACACGATTATGTACAATGACACAGGGTAGAGATAAAATATTAACAAGTTTTCAGAAAACTAAAAGCAGCATATGCCTAGTTCTGCTTGAGAACTGGATAATGGTGAGAATAATGAACAACAAAACTTGGGAAGGGTCAGAAGTAAAAAAAAAAAGTCAAATGCCTTGGAGAGCAGTGGTTTGAGATGCAGCTCTGTGGGTCCCAAGGCCGTGGTCCGAGCACTGCATGCTTGGCTGTAAAAGGAACAATGACTATTCCATGCAAGGGATTACCCAACAGCCTTGTAATTCCACAGGCACAGCCAGAAACAGGATGGATCTTGTAATATCACTGAGGCTTCAGCTACCATTTACTGGGGGTTTGGGAGCAGTTTAAGGAAATAATAATTCAGAGAGTTGTGTCTGTGTCTGTGTGTGTGTGCACCATGTGAAGTTTACAGAGCCCGGGAGCATGGCCATCAGAATTTCTGAGGGAGCTTTTTCACTATGGATATTTCTCTACAAAAAAAACCCTATACATACAACCAACCAAGAAAACAAAAGAAACTAAAGCAGACAAAAGAATAAAAATGAAACCTATGTAGTAGAAATGGCATCATTCCAGTTAAAAAATTTAATAGAAGATATTTCAAAGTTAGCATTTTGAGAAAACCGAAATTTCAAAGTAAGATACTTTGATTTCTCATTTGGACTGCATTTCTATGACTCTATTTTAAAATATTTTGAAAGCAAATTGTTTCAAGTCAAGTGATGGATATTCTGCTTCAATATGGAAATAACAGAAAATTCCTTAGCAAATTAGAATCCTGCTTTCTAAACTGATACTTTCCCTGCCCATCAGTGCTGCATCTTGAGTTCTCCATGGTCACTGTATCCTCCATGTTTCCCTGGTACAACAGCCCCAGAACAGCAGTAGTGTGTGAAGAACATTTTCCTCCACACATTAGCTGCATGCTGAAAAAGGTTAGACACAACCCTAAATTCCTGCCTCCTGGTTAGTGGAAGTGTCTGTAAGTGTCCCTGTTCCACACGTCCCCCTTCTCCTTTCTTCTCACCCTCCTCTGCCAATCCTTTTTTTCCCAGAAATCTCTCTCAAACAAGGCTCTGGGAGAGAAAAAGTTCACAGTGACACTGACTGCATATAAACCAAAGTCAAAATGTGATCCCGGTCAGCCAAGCCTGTCCTTCAATTACACCGTCCAAAATTGTCAGTAGGAGCTGCAAATACAAAAAGAAATCTGGCTCCAGTATTTTACAATTCCTAGGCAGCAATTCTTGAAGACGAGCAAAGAGCATTCGCACAGCGCTAAGACTAAAATAGCTGTATTAAAGGGATCTTGGTTGTAACCATTCTGCACATAATTCAGGATTAGACTGTGCCATAGCCTTTTTTCTACAGGGTTATATAACTTTCAATTTAAACATGTATTTAGCCAGGCAGGGGAAAAAAAAATGGCTTCAAACACGCATTTAATTATTGAACAGTTTTGGGAATGCTTACTCTGTCTTTTTTTTTCTAGCAGAGGTCACAGAAAGCATTTCAATAGCTTATGGATTTATCAAAATTTCTGCAAAATCCTACTCTTTAAATTAAGTTTCAATATTTGGAGCCAAACTTGAAAGTATTCTTCCCGCTGAACATACTGTGCTTATGTGAAAAGCCTCAAGCCATTTTTAGCCCTTAATCCCCACTAGATATCACAGCCATCTTTCTCCTTTCTCTACCAAACAGGGTATTTCAGAGTTCTACATTTTCCCTCTCTGTGCAGTCTGTTTACCCAGTTCTCATGTTCTTTTCCCAGGGCCTTTTATTTAACAGTAAGTGGACTTTTTTATTACAATTTCCTTAGGGATTCACTGTAACTGTGCCCCGAACTCGCAGCAGGATATCCTGGTTATTGGGGCAGGGGATAGCAGAGCTGTTCGGGAAGCATCTCCAGCACACCATTATCTGACAGGCTGGCATCCTAACACAAGCTAAAATGTGGATGTGCTGGGGTACAGTCCTGAATTCATCTTCCCTGGTACACCTGGGACCCAGGTAAACAGGTAGGAAAGAAAGTGCCACCACACACAGGCTCTTTTCTCAGCAAAAGATTTGTCTGGCCCCCTTCAGAGTCTTGTTAGAGGATGTCACCTGTCTCACACTTTAACCCTTCAGGAGTCCAGGATCTGTAATAGAGGACAAGATATCATCTGGACAGAAGGGAAGAAATGCTGGATTGTAACTGGTGCTAGGAGGCATGGGGTTTGTGCTTACAGGCTAAGTTATAGAGCTTGCCAAAATTAAGGCTATACCATTTGCTAAATAATCACACAAGGGCTGTCTTCAGACCTCCCCACTGCCTTTGTGGGGGGAAAGCATTAGAGCTAGCTGCAGCTGAACTGGGAGCTGACTTGTGGAGAAGGACATATTTTTCCCACAGTACATATCTGTATTTGTATCTGTAGCTTTTCTAGATTTTCTTCTCGTCCAGGAAACTTCGAACTGACATAAAATGACAGTGGAAACTTCAAAGGACACACAAACCATTTTTTCTAAGATTTATTGCAAGATTAGCTCGGTTGGTTTGAGCATGGTGCTGATAGTGCCAAGGTTGTGGGTTCTGTCCCTATAAGGGCTATTCACGTAAGAGTTGGGCTGGATGATCCTTGTGGGTTCCTTCCAACTCAGAATATTCTGTCATGCTGTGAAGTATAATTCCAGATATTGTGGAGGCCCTGTTTGTCCCTGGGTGGTCTTGGAGGTTGAGGTATGTGACAGCTTTTCTGTGTTCAGTCACAGCCCCCCCGAGCACGAGGGCCGCTGCTGAGGCTCTGTAGTGAACCTTGCTCATGTCATTGCAGAAAGATCCATAGCTCTGCTCCTCCATTCTTTCACTTTGTGAAAAATAGGCAGCCAGACCATCCAGGGGAAGAGGGGCAGAAAGGCATCACTCTTTCATGCTAAGTGAGCTGTTTCTCTGAGAGCAGAACTAAAGAAACAATGGCAAAACTGAGGACCTGACTGAAAGCTTTTTCAACAAGATTTATCAGCCCCAAGTTTATGACATCTTTGCAGCAGAGAACTTCATTTTAACTCACTGTTGTATTTCATTTCCCATCATGTATGCTCATTTCTCTAAGTATTCTGAATATATGTGTGTCAGGAACAACATATAAAGTACAGTGTTTCCTGAAAAAATTCCAACAGGCCACAGCAGCATCACTTTGTGTTTGACTGGGGAAGATTAAATGACAGACACAGAAATCTCCGAATTCTGCACTGGTTGTCAGAAACACTGAAAGGCAATGCACACTCAGTGCACACTCCAGTT
>NW_008236509.1:2004762-2005313 GCF_000691975.1 Corvus brachyrhynchos | reverse complement strand
TTTACAGGGGTAAATGAGGCAGAGAGGCTTTTGCAGTGTCTGAGCCTTCCCATGGCTCCCTAACAGAGATGTAGAGTGAGCATTTCGCACCATGTACTCTGGTGAAGTGACATGCTCGGATGACGAGAACGCATTAGCAATGTCTGTGCTATCATGACATTTGAGATTTGTGTAGCTACATTCTCCTGGCCCTTCATTGCTTGATTAAACACCTTGCTCTATTTACTCAAGAGAACAGGACTCACAAGCTACCTCTTACCTTGGTGAGTGCTTAATCATTCGCTACTCCATCAGGCAAACTTCAAATTAAAGCTACGTACACCATCTGGAAGAAGATTCCTGACTAGTGGTGGGATCTTGCTTGTGATGGGCAGGGAAGCAGAAAACAACAGACAGCTGGAGGTTTTCACAGTCGATTATATGAACTATTGGGATAAAATTCCCCACTCAGATATTTGGGGCAAATCTGGCATCTAAAAAACAGCAGTTTATCACAACATCAGTGTCTTGGGGTGACCTTATGATGTGTATCCCATATCGCTGCCTATGTC
>NW_008236509.1:1985882-2004719 GCF_000691975.1 Corvus brachyrhynchos | reverse complement strand
TTTCCAGTCAGCTTTTGGCCAGTTTTTTTTGCAGTTCCTTGTTCTCTGGAGAGAGGCTGAGAGCTGAACTTTTCCTTCTCTGGAATTTCGGATTTTCTCCCTTTTCTACTGGACTGCCTGATTGCTGTAACACCAGAGCACATCGGGAGGACTTTCCACCGGGCACAGAGGGCCTGGCCCTGGCCCAAGCCCCAGCTCTGAGGAGACCAAAGGGAGGACTCGAACACTTTCCCAGGTTTTTCCTCTACAGCGAAAGATTTTACCATTTAACATTATTTTCCTTTCCCGTGTGCTTGTTAAATAAATAGTTTTATCTTCTTCACTTTCCTTCGAGGAAAATTTATTTTTTTTTCCCGAACCTGGTGGGGGGAGGGGTGGTTGTGCCTTCTCTCAGAGTATATATATATATTTCTAAATTTGGCCAAACCGGAACAATCAGGAAACATAACCTTGCTTGCCAGGCAACCAATTACTGACATTCTCAGAGCGTGTGACTGAAGTCATTGCCCCTCCTGCCTAACATCTCTTCTGTTTCCTGCAGTAAAATTATTCTGGAAGGAGCAGTGAATAGGAGAAACACTTTGAAGGTTAACTCCAAAGAACAAAAGAACAATTCTCCATACTGTATTTTGTACATCTGTTTTCAAAATTCATTGAACTCTATATGTGTTTTCTCTTTAAAAACATGCTGCGGTTTTATAAGTATTTTTAAAAGCCAGCTGTGATTTAATCAACCATCTGATCTGCATTATGATAACTCTTCTGAACAACCCCAACAATAAAATAAATATGTGTGCAGTAAAGTGAAACAAAAGTGTTACAAAAATGATGGAAAAAAACTAGCAGACTTTGGTTTCAAGCACCCTAGAGAGTTATTTATGATCATCAGGAAGAAAGGAATCACTTTAAAATAATGTAAACCTTTCAATATCTGCACACCAGGCACAGAATCTTACAGTAAATGCTAATTTAACAATAAACTTCACTCTATTGGGACCACAACATTTTATGCAGGTAGAAATGAGTAGTGCTCAGGATTAGATCCTGACTCTACTGTGAAGTCAGAGAAAGATTTCCCACTGAAGCTCAGATTTCATGCATATCCTCTTGCTATAGTTTGGAAATAGTATCTTGTAAAAACTACAAAAAGCCAAATGAAATAATGTAAACAGGTAACCTGAGACGTACGTCAGAAAATGCACTAGAACAGAAGAACAAGCAAATTACCATCCTTTATTCCTCTCTGCAAAAGAAATACCTGACAATGACCTACTCAACAAAGATTTGAAGGTACTCCTCCCCCAAATTTCGTGATTAAAATATGAGCAAGCTATCAAATTTTGTTTTGGAGAAAGCAGATAGAGATCTCTCCCTCAGACATTACTTGAGTTCTACATCTGCATCTTCAGTTTCTGACTGGCTGCAGCCATCCTAAGGGAATGAAAACAGATTATTTTCCCTCAAGGTTTCTTCAGTGAGCACCCCATACCCATTCCTTTTGGTACCCCAGCATCCTTTCTCATTTTCCAACTCTTTTCCAAATCCTTCCCTTTACTTAATGTACAGAGCACCAGCATTCTTGGGAAAGCCATAAAAAACACTTCATTTGACACCAAGCTTTCATCATAAAAAAATATATAAAAACCTTCTTATCCTATCCGTAACAGTAATACTTTTTTCATTCCAATACAGATATTTTTAAAAACAAGCCTATCTCTGTCAGTAGACACTCACTGTCTTCATCCCCATCATCATGTTCTTCTCAAAAGTCACTTATTTTAGGAAACCTTCCTGTGCTAAATCAGCACACCCATCCTTGTCTGACAGTTTTAAGTCAGGGTGGTCAGAGATAACTACACTAAATTCTTTCAAAATCATACTTCAAAAAAACTGAAATTGGGCCCTTTTAAGGTATCAGATCAAGTACCCAAAATCAAATTAACAGAGTTCTAAAGTGTACTCACCACTTAGGACAAGCCAGTTCACAACTCTTGATTCATCTAAAAACCATCAAATTATTTAAATTACAAAACTAATCAAGCTAATTCAGCTAAATGGCATCTAGAATGAGAAGGCATCTAAATTGTGAAGGCATCTAAGTGACCGTGAGATTCTAAGTCACAGGCTGCCTAAAAGTGCTACTTTTTTTCCTATCCGTAGGTGAGTATATACTGAATAATACTTTTTATTCTCAATTTAGACATAACCCAGTCTAAGTCTGGGCAGCTCACCACACTCAGCTCATGATTCCATGAGGAAGAACAGAAGAACAAGCTGCAGGAAACAATTTTCCTCTCTAGGTGTGTTTGACATGTACCACGTGTAAGGTAAAACAAGTTAGAAGAAAAGTCTCTGAAGAGGAGGGAGTTCTGTTGACTCATATTTATGGAATTAAAGCACTAAAGCACTTCTATATTTAGTGCTCTCTTTATCTCACATCTTACACTACCCTCTGTGCATTCTTTAAGAGAAAAAACATGCTCACTGAAGTGGCCCTAAAATTGCCTCCAATGCACGTCTAAATAGAATAGGGAGGCACAAACACATCTGACAGAGAACAAGTGTTACAGAAAAAGAGCTGTTACCACACTCTGCACAATCACATCTTCCCCTGCTCATGCTGTAGACACCTGGATGGATGATACACTTGATTTCAGAGTCTGCATTTTCTAAAATGGATTCCTGTCTTCTCTCTTTGCCTTCCTTCAGCTTCCTCAGTCTTTTGTTTAGCTTTAAAGCTTTTTTTTTTTTCTGTGTACTGCTAAGTAGACGTAGTGCTGGGTTGGTAAACTGCCTAGCAGCTCCAAGATTAAAATAGTCTATTTATTTGTACGGTAGGTGGATGATACACAGCAGCAGCATAAATTCTCCATGACCAGATCCACATAGCTCAGGTGTCCTAATGACAGTAGTCCAGAGCTGTCTCTGAAGAAAAGCAAGTAACTGGATTTGCATGAACAACTGGGCAGCACCAGCAGTGAAGATACCAAGAAACAGTGAAATGTTCCTGGTATTGCCTGAGAGAAGTGGATCACCAGAGATTCCATGGCAGTGATTTGGGAGGTGAGGCAGGGAGGTTTACCCTGACAGGGTTAGATAGCAACAGCATCTCAGCATGTCATGCAGTCAGCAAATTTTACAGTCTGTTATGAAATCATCAGTAGCACCTCCAGGAGGAAGCAGAAGAGCCTCATCTCCCATGTTTGCCCCACATACCCCAAAAAAACCATCACCAAAACCCCAACATCTCTCCTAATTCAAATGTGCCATTTTCTTTTTAGCATGGTTTGAGAACCAAAGGTTGAAAACTGTCCTCTTGTCCACACTTCTGGAATGATGCTGTCTAGTTAGCATTAACTTTATTGTCATCCTCATTCTTCCTCCCTCTACTGCTTTAATTCCTTTTGTACTTGGAAATCAGAGAGATTCGAAGTTATAACATAATTTTTCAGTATTGAAGATGTAGGGGCTTCATCCATATTGACTTGTTTAGTAACTGTGTTTTGTAGGATTAAAGTTCATGATTCTGTTCTTCCATTTAACTTGCAATTAAAATGGAATGGCTGTGCAAGGACACTCGAAGCAGTACAGCTGCACTCCTTTGCACCCCATCCATTAACAGAACAGTGCCAGCAGTGAAGCAGTCTCTTTACCTTGGCTGCTTCACTTTGAAATTTGCAGATATTTTCTATATTACCCATATAAAGAAGTAAATAAAACTTCCATGGAAATCATTTTCTCTATTGTTAAAAGTGAGCAGTTTTATAGAGGAGTGTTGCTGGTAAAATGCACATTGTGAAGTTTAGTTATGCATTTGTTCTAATGGAAGGTGACATGGAATGCTCTCAGACATGGTTTTCAGCCATAATGATCCCTTTTCACCGTTTCTCTGGTGGAGGAAACTTTCTGTAGATGGTGCAGTGGAGTCTGGCACTGTTAGTGTTATCCAGGTATTACTGTTATATAGGTTACTGTTACACAGGTGACAGATCAGAAAAAGCCAACTTTTTGTATTAGTGGCACCACTTACTGGCAACCAAGTCAAAGGTAACAGGATTTCAGCATCAGGGAGCTCTAGAAATGAAGCTGCTTTTTGGCAGCAAAAACATGAAGTGTTCTCACTGTTGCCTGACCTGAGGGCGTGCATGACACGACGTGACAGAATTGTCTCCAGAGAAACAAAAGACATGGAGAAATTTCAGCAGAAAGACACTTGATCATTGGCTTTAGAATCACAAGGATACCTAAGAAAAGTACCTATTGAAAAGAAAAAAGTAACTTTCAATAGCAATGAAGAAAATCACTTTGTCACTCATAGGAAAATAAGTAGGAGAAATAGATTCATAAGCCCATGCTTCTTTCCCCACCTGCTAAATTGACACCGAACTTAAAAGGAGCTGCTCACAGAAAATACTGCTTTTGAAAAGTCCAACTTAGGTAATAATTCTTGTATTACTTTACAGTGGGATGAGAAGCCAAAAAGGATCAGAGAGAGAGAGAGAAAAGGCACACCAGGGATTTCATTGAACGTGGATTTGATATCCTGGTATCACAGAATCACAGAATTGTTTAGGTTGGAAAAGACCCTTCAGATCACATAGTCCAACCATTAACCCAGCACTGCCAAGGCCACCACTAAACCCTGTCTCTAAGTGCCATATCTACATGTCTTCTAAGTCCTTCCAGGGCTGGGTGACTCCACCACTTCCCTGGATAGCCTGTTCCAATCAGAATTTTTAAATGATCAGACAGGGTTTGGATTAATGGCACTGCAGTGTTTGTTAACATTTATTTTAGTGGTCTGTGAAAGGAGCACATTATATCCAAGGGGTCAGAGTCTAGGGGCAAAGTGCTGCTTTGCTGCCTGTTTCCAGGGACCAAGGCACATGTGCTTCTCTGGCTTCTGCATTCTTTACACTGGCCACCATAGCTTCCCCACTGAAATCACACCTGGACTGGAATTCCACAACAGATGGCAAAATCTATCAAGAGACATGTGATTAAATAAAAAAATTAAACATATCTCAGAAAATTTCTAGAATAGCAAGCAAGATAGCTACTGCAGCATAGAGTTTGACATTAACTTTCTATTTTTCAAGCATGATATTACTTGGACTGCTCTCTTTTTTGCATCAATTTCTTCGAAATTGTAGAGCAAACTTATACTAGCAGTGGTTTCAGATTTGTGAAAATGGCCTTTCCTTATTACCCATTTTGTGAACGGCCTGTGCTAAGCCTGAGTAGCAAAGTCAGTACGGAGCACCTAATGTGAGTGTAATGAATACATCCCCAATATGTTATAGATGCTTCTGCAGACTGAAAAGAACATTCTTTTGTCCTGTTACTATCACTTTCTCCATCTTTTTTCAGCACTACCCAGGTACGTAGTTTGTCTCCTTCTCAGAGTGATGTGCTCAGAATACACGATAGAACAGACAGCTGCTTTGCACAACACAAAATGCCTGCACTGAGAGTGACATTCAGTGCCAAGGGAAGGTGAGGAACTTTTAGTAGGGCCCAAAAACCTCTGATATAATTTCAAGCCAGTCTGATTAGCTTCTTTTTGTACAGAATGGCCACTGTGCCACTGTGCAAGACTTTGTCCTTAATTAAGACTAGGTCAGGACACCAGGGCTGGCTGCTTCCTGTGGGCTGGGATGTCAGGAGCAGTGGGGAATCCTGGAGCTGCTGGCCAGGACTTGGCCAGCCAGGTCACATCCTACCACCCCAGCCAGGGACCTGGGCAGGTGGGGACCTGGGGGGCAGCCCCTGGCATCTGCCAGCTCCCTAGGGAGTGGGAAGCTGGGCCAGGGGCAGGTGGGCAGGAGCCCTGGCAGGCAGGCAGGGCCATGAAGGGCTCTTGGTGCCCTCAGGGCTCTGACAGACTGATTGCTTTCAGTCCCTGTACACAGACAGATAATGGAGTGGGGTTAGAAGATGGAGGATCTTTTGATGTTTTAGTGGAGCTGTAAGTTCACGTGCAGCCATCATAAATCAAGGTAGAGTGAAAGGCCAATCCATTCATTTGCATACAGATCTAGTTTAAATTGACATTTTCATTTTAACACACTAGGGGAATAAAATTAACAGGCAAGACGTTTTGGATTAAAATATTTTGATTAGTTAACTTCCTTTTAAAGCCAGCTTCCTCCCCTGCAATTTTTCTTGGCTGTATTTGAAATTTTCATTGTTAGTGGTATATGGAGATAATTGAACATATCTTTCAACTTATGTCAGAATGGAAGCAAGAGGTAACTGGCAAATAATTTGTGGTAGAAATAATTTTATGCATTAGAATGGATTTGCTGCTTCATTTTCTTGAAGCTCATGTTTGCCTAGAGATAGTGAACACTTAACATATAATTTAACCTCCACTTCATACAACAAGCCAGCCTTTAGCCTTGAAACCATGGGGGTTTATTTCCTAATCTCTTTCCACCTCTGTGATGTTCACCAAAAGTTTTAAGTCTGCAAGGTTGGCCCACCCAGGTTAAATTGCATGGTAAGGTACTGCATACTACAATGCCATTAACCTCTGCTTCACTTTAGTTTTTTCAGCCTCAGTATTTCACAAAAAATGGAAGTCTAATCCAAACCAATAAAAGCCTGTGGAAAAATTATTTGGCTTGAAATGACAGATCCGGATAGACATTCATTAACAACTTTGTTCCTCACTTTAGGCAACCACTGCCCAGTTTTCTGGATTGCACCATTCAATTGGTTTGTGACACTTCCCTCTGTGAGACAGTCCCTTGTCTGCCTGACCTACCTGTCCTTCCATTTCTACCACCTTCACCTGACATCAAAACTCTTATTTTTCCCAGTGGAAGCTCCCTCCTCATTTCCTTTCAAGAAAGCACTTGCCCTCCAAACATATATTCCTATCTAGGGCAATTTGCATTTCATTGCTATTCCCAAGCTTGTCAAGATTTCTGAAGCACTACTGCCTTCCCTGCAGAGGGAAAGGTCTGAGTCAGCTCTGTGCCAGAGTGCTCCTCCTTAAAGCTTTAGCAGTGGGAAATCAAACCCACCCTCAGGAGGCTTCCCTTTCAGCAGACTCTGGAAGTGCCATTCCAAAGGTGGCATCTTGTGAACACTGACAAGGTGGGATACATTGAGGTGGGAGAACAGGACAAGCAAATATTTCCACAGCACCTTGCTTGTAAACAAACTCACGTCTTGCAGGTTATGACATTTTTATACATCATGAAGATGCAGTTGTTTTTTCTACTTTACAAGCCTTCCCTGTCCTACAGCCACACACACACACACACATGCACCCCCTGCCTCCCAGCACCAACCAGAATTATCCAAGTTAGCCTGTAATGCCTAGAAAACAAGGGCCAGGGCAGACTTTTTCTGTTATTAAATCTATACTGACCTTTCATTTTCTAGAAAGTGACAAGTCATAGAATGATTTAAAAAAGAAAAAGCAGTAACAATTCAAGAAACTAAAATATTTTTCAGAGGAATAGTTTAATTTGCAAGGAGAAACTTAAACTTCAGTTAACTTTTGTCTCTGGGCAACAATGCCATGTAGCGAGCCTTCAGAGCCAACTCTGTACTCACTCTTTTCTTAATAACTGATGAGGAAGTTAAAAATTACTTCTATTAACTTTCTACTGAAGTTTCACTTTCAGAAGGCCTCATTTCTGTTTTTCCCATGAAATCAATTTCTGACACAGGCACACACACATAAACAGGGCAAGTACTGCAGCTTTTCCAGTCATGTCTCTACTGATTTTCATTAGCTCAATTCAGACTATCTCCCCAGTTCATCAATTTAGTTTGGAACAAATTAAGACATTATTTCTATCTCAATAGCTACAGGATAATTCATTAGATTCACTGTTAGGCCCAGATTCAGCAAACCACTGTAGTTGTTGTGAATTGAAAATCTGCATAAAGGATTCAAAGCCAGTAAAATCTATAGGATTTAAGCATGTGTTTAAGAACAAGTACGGGATAAAGTTTATCTGTACTGAATGGAGGCTGTTGTTAAAGGATCTTAATACAGAATAATTTATCAATAAAGCCTTAAATTACTTTAAGAACAAATGTATCCTGTAAACACATCCCAATAACTGAGGATCGTGTGCAGCTCACTGATTGGAAAGTTTCAATTAATCACTGCCACCCTATTTATAGGATATAAATGATGACAGTGGAGATGTTGGTTCTTTAGAGAGATAAGTACATTGACTGCCTGCAGGAAAGGCCTCTGTCCTTGATGCTACTGAGGACATTGTGGCAAGGGAAAGTTAGGAGTATGTTCCTCTCAAGGACACTGACTGGATTTGTTCTGAAGCATTCATGAAGTGAAAGCTTCTACTTTGGCTCCAACTACCCTCATTTCAGAGGTATCTTGAATGACTGGCACAACACAAAGTTGTGTCTGGAGGATCCTACTTACGTGGCCTGGATTAAAGAAAAGTAGTCATGACACAAGGATAATGGAATCAGGGGAGGAAAAAAAACCTACAAACGCTAAAAATCCATGTCAAAAGTTCTTCACGCTCTGAAGACAGAGGATGTGCTGTTGGTTTTACTTCTGATGCAATCTTTATAGAGAAGTTGCCAGCATGCTCAGCACACAGTGAGTGCACAATCCAGAGTGAATTACATAGCAGCATTTCAGCTTTTTCGTATTTCTTCACTGCACTGAAACCATGCTTCAGAATTGCTTGTCAATGTTCTTTCCCAGTAAGTGAAATCAGACATACCAAAGACTTCATTACTTACTTGCTTTCATTTTTAAGGAAAGCATAAAGAAAAGAAACAGAGACAATGAAATACAAAAAAAAAAAAAAAAAAAAGGAAATCACAGTGAGAAAATGGTTAATTTGAAAATTAACTTAAAGCATTAAATGTAGTCTGACATTGATGTATTGAAAGAATAATTATAAAAGATAGGCTATTCCCATTTTCTACTTACTTTACTTAATCACATTTCTGTAGATACAGATTGATTCAGGCATTAATAAATATCTGCTTTACTAGAGTTCATTTCTTTGATTTAAGATGTCATGAAAATAGAATTTTCCAGTCATATCTTTTCTATTCATCTCAAAATATGTAATGAGAAGCAACTGGCACTCTTATAGCCACATGTAAATTCAATTAAAATCCAACATTTCAAAAGAGTTTTTATCAGTATATATTTCTCATAGATATAGCTCAAAATAACTCTTATGATGAAATAATAAAAAATGTAGAGCTAACTTCACAAAGTCTTCATGTTAGATACTCTAGATTTACTATCATTCCCAAACAGATTAGAGTCTATGGGATTTGCATAATACTGTGTCCTGGACATGTTCCTCAGCAGAATTAATATCTTATCACTCAAATCTTACTCCAGACTTCTCAACACAGATGAGCAATTTAATAAATGTATGTCCCAAAAAGCAGATAGCACTTCTTAAGGCATCTTTAAATCATTTAGGCTTAACGCATATACCTAGTGTACTTAACTCATCCTTGTCTTAGCTGAGTGAACCTCGTCTGAAATAAATCCTTGCAAAATTCAAATCCCCCACATTAGCAAATATTAGAATGATGTGCAGTGAAACTTATCTTGCACTATAGCAGTATAATTCCCTTAATTCCAGGAAAGATTTGGAAGTAACCAGGAAGAATTTTTTGTTGTTTAAAATGCAACTAATGCTCCTCAGCCTGGAGGGGAGAAGAGAGAGAGACTTTAATTAAATAGTGGCAGTCTGTCCTTTCTGCCCTACAGAAGCTCAAATGATCCCATCTCATTCCATGACACCTCTGCTCTGTTTCTGTTTTCCAGTGTCCTTTGCAGGGACATGTCCAACTCCTAAAGGAGGCAGCATGCAAAGCTAGCGTTGCCTGAGCTGTACAGCTCTGACACAGCAGCAGGAATTTAGCAAATCTCTAAAACCACTTCTGCTGTGGAAACCTCTCTCAAGAGTTACTAATTTAATGGGAAATAAGCAAGGGCACCAGTGCCTGCTAAGTGCTCCAGTTAATGTTAGGTTGGTGAGATGCATAAAAGTACATGTGGGCACCTCACAACCCATAATTAGTTTTGCAACATAGCAGAAAAGTGAAAAAGTAGTGTCTGTCTTTTTATAGCTGGGGAGCTGAGGAAGCTGGTATAATTGAGACATATGCTTTAATTAGAGTGGCACAGGCACTGCGTGGTGCAGGCCCATCACAGCTCCTCTGTTCCAGAAATACAAAACTCAGTTTTCCAAAGAAATGGGCACAAACCTTGTGAATGCCTAACTTGAGCACAGCCTATCTTTTCCCAGACCAGAGGCAGAAGCAGAAGATAGAACCTATAAATGGTCTTGTTTTCTTCCATCCCTTCTGCCTGTTTTCCATGAGTTTTCATACCCATTCTCTGCACTCAAAGGTATTTATGAGAAGGGAGAGGAGAACTCTGATCCCAAATGTCATCCCCATTTGTCAGAATATCCCGAACAACCAGGTGACTTACACTGAGAAGGTTTGATCCCACCTGAGCTGCTTAATGCAGCCTCAAAGGCATCAAAGGTGAGGCCATTCAGGGGCCCTTAGTCACCATCCTCTTTAAGGTTACACATCTCCCTGTTTAATATGCTGAGTTATACTCACTAAGCAACAGCACAGAGCTGCTGACACAGTACTTGGGAGGGATTTATCCTGCAGGCTAATCTCCAACAAAATGGAGTAAGTTTAAAATCTATAAATACTGTGTGATTATAGACTAAAAACCTACTAATATTACTATTAGAATTCAGCGTTTTCAAAGATACATTTATTTTGGGTTAGTTTTACAGGGGGGAAAACCCGAAACATTTTCTGGGAAAAGCAGGAACACTAACCCTTTCAATAGAAGCCACTGAAAATTATTCAAAAAATAAGATTTTTATAACGTATCAAGAATTTCCACCAGAAACGGAGGAAGAAGGAAGCATAATATGAGAGGGGTGACTGGCTCCATGCTCCTAACAACAATCTGATTTACTGTGAGGTTTCATGAATTACGGGATTCATCCCATTTGCAGTTTTCAGGCAAACCTTGTGATTTACGCCTCTGGTTTGAACTCCCCACCTGGACTGAATACATTTAACTCTCCCAGGTAACACTGAAACATTTTCAAGGAAGAAGCTTCATGCTCTTGCTCCATTGAATAAAGAACTGCATGAACACAGCAAGGGCTCAGACACAAATCTAGGTGGGATTATCAGAGGCTCCCTGTAAAGCACAGCTCACAACATCAAGGCACTCAGCCCTCACCCCGAGCCTGGAGCTGAAGCCTTGGAGCATTGGAAAAGCAAAGCCAATCCCCATCTTGTTTTACCTTTTTTAGCATACGGGAACAGGCAGGTTACAGATTAAAAATAAAGGCTGTGTCTTCTTCCCCTGAACCTGAGCAGTTTTTGAGGAAAATGAGAGAGGGATATGTTTGTTACATTTATTCAGTTCTTTTATGCTTCCTACTGAATGGGACCAAAAGAAAAATAATATAGGGCATATACGTATAAGTAAATTATAATTGCAGTTTAATTACCTTCTGATTATTTTCTTTTGATTATTAATAAAATTGACCAGCCTTTTAGTCTGATTATATTAGGGCTGTCATCGTTGCACTGTAACATGCCCAGTATGGTATTAAAACCACACATGAATGAGCTTAGACACAAATTTGGAAAGGAAAACATGCATGACTTGATAACCTACACTATTGTGAAATCTTTTCCTAGGCAGGAATTTCAAACTGTCTCAGGCAGTGTAATGCCTGTAGTGTCCCATTTTGTGGAGCGTACACAGTAGTGCATAGCACTCCATTCAAACAGGAACTAATCCTTGCAGAAGATCCTACCCTCTGTGCTTGTTAATTCTGTTCCTCGGAGCGACTGCTTGCTAATACAGCACACCTTTAGTGGCAATCCGTGGCTTAAGCCGTGTAGCTCAGTGATTTTAAACTTGTGAAGATGTACACTAATCCTCTCTGCACTCTGATACATTGGCTTTGGTTCTGTTAAAAAGCTGAATCTGTAGAAAAGACCTGTGTGTTTGCTGGACGTGAGGGTCATGCCTGTGACAACGCTGATCTCCAGTCAGAGCATGGTGCCTGTTCTCCTGCAGCTGCCCATCATCAGAGAGATGAACACACACGTGCAAATTCTGGGGAGCAGTCACAGTTTGTGGGACTCTGAAGATCAGTCCCTCATTAAACCTTCCTAACTGAACCTCGAGGACCCATTGTTTGGAACAGTTTTCAATGTTGCCCTTTAATTACAGGAAATGGGGGTAAGACAGGGAGGAATAGCCAGGTCATGGGGAAAGGCTCTCTCTGTTATAAAATTTCTTTCCAAACTTTAGAAAACATTTACAAGTAGCCGGTATGATGGAGTAGTCATTAATTCCCTACAATTTAAAATGAAAGTTTGGGAAGACAGGGCTTCTTTTTCAGACTGAGAGAAGGATTTGCATGGCAAAAGGTGTCTCTACCCTGCTGCTGCCTGCAATCTTCCCTTCAGTCACACTCTCAGGCATTGGCTTACTAACAAACAATCTCACAATCATCTGTGACCTATTGCTACAACACCTACAACTTCTAGAACTGGAAGACACTAAAGAAATCACAGGCTCTGTTTCCAGAATAACTGATTTTTTCCCATATAATGCCCAGTGCAATTTTTCAAAAAGTATAAACAAAGTATTGTCATTGCAGCATTTGCTAAAATATCACAGTGCAGGAGACAATTACTTTTTGATTGTCAAATTGTTCAATCAAAGCTTGTGGGTAAGTACATTATGGCATAATTCCTAATACTGCATTCTGCACATGTGATCCATTCTTCTCCCAAGCAGTTTACTTATGCAGTTCATTTATGCAGTTATATTTTTACTCTCCTTTGTGGTGACCAGTGATAGGACATGAGGGAATGGCAGGAAGCTGTATCAGGAGAGGTTTGGGTTAGACGTGAGGAAAGATTCTTCACCAACATATGGTTGGGCTGAAACAGGCTCCCCAGAGAAATGGTCACAGCACCAGCCTGACAGAGTCCCAGAAGTGTTGTGACAATGTTCTCAGGCATGTGGTGTGACTCTTGGGGCTGTCCTGTGCAGGGCCAGGAGTTGGACTCTATGATCCTTGTGGGTCCCTTCCAACTCAGGATATTCTATGATTCTCTGATTTTTCCTGGCATCTGTACTTAAAACAATTGTGTAGTAATTCATGTACCTATAAACTTCTTGATAAAAACTCATAATAAGTTTTTAAAATGTTCATTCAGGATGATCAAGTCTGGAATGGAAACTTTTGTGTTTGGTAGTGACAATAAAGTATTTACAGTACTCACAGAATGAATGTCACTGTGTGGAGCACTGCAGTTGAACACAGGGTGACTTTGCCACAGCTGGCAATATTGAAGGATGCCAAAGTACACGGTTAAAACAACAGATGCCTGATGGGCTTTTTTGTGTTCAGGGAAAACCTGAGTAATTCAACAATGCTGTCTCCTTCTAAAGGGTAGTGACCAATTCAGGAAAAACAACCTATCAAAATTTGCCAGACTGACAAATTCCCAAAAGATGGCTTCAGTCAATAATTTCTTTAAATGGCTTATGAAATTCTGCTCCCCTCAGAGTTGCAGCACAAGAGGGAATTTCACAGCTATGAATCTCAGCACCTCAGAGCTGGGCAAGTACACTTAAATGTTGGAAGTTGCTCTCACAATGGGAAGGATAAGTGAAAATTTTGCTTCCTGTTTTCCTGGTTATAGGTATCAAGCTCCAGCTGATCACTGGAAAAATGACAGAGATCAGTTATTTTCCTGTAATGTTAAGGGCAGGTGTTAGCCAAGAGAAATTTCTCCTGGATGTGCTGACATCTCTTTAACCTGTAGGACTTCTCACAGCATCTCAAGCAGCACTTTGATCCTCCCACCAAGTGAGTCAGTGACACAGTTTGTTGCAGCAGGTTTGCTTCCAAGTGGGAGCTATCAAGAGGCACTAAACAGGCTGAGTCATAGCAGCCACCTCGATATTGTCCCAGCCTTTATTTGCTTTTCACCTACCGTGAAACACTGATCTTTAGAATGGAAAAGATGGTAGGGTTAAAAGCCAGTTATTCCTGACAAATGGCCCATAATATCAGCCTTTTCCTTCTTTGACAGCATCTCTCTTAAATAGCAGCATGAGGAAAGGACCTACTTTTGAATGAATGAACATGTTTGGTTTTTTCCTTGAATGAGCTCTGAGCTGAAGCAAAGATGCCTCTCTTGAGCAAGGGGTTGGATCAAGTGACCTCTAGAATTCCCTTCTGACACAACACTTTTCTACAACTCTGTGCCAGCAACGCTTCCTGTCCTGCTTATGTCCCCTGCTAACTCATGAAGTGACACAAAGGAACTGCACAGGCTCTGGGCATCGCTCTGTGCAGCAGCTGCCTCAGAGACAAACCTGTGCTAGGGGCTCTTTTCCCTCTCCTTCTATGTCATCCACCACACTTATCTTTTGGTGACTGACAGAGAAGGATCCAGCTTGGGAAAGACGAGAAGCTATCGCACAAAGTAAGTAAGTAAGTAAGCAAGCAACATACACATACTTCACAAGAGCTGTTATTTCCGTTCCCTATAGAACCTGGAATGTAGCTTTGAAATTGCTGGATCAGGTTGTAGGAGCTGGGGGTGGGTTGGACGGTCGGGACGGACGGAGACGAGAGATCTCTGAAGTCAGATCTTGGAACATGTGGTTTATTGCAAAGGGCGTGGTTACGGGGGCTCTGTTTAGAGCTGCCAGCCACAGCTCGGAGCAGGCCCAAGAGAGCAAGAGAGTAAAAGTAAGAGCAAGTAGGTAAACGAAGAGGAGGTAAGTAAGAGTGGAGAAGAGTGGAGTAAGAGTGAGAGAGTAATAAGAGTGTGTGAAGTCCTGGTTACAATACAATAAATCATCTTCTGTACTGAATATTCTAATTGTCACTAACCAATCTAATACAAGATACAAATCCTATAGCATTTACGTACAGCCGGTAATTGTTATATTACCATAAAGTGTTACATCTTAACTCCTAAAAACTACTCTTTGGACCCCTTCTGCTGAGCTAGTAGGGTCTGCTCTGACCCTTGGACCTGCCTGCTAGCAGAGGGTATTGTTCAATCAAGAGGGGATTACCTTCAGTCGGCCATACCATTGTTTTCCAGTTGTTCAGTAACTAAGACTTGGTATCTCAAAGGTGGCTTTCATTTCGATGTCGCTTATAGTTTTCATATTCCCAAAATCTTTTGTCAGGCAATCAATATTTATAAGGCTTTCCTGTTTCATCTTCCCCAACATCAGGTAAATTTTTTTTCAGTCAAGAATGAAATATTAAGTTGCAGGAAGCAGTTCTATGAAAGTGTGAACTCACTGCTCCGTCAAAAAAATGCAAATCACATCACAGAAATCATTTAATACAATCTTTTCTTCGCTAGTTCTTTGATTAAAGAGCTGGATTTCCCTCTTTACAAAAAAAAACCAAAAACACAGTGATGCTTTGTAACTGCAAACAAGGTTTGCACGTTTTCTACTACCTTTCTGAAACCTTGATGCCATTAACACAGGAGAGGGTTACAAATTATTCTATCAATGAAACAGGTGGATAAGCTTACTTGAGGGAACTTGTCTGTGTTAGGCACAGGAACTTGTGGTTGCTATTATTATTATGATCAACAATTAGTAATAACCCTTCCTCTGCTTCTGGTGGAGGCTGTCCCATTGCCACAGACACTTCACACCTATCATGCCTGACTTCATGCACACTTTGAGAGTTGCACAGAGCTTTGCCCTGCCCAAACCATGTTTTTTTTCTGTGAAGGTCTCTGTGGGTTTCCTCCTGCAGACCAGAAGGAAAGGTGCAGACATTTGTGGCTGCTTGTCAGTGATACAGGCAAATCACTGAAAAACATAAAATAGAAAGAAGGTTTTCCAGTCCCTCACAGGGTACCTCATCATTTAAATGTGTGTCATCTCCAAGGACTCAGTGCTAGAAACTATAACCTCATTTACCCTGGAGAGCTTTGCTGGTCTAGCAACATAGTGACTTGAATTTTGTATGCGCATGGATGGCTGGTTTTTTCAGATACGTTTCAGAATGAGAATTCAGCTTTTACTGCATAACTGTAGATCCCCAAAGGTATATTTTTATCTTTAAGTCCTGCTATGAGTAGAAAATTTGTAATTATTGCTTCACATTATCTCTCTTTCCTTGGAACAGGATAACGTGGATCTTGGTGACCTTATGTTTTCGCTCTGCTACCTTCCAACAGCTGGTAGACTAACTATTACAATAATAAAGGCAAGAAATTTAAAGGCAATGGATATCACAGGAGCATCAGGTATGAATGAATTTAAAGCTCAGTGTGGATTTCTGTCCCATTTGCCTCCCAAGATACAGAATTCAACACTGTCAAATCCCAGAATGATTTTCGAGAGGAGGGTTATACTTTGAGCTCTTGAGTTACTCGAGTACAGGAGTTTATGAGAACTAAATAATATATTTTAGTTTGCTCGGTTTAAAATAAGTTTCTCTTTCAAAAAGACTGCAATATTATTATTTCCAATGCCACTGTGACTCAGAGTAGAACAAGGTGGCCAAAATGCATTCCCAACACTGGGAATTTGTTTGTGCACAGTCTGTTAGTTACAGCTATGACACAGAGGCAGACTGACCCTCTCTGACAGTCCCCAAGAGCCACTGAGCCAATTCTGCTGTTGCTGGCATATGGACAAAGCAGTGATCATCCCAGAATCCTCTCAGCAACCCTTTCAAAATTCGACAATAAAAATTGCAAACTAACTTAAATAAGATTTCATAGTTGACTTCTAAATACTAGCAGGGAGTTGTAGAGCTCTCAGAAAGGAGCTACAAAGAAACATTGCTACATTCAGGAGTTTAAAAATAATTACAATTCTCTTGAGAAATATAAGACACTAATTGTTATACTTTGAATTGTGTTTAACCATATATCAGTAAATCCCGTTGTGAAAAACATTGTCATCTTCTGTCTGTTCTACAAATCTAACAAGTAATTAGGCTGCTATAAATGGGCTGTTGTATAAAATAGTCATGTATAACACGCTTCAGTGGATATTTTAATACCCTTTGAGAAGTTGGTACACAACAAGGAGCTTCTTGAACCTAAATTGTTCATTGTAAGCAGCCAGGTAAAGCTTTCAAAGCTCCACTGCCTCTCATGCCTTCCATGGTAACAGAAGCTCAGATTCCAGTCAGGTCCAAGAGATTAATTCCACAAGCACATATGGGCACACAAGTCTGCTCCCTTCACTTTCCATTTGCGTTTGCCTAAAAGCATCAGAAGAAAAGCAACGTTGTTCTTATGATCCACACAGATCCCTACGTGAAGGTTTCTTTAATGTGTGAAGGAAGGCGGCTAAAGAAAAGGAAAACTTCCACCAAGAGGAACACCCTGAATCCCGTTTACAATGAAGCCATAGTCTTTGACATCCCTCCAGAAAACATTGACCAAATTAACTTGTCGATAGCTGTTATGGATTATGACCGGTGAGATACCTGTAGCTGTCAAATACTGGCTGATAAAATCTTGCACACTAGATTTGCATCCCGAAAGAAAATTACCGTTTTTTCCCAATAAGCGGGGAATTAATGTCATGTTGGGCTTGGTAGGAGACTCCAGTTGTTTTTGTTTTGTCTGGCAGAATTTCCTTACTAAATTTTAAAATACAGATTTGCATCCATAACTGACAGAAGTAAGCTATGTATGTGTTTAGCAGAACTGAAGTAGCCAGGCATTTAATCAGAGAGGCCATGCATTGTTCTGTTTGTGCATTTAAGCCTTTACACACATGCTCCATTTGTAAAGTTGTGTCTTAGAGCTTGTTTGCCTTTGCAGCTAATTACAGAACACAGGCAAAGAACCTTTTGTGTGCTGTAAGGGGGGAAATATTAAATTACTCTAATCAGTGGGAAACAGAAAGAGCAAACCTACGTATTTCCTAACGCACTACATTCTTCAGGCAAGAATTAATCCTAAAATTCCAGGATTAATGTTTCTGATAAAATATGTAAATGGTGTGGTTCTGAAGGTAAAGTTTTAAGAAAAAAATATTATGGGCCATTTTCACAGTGTAGGTCACAATGAGGTCATTGGAGTTTGTCAAGTGGGCAACGATGCAGAGAGTCTAGGGCGCGACCACTGGAACGAAATGCTCTCGTACCCTCGGAAACCCATCGCTCACTGGCATCCTCTTGTGGAGGTAAGGCTTTGATTTCCTGCTTCCCCCTTGCAATAATTGTGAATATTCTCCCATACGGCATTAGAAGGTGGATAAAATTTTATGAGCAAACCCAAGATCCACGTGCATGAAGTAAATCCTAGAAAAGGGCTTGGAAATGCTGATGTTAAAATTCAGACGTAACATGCAAGTTAAGTCTGCTCCTTTCAATTTTAGGGGGACAGAAGGTAATTGATGTCTATAATATATATATATACAGGAAAACACCAAGCATTATACACTCAATTAAGGGTTTGGTTTTGTTTTTTAAACAAGATCTTGGGTAATATCTTTCGCTGATAATGGATATAAAGAAATGGACCTTGTTTACAGAACAATCAAGATCTATTCTTTTTTATATACAACAACCTAATTTTACTTCTTTTCTTGTAACAATGTATCATCCATGGCACTAGCACATCCCAAAGGATGCCTAACTGCAGTGAAAAAATATGTTTAAGTGTCTCTGGAGATCTGAGGTGCTGATAAGAAGCGACACAGTCAGAAAAGCTTTTCAAGGTTCCTATGGTTTTTTTTGTTTTGTTTTGTTTTGTTTTTTGTCTTTAGGGCCCTATTCAGCA
>NW_008236509.1:1968977-1985584 GCF_000691975.1 Corvus brachyrhynchos | reverse complement strand
TTCCTGTTGAACTCTTTCTTAGCCATATCCTCAGGGGCTATTCCACAGAGTCCAGTGGGGTAAAGATGTCCTTTTAATCCCTCTGTCTAATCCTCTCCCCAACACAGGGAACACTAATCCTGATTCATGAGACACAGAAATTCATCAAAGATCGAAGTAAATTGCTTCCTGAAGTTACCATGACTTACTCCTATTGTTGCTCTCACTGGCTAAGTCAGGCAGTACTCCCAGTCGAAGTATCTTGTTTATGAACAGCCCCGGAGTTATCCCCAATGTTTAAAGAGAGGAAAGAGCAGAGTACCCATATGAAGCCAAGAATAATGCTGTCAGCACTAATACTTGGAGCCAGGCAGCTCACAGCCCCTCTGAGTTACTTTCTGCACCAGAGTGCAGCTGTGTTACCACAGTGCCACCAAAGATTTCCCTATTTGGTTGTGAGCACTGGCCACAGGCAGTTCCAGAAATGATTGTCAGGCATTATGAAGATGCTACAAGCTGGGAAGAATCCCACAGTCTTGTCCTGTGTCCATAGGGAGTTGCATTTCCTGGTGCCTGGGCACCACAGCAGCACAGTTTGAGCAGGGAGTGGCCACAGGCTGTGTGGCAGCAGGAAGGCTCGATGCCTTCTCACAGCACGGGTGCTGCCAGCATGCAGCTGCCTGTGGGAGAGGATGGGACACAGTGGGGCAGCTCTGCCCAGGTGTTTGTGCCCCCAGTGACAGGGCAGATACTGGCTGAAGTGCCATGCTGGGCATTTGGGAGCTTTCAGCTGTAGCCAAGTGTTGATAGCAATGTTTGACACAGCACACGAGGTGCAGTGTAAGGGTTACTATTGGCCAGAATACAAGTGTTTCTTAGCAGAAATTGTCTACATCCTTATATCCAACCTGTCTTCCCTCTTTGATAAATTTCATTGCAGCCAGAGCCCACAATTAGGTTTTGACAGCTCTTCCCTTTTCACAGGCATCCTGTTCTTTTCATACATGCCTGGCTAACTTCTTTAGATTTCATTACTGTGGATTGCTTTTCATGTCACTGAAAGCTAAACAGAGACGTATTTTTTTCCTTCCCAGGAATCAAGTGGGGGAGGGTGTCCAGCGCATCCAGGCTGTGCAGAGAAATATATACACAGCATATCATTTTGGTTCCTGAATCAGGATTAGACTCAGCGAGAGCTTCTGGAACCTCTGTGGCCACAGCCATAGGACCCTGAATATTTGCTGAATAGGACCCTCAGTCTTCTGCTGTGTGAAGAGCTATTGGTTTCAAATAGCGTGATGTTATCCACTTGTAGCATTAATTCTCCAGCTGACACTACTGCTACTGATAGATTATTTGTATGGTCGTAAGCATTACCCAAATTCAACTCATCATTTCTGTTCAGTAGAGTAACCCAGGTTTTACAAGCAAAATGATAGCAATGTAAACCAACAAATATGGGAAGCAGCAACAAATATTGTCCTTGTATTTGCCAAAAAGGTGCAGTATTGTGAATGGTTAGCTTTCTAAGTATTGTTTTTTCAAGAATGATTGCCATCAGATATTTATTTTTTGATGACAAGTTGCGTCCTCAGTCTCAGCTGGTGCCTCCTTTCACCTGACATGAAAACAAATTAATATGGTTCCTTCAAATCTGAAAAACTGTAAAAAAGTTTTGCTGGGTGAGAACAAGATGCATATGGTATTTGTAATGACAGTATGTTCTTTGAGAAAGGAGATAACCATCTGTATAACATGGAGGTTGTTAGTCCTCAACCTTTGTAGATGATTTTCCAGTCAACATTTCTGAGTTGTGTCCACGGCACTGCAAACTGTTGGAAGCATGTCCTGGGCAGCAGTGCTGAATCATACAAACAAACACTCACACCCCATGTCATTTGAAAATGCTGTTCCAAATATATAGTGCCTGTGAAGACTTCCATTATTATTTGTGGTAGAATTAGCAGGGCTGTTTTACATGATGGTATATTGTAAATTCTGACAAATTCTGACCATTAAAAGAAAATGAATCAAAGCACTGGATTCTGTCACGTAATGAAATCTGTGTCCCAAAGCAGGAGACCCTGGGATAAACTTTATGCCACTTATTTAGCCACGCATGGAGTTCTCTCGTCCTCCAGTGTTTTCTACAGAGAACTTGACTCACGTTTTTACATGGGAATTTTTGTTTAAAAGATGCAAATGCAAAGTATGGGTGTTTAATACAGTACAATCGTCTGCTATGCACTTACAGAGAGGGAGCCCTGGTCTTTAAATAGTGTTCAGATAGGTCTGTGTGCACGCACATTGCTTCACGTCTTGTATGTGCCAAACGTTCACCAAGCAGTTTGGATCTGCAACTTTGCTGACACAAATATGCATGCACAGATTGAAGAAATATCTAAAATTTTGGCCTCAAACCTGAAAAATTAGTTTTATAACCTATCGATGAGGATCTTCCACAAAATCAGAATTACTTGTGGGTAAAGAATAGCTTGGAACTTGCAGGAGATCTTGGATCTGTTGTAAATGTGTGCTGCAGCTATAAATCAGAATTCCTGTAAGCACAGTGGTTTTCAAAAATCTCTTGGCATGCTGTGGAGAATACAGCTGCCACAGGCAAGGGCATACCTGGCAAACTAAACAGCACTCCCAAACCTGCCCAAGCACAATTTCAGGAGGGTAACCACTGGGCATTTCCAAAAGAATGAAAATAATGTTGCCATGGCAAAACTGTTTCACTGCACCTTCAGCTGAAGCCTTCTGTCAGGAGGCCAGTGATACATGACAATGTGCATATCTGTTCATGCATGAGCCTCACCTCGGGCAGGATCCTGTGCTCTTTACCCAGGCTCATCTCCCAGGAGTCACCAAGGGGAGATGGGCATGACCGAAGAAGGAAGACCTCTTCCTTTGGAGTGGAGTTCTCTGATTTCCTGGACAAATCACTCCATATCATTCCTGCCTGGAATGCAGAGCAGGCACGCTTCCCACTGCACCATGAGCAGCAGAAACTCCTGGGCAGGGGAAAACACCCACAAAGCAGGCTCGATTGATGTCCATGGAAAAGTGCAGGAGCCTTTCTAGGATTTGTCCCCAGCAGCTCAAAGGGACATCAGCTAAAAAGTGTTATCATTATAATTGCCAGTGGGTTGCAGTTTTCTTTTTCTATTTTATTACCATACTCAGTTTATTTAATGCTCAAGGGTCTGGCATCAAAAGAATTATTTTGAGCAGAGTTCTACTAAAACAGGGAAAGAAATCTCTGTGACAGGGAGCATTTAAAGTGGAATCCAGAAGACTTCAAAGGCTTAGAGATGAGGAAAAACCCCTAAATTTATTGAATTCTCCTAATTTTTTCTCATGACTTGCAAACTGTTACTCAGGCTGTGGCATTACTATGTGCTTTGTACGAATACCTGCCTTATCATAGTAGTGCATCTATGGAAAGATAGATATCATTTCCATGTTCTGGTTCTGATTGGCCAGTAGACTGCTGCTGTCTTTGGACTGTATTACAATAATACAGCAGCCTGCTGGAAGGAGCAGAGGATAGATAATTCTGCTACAAACTCAACTGGAAACACAGGGAAAGCTATGGTCCCAATACTGCTCAATCTTTCTTTTCTGAACTATGATTCTCAGAGGTAAATTAGCAGTAGATTCACAAGAATGATTCCAAAGCTGAAACCCCCATTTGTTTTCTTACTTGCTGTGAATGCATAATTATGCTGTATGGTAAGTATTGTAACTCTAAGATAGAAGAGAAAATCCCTTAGAAATGCATCTCAGCAAGATTTTAATCCCATTTTGCTCTTTAACAATGTGCTACTGAATTACTACTTTTAGTTTTCTGTAACAAACCACCATGTCAGATGATGTTCTGTGAAAAAGCAGTGAGTGGCAATGGGAAAGCCTTCCAAGCTACTGACATGAGGCTGAGTACCATGGACAGTGGCCTGATATTCCCATGACAAAACATTCACAGGACGACTCCTCTGCAGCTGAGTGCTCAAGTATTTCTTTATCTGCTTCCACTGAAATCACAAGACATTAAAAGCATTGCTGTTTACTTTTGTTTTGCTTTTCCCTGTAAATAGCCCTGGCAGTGGATAAACAAACATTCATCTCAATCTGGGGAAGCGGGGACTACCAGAACAGAACAGAACAGAAAACCAATATGTAGCATAAAAGACCCAGTGTTAAAACTGTTTTTACCAGCCATTGCATGGCTCAGTTTTCCATGCCAGCAGATCCATAAACCACAAAAGCAGTACATGTGAGACTCTTGTTACATAGAGGTCCAATTTAGCCACTGATGGGGGAACTCCTGGATCAATACAAAATGAAACAACAGCAAAGGGCAGAGCAAAAGGGTGAAAAAGAAGAGTTTATTTCAGTCCACCCTTGGCTTGAGGGGATGGTGGTTGCGGGGGCTTTTGGGTTGTTTTTATTCTTTGGTTTAGTTTGGTTTGGTTTCATTCATGTGTTTTAAACACCAAACATGATAGGTAGCTATGTTAACCTGAGCACCCAAAGTCAGAGACACAAGAGATATATTGATTTACGTGCTTGTCACCGAGCAACATTCGAGTACTGAGGGGACATGTCTGCAGCTGAAATAAAAAATAGCTGAAAACCCTTTCAGTTTAAAAGTGAAAAACAATAAACAGGCACCAGGAAATTCAGTTGAAAAATCTGTTTGACCCAGCTAGAAATCCATCTGAAATGACTTTGCTGTTAATGCATTTTGTTTGAACAGAAGGAAGCGAAAAAAGTGGATCAGGTGACTCCATCTGAATTGTCATCGATTAAATGCTTTTTTTCTGTTTAGAACAGTGCATTGCCAAATGATTGCATCTCAGTATCAAGAGAGAAAACAATGCCTTTCTTATCGAGTAGAAAAAAAAGGATGCGGAGAAAATAATCCACAATACTGTAGAATTTAATAGAAGCCCCCTGTGCTGTGAAACCAGCAGCAGGACAGACTTGGTGACAGCATCACACTGAATCTTGGTGCAGTTAGTGACACCAGAACTCCGTGCTGAAGTGGCAGCCTTGCAGCACGTGAGCCAAGCTGTGCCAGGTGCCAGTTGTATTCCGGTGGCACCACAGCATCCAAGGCTGAGCAGTTCCCAGAGCCGTGTTTACACTTCATTCCTGACACAGTGGGTTGGGCAAGGAGCCACAGCTGGAAGTTCTCCAGGGCCCTGCGGTTCTCTGGGAGCACATCCATCTCCTTGGAGGCCCACAAAGGGCACGGCGGTGGCACTGCCCAGGAAAGGCGTCAGCTGCTGAGCGAAGGCAGCGCACGTGGCACAGAGGGGAAGGTGATGGGAGGACTTGTAGACATCTGGGCTCCTCATTTGTCGTTTGTTTTGTCTGGGCTCTTTAGTTCCTCCTTCTTTTGCTCAAACGTAGACGTAAAACTGAGGTGTTTTACTCGGTTGCATGCTGGCCAGCTGCCATCTTTAATCCCCATCGCAAAGGTGCGTGAAGAGAGGTGTGTTGTTTTGCTGTACTTTTGGTTTTGATAACACATGAACATTGTACTATACTTTATTATTTCTTGTTCAATAAATAGTCCTGGTATCTCTATGTTTCATGTCTAATTTTGGAGAGTAGAGCCATACCTGTATCGAGGCTCTCTCAATTAGGTGGGCATTTTGTTCGTTCAGTAGAAATAATGCATGATTCCTTTCGCAGTGATGGTTTGAGGGACAAAAAAATTCTTAATTTTGTAATATGTATTACAATCTTCTAAACACAAGTAAAAATGTACTGTGATTTATTTATATAAATCTAGTCTGAACAAATAAGTTTTGATCTTAATAAAAACTCTGTAAGAAATTGTGCAATTGTAATTTATTACTATTTTGTATTTAATAAATATTAAAGTTCAGTTCATTATTCAGAAAGCTAGCAAACAGTTCAAAAACGTTTTTGCTCAGTTTTTCTCCACAGATAATGTGTTTTGATAAAATAAATGAGACCAGAGAGACAAAGCTTTTAACTTTACAGCACTCACACATCATTTGGGAGTTTGGATACTGAAACCTCCTCGTGTTTCGTCCCATGTCCACAGTCATTATGACAGAATATTTGACATATCAGTGGTGAATCTCATCTATGTTTAATATTAAGAAGAAAATCAAGAAGCAACAGAAGTGCTTCTGTCAAGTGGCATTGTGTTAAATTAACAAAATTAGTATTTAGCATGTCATGTTGGCAAAATTAGCAGTCTTCCTGTCAACGCCTGACGTGTAGCTCCAGGAAATTCCCAGAGGTCCCCTGGCAGAGCCCGGAAACAAATGGAGAAGAGCACAGATATATCTGGTATGACCACACAAACTGCACCCAAAAAGGCAACTCTCTCCTCCTTTTCTCTTGTCCTTTTCTCTTGTCCTTTTCTCTTGTCTTTTTTTTCACACTAGCTGAACTGACATATCCATCAGCAAGAGTCCTGCATGTGCATGACTTCTAATGAAGTAAGAGCCTCTCTGTGTCTTTAGGGATAAGCTCAGTCTCTCCTCATTTGGAAGATCTGGCCTCCTTGCTCACACCGCATTAATAAAGGGCTTCTGACATGTAACGTAAGGCACAAAACAATATTTCATGCAACTAAGAAATTCATTTCGGTCTCTTCTTGGGACTGTTTGATATTGCAGACACATGGAAAAGAAATGAGAACAGGCCTAACAGGCCTGTGGTTTTGAAGTTGATACTATCCTTAATAATGGGAACACGTCTAGGCCCTGGGTAGATTCCTGTTTTGCTGCAGGTGAGCTGGGGTAAGGGGAGATGGAAGATTTAACAAAGGACACATCTATAGGCATTTTGGCCCTGGCAGTGAATGTAGTGCTCATTATCCCTCTCTGTCCCATAAGCCACCATAAAATACACCCCAGCAGAGGAGATGTATGAACTTCAAAATTGCTTTTAGTGTCTTTCAAAAATACTGGTTTGCATGTCTCTATTTCTTTGTTAATAAGCAAGCAAAAGCCTCTTCCTCTGTCAAAACAGGCCCACACATCTCTCCTTTCGAGACACTTTTCCAGCAGAATCATCCTTTAAGTCTTTACAGACTTGAAAAAAAGGGACAGTGACTGCAGTAGCCTGTTAATGACTCCAAGTGAGAAGCCAAAGTTTGAGAATCCTCTCTGGAAAAGCCTGTTCAACACCAAGGCATCCCACATAGCCTTAAACCTGAGAAGCCTTGTAATCCTGCACAGCTAATCAGCAGTGAGATGAAAATTAAGAGAGGTACCTTGTGTAAGGAGCTTTCCTGGCTGATGCCTGTGACTTCCCGCAGGGGGAGTGGCTGGTGAGGACACAGCAAAGCCTAAGAAGTGCCTGAAGTGATAGGAGTGGGAGTGTAGAGATGTCCCTGGAGAGCTGAGGACACGTGGTGTTACAGAGAAATCAGTACCTCAGAAAGGAGCAGAGGCACAGAACAGGGCTGCAACTCTGCTTCCAAACACAGGATCCTGTCGCAAACTTGGTGACTCCAAAAGTAACCTTTCCAGGGAAGGAAATCACAAAATGTCTTATTCTGAGAACTGATTGCATTCACCTCCTACCATATTGTCACTGAAATTTGTCACAGTGGGCCCTAACAGAGGTTTCTAATGTAAGCAACACGTGTTTTCATCTCCCTGATTGGTACTCTAATATTGCCATTTAGAGTCACAAGGTTCTCTGGGTGCACTTATGCATTTATCATTCCCATATTAATTGACCACACACTTCAGTCAGGCCCACCACACCATCCAAAAGGTCGTGGCCTTAAACCACTTAATAACTTGTCAAAAAACATTCAGTGAATTCATGTTCCAATACCAGCACATGCAGGAAAATCTGTAAATGTTCCAAGGCATCGGAAGTGCCTGAACAGACTGGTTCAAAGAGCTTGACTAAAGCTGTTTGATATTAAAGAATCATTTAGATATGTCAGAAATGTCAATAAGCCAACTAGTGTTAGACCCAAAGATAAAACTGTCAATAAAAATATTTTTGTTGGAGAAACCATTCTTAATAATAACAACAAAATTCTATATTGAAGCTTTATAAAGTTCTGTAATACTCAGTTTAGCAGCCAGAATTCTGTTTCGAGAATGTTACTGTAATCCTATCATTTATACCCTGCTAACTGACACAAAACCAGTTCTAAAACAATAGATTAAAAAACCTGCCAATAAAAATATTTTTGTTGGAGAAACCATTCTTAATAATAACAACAAAATTCTATATTGAAGCTTTATAAAGTTCTGTAATACTCAGTTTAGCAGCCAGAATTCTGTTTCGAGAATGTTACTGTAATCCTATCATTTATACCCTGCTAACTGACACAAAACCAGTTCTAAAACAATAGATTGATAGAGTTCAGCTACATTAGGGCTCCCAAAAATGAAGTAAAATTTTAAGAACCATCTTTTCACAATGCAACAGTGTGGGCCCTTTTCAATAACGTTTGCCTTCCTAAAAAAAAAATATATATATATATATATATAGTTCCCAACATAAAATAATATTAAAAAAGACCTGGATAACATTTGAAGAATAATGACATAGCTTAGAAAAAGTTCGAAACTCATCAGTCAGTTTTTGTATTTTAGTGAAACTCAAGTCCAAATATTTGCTGTTCCCATAGAAATACCTCTTCCATCTGCCAGGAAACAACCTTTGATACTGGTATTTCCTCACTCCAAAACCTCAGCTGTCCAAACACGTTGGCATTGTACTTGCAGTTCAAAGGGGCTTCATGTAGACCACATTTCAGGAAAAGAACAGTAAGTCCTCAGAACATCTTTGCTAAGTCTGGCCCTGGTCCCCTCTCTTCGGGTACCCTTAAGGAATCTCACCAGCTTCCAGCTTAGTCAGGCCATGCAACAACATACAATAATTGTGACGTTCAAATAACCTTTTTAAAGATATTCTGCTTCATTTTGAATTCCATTACTAAAATCTTACAGAGACATAAAACTTGTTTTAAATTTCATTTCAAAGGAACTTCAGAGCTACAGGAACTGCCGTCATCTGTAAGTCTTATGCCTGAACTAATTAGAAATATGGGTACAATTTTGGCCAGAAAGTAAAATAAGTTTTCCTATGGGTAGCTAAGGTTTCTGTCAGATTTCCCCAAATGAATTAATTTCTTGCATCTTTACCCAATTGTTTTTAAATGTCCCAAGACTTCTTTCCTTTCTACACTACTTAGACTATTTGAGAAGTTAAAGTGGATTGAAACAGAAGGAGCAATTCCCATTATGACATTGGAGTTGCATCATCTCTTGGTGAGGAAGGACAGGAAGCTGTTTCCTCCTACTCTTACTACACATCCACTTTAAATTAGAATTCATTGTTCCAAATAATAAGTTGGGATGGGCCAAAAAAAAAAAAATTCCTTTTATTGGAGCATCTTTATGATTGGATGTGGGGCTCTGCTAAATTGCATTTTCATTTCTTCCAATCTGCCTGAGAACTGGAGTGCCATTCTGTCCCATTCCCTTTTCTGCCCTCACCCTGCCAAGGCAGAACAGCACATTTCAGCTAAACCTCCAAAGTTCTGCAGCTTTTCAGACAAGATCTGAGATTCTTTGCCTGGTAAATTCCACTGCAGGTAGAAACAACTTCCAAGTTGCATCTAGATATACGCCTGATAGATTTTCATTTTACTTGTCGACTGGTATTACTTTTTTTCTTTTACTTCTGGTATTTGCCTTTTTGCCTCCTCCTTTCCTCAAAACCTTTCCCTCTTTCCCTCAGTGATTTTTACTGGACAGATAGGCTCAATTGTTCTCTTTCTTCACATGTAAGTTCTCCCAGAGAGCCCATGTCCAACAGACAAGGCTGTAATGAGCTGTTTCAACCTTTACTCACATTTCATCTGCCACTCACCTCACAGCAATAACATTTCCATCACAAAGGTGTGTATTTTGTCTTCAGGTAACTGACCAAAATTGCAGGGAGATAAGGGCTGCTGCAGAATGTGAGGACATGATAGAATTAGTTGCCAGTTTTCAATTTAATGAGTTAATAGTAATGGCCAGGCCTGAAACCCTTTTGATGAATGCTGCAAAATCCAAGGTGACAGCAAATCACAAAATCAATAGCTACTCATGTCTGTTCCTAAAGACATCAAACCTTTGATGTCTTCAGGTGTTTGGATAAGTACCTTAATAAAATGTTTGAGGCCATAACACAGCCTGAGATGTCAGAACGTTCTGACACTTGTCTAATGTAATGTTCAGCCACACAGAGAGCAAATAGACAAGTGAGAGAGCTGTGTTTATAAAAGGAGTACCAGGGGATTCAGGGGAACAGACACAACTGTCCAACTGCCCAAATAACAGCAATTATTTGAGAAATATCTTCTGGAAGTTTTATTTAAACCAAAGGCACAGCGAACTCTAATGTTGCTGTCCTTAAGAGAAAGGATCTCTAAAAGGAGATTTGCATTTACAGCTCTGTATAAATTTCCTATCTCCTTTGGCACCTGCTGTGAACTGTTTCAAGAAGGGCAATTAATTACTTGTGACAAAGCAAAAAAAAAGCAAGCTGTAAATCATTATTTGTTTTGGTTGCCTGAGTAAACCCCACATTTCAGGGTATAAGACAAGTCAGCAGCACTTCAATGTGCAGGGAATGCAAAACATCCTGTATTTAGTACTAATGATTCCTAGCTCCTCACACAAGTAAAACGTCTCATGTTTCTCAGAGTTTGACATTACCTTGTTCCAAAACTGCATTATTTCTTTTATCCAGACTCTCCTAACATCCTGTTACAGGAATGGCTTTCACAGTGTGCTAACGAGCCTCAGTTTTTATCAGTGTATTATGTTTGCATGGCAAGGTGCTGGTACATGGGGGGCTGCAGGGAGCAGCTTCGGTGGGTGCCTGAGCTCCCACCAGGGTCAGACCTCCAAATCAGGAAACAATTTATCCCTTCTTTTCCAAGCACCCAATACTGGCACACAGTGGATTTTAGGTCTGCAAATAAAACCCGAACTTTTTGACACAGAAGGTTCAACACAAAACATTAAAAAAATAATTCCACCCAAACGACCCGTGCTCCATGACAGTGAACCCAGATAGAGGTTGTAATAATAATAATATCTACAATACTCATAGCAATTCACGTGTGATACCACATTACCTCAATTTAATTCACCTTTCTGCCTTAAGTGTTCCAGCAGTGGTTTTGTGTTTGTTTTGAATTTCCTGGTAAGTAGCAAGGGTGTGCTGCAGACTGTGCCTAAAATAGCATCTGGTTTGTAATTACTGTCTGGAACCTAAATTACAAAAAACCTGTTGCTCCATGAAAAGATATAATTATTGGAAAGATCTTTTATGCGTGGTTTGTCTGCATGCTCAACCATCAATTAAATCATTACCATCTAATCCTGCTCATAAATAGAATTGCACAGATTCCCAAATTCCTGAACCTACAAAAATTTGTTTCCAAGTGAAAAATTGCCACGTTTATTGAATAACTAAAGAAAAGCATAATTCTTCTATGGAGATCAGAGCTGTGAGCAGAGCCTTTTACCTCTTTTCTTCATGGAGGGCTATACAATCACCAAGTTGTTCATTGAGGGGTAAAATCAAGTCTGGTTTATCCACTGCAGGTACATGGGGTAAAAGCTAATTGATCCCACACCTATTTTGTGGGTACCAATCTGCATCTGCCATCACAACTTCAGTCTGGCAGCACAGCCTTTTTGCTCCAGAATTTTGCCCAGACTTCCCAATTTTGACCTTCACTAACATAATTCTTTTTTTCTTTCCTGCAACCAGACACACATCAGACACTCCTAAAACTTCTGAGCTTTCTTCATTCTGATCTGCTTACCAAAGGAACAGGACAGTAGAGGGGGAGCAGAAACACATCTTTGTTCTGCCCAGGGCTGTGTGTCAGGCAAAATCAAAGGACTGGTGTGTATTTCAAGAGCTTAAAAAAAGTGCTTAGTATCCTCTTGATCTCCTTCCACCTACTGACACAATTCCTGTGCCAAGTGTGACAGCTCTGAAACTGCTTTTTGCCAGGGATGCTCTGCAGGGAGTCAGTGAAGAACTCAGTGTTCCCTTTTGGGGAACTTTTGGAAAGAACCACCAGAGTGAGTGCAGGAGGCACTCATTCTTCCCTGATGGGCCTTTAGAGCCTTCCTGACATTGTCAGTGCCTTGAAGCTGATGGGCAAGCTGTGTGAGGCCTTGAGTTTCCAGTATTTTCCCCTATTCTGCTGGTAACATTTTCCTTATCTGTCTTAAATACAGATCATCTCTCAAAGACTTCTTTTTCTCCAGTGTAAAAATTTCTTCATCCCTTTGCTGATGGCTGTGCTTATGTTACAGGAATTCTGAGAGGCCCACCATGTTAGGCATGGCTACAAAGGAATGCCCCAATTCCAATAAATACCAGCAGGGCTCAGGGCTTTGCAGTCTTTCCTTTTATCTATCTTTAATTTTAAATCACAACGTTTAATTTCCTGGGTAATCCTATTAAAAAATCCTCCTTAATGTTATATTTTTTAATTACATTAGTCATAAACACATTTTCCACCATCCTGGTGGACATCACTCCTGATTATGTAGAGGACAAACCAGTGAAGGAAGATGACCTTCTTCCATCGTGAACCCTCATGTCACTCACTGTGACTCCGGAAAAAGCCCTGAACTACATCTCAGAAAGATCAAAGTTTGGGTTTTACTGAGCTGGATGAATGAATTCCAGCATCACTTTAGACAAAAGAATGCAATCTGATATGAGTGTTTTGCCTTCAGTCCATGACACTTCCTTCTGCAGTGCCTACTCTGGGCATTCCTCTTCTGTGCTTTGGTTTGTGTTCTGGAAATAAAAGCATTTCCTTGAAGCAAATAAAATGAAAAATACAGGACATATCCTGGGAAGTGCTAAGAAAAGTACAGTGTAGATCTATTTCTCATCTCCAAAATAATCTTATTTCATACATCCTTTTACAAGTAATTTCCTCCTTCCTCTGCCTTCCTGTAACTCCTTTGGCTGCACGTACATAGAAGGTTTTCCCTAGGTATTTATATTTTTCATTAGAAGTATATTTCTCCTACAGACACACAGAATTTATTCAAAATGTGTCCCACTAATCATATCTTCTCTAGCAAAATGTATTTCAAAGGATCAACCATTTATTTCATCTTCTCAGCAAGAAGTATTATTGCCTTTGTTCATGCATCAGAAAAGGTCCCCCAGAATGGCACCTTTATAGGATGAATTTTGAATGGCTCATACATGCAAATGTGAATATTCATACAAATTCATATCACTGGGTTTGAAGCTCTAAACCCTAAACATAACCAGGAAAATGAAGATCAAAGAGAGATCATTTCCAAGTGGCACAGCTGTGAGTCTGTTTCTAGTGCTTCCTATCCCTGAAACTGGACTTCAGATGCAATTCAAGATGAAGTTTAGTTCCAGGACTAAGCCTATCCGTGAAAGTTCCTCAGTATTTATACTGAGGTCAGACCCTGTGCTGCCTCACAGTTATAAGCTGATGTCCACAACTTCAGCTGGAATCCCATCAGATGGTTTTGTTTCTGTCCAGATGATGAAGTGGACAGGGTGCCAGTAATGGCAAAGAAAGTCTAGAGTAAGTGGGTGAGAGTTTATTTTATAATTAATTTTTAAAATGTTGGTTTTGCCTTATTAATCTAAATTACTCCTGAAACAAATTCAGAGAAAATGGAGATATTTTCTTAATAACCCATCATTATGTTTTCCTAATTGGAAATAACCCACTATAAAATTTCAAAAAAAATTTCAAAAGGGAACATTTGCATAACATAATAAGCATCATTTAAGAAGTTATAATCTTCAACATTTTGTACAAGTGTGATTATCTAAATTGCTGACAATGTTAAAGAACAGTAATAAAAGAAATCCTAAAAATACTTGCAAACTTATAAAACTAAATACATTTTATTAGAGAATTTGTGTCATTTGTAATATTTCCTGCATTAGCTGTTGTGATTTGAGCAAGATCTGCCAGTGTACAGTCAGGAACCTCCAGGACTGTTTCCTCTCTCTTGTATTTCCAGCAGACATCGGGTCAGCTGAAGTCCAAGGCGCTTTCTGCAGTTTGTTCATTATCTTTTTCATATAAAATGTAACTGAATATCCAGGTCTTCTTCAGACACTGTTTCTCCACATTTAGTTCTGGTAAGTTACTTAAATCCTTGTCATCTCACAGATCTAATTCTTTTGCAAATCTCACATAAATCTATCAATAAGACTGAAAGATTCAAAACTGCAGCTTTGGATTTGGGCACCTAAATTCCATCCAAACGCCTTTGTTATGCCTTTAAATGCCTCCTGGTTATTAGTGACACAAAATACCACATTTTTTCATCAGAGTTGCATGTTCAGAATTTTTCCTTAAAACCAAGGTAGAACCAAGACACTGGGTGAGCATCTCACCTTTCAATTAGTTTCTGAGAAAGTATCTGGAAAAATCTGAGTGTTCAGAATGAGAGACTAAATTAGCTTATTCATATTAGTTATGTTTAGACTTCAAGAGATTTTCATGAAGCCTTCACATGATCTATGATTTTTGAATTTGTGACTTCTAATAAACTTTGCCTTTTCTGTTTGTACATTTATAAGTTTCTGCAGTTTTGGCTGTCTGGTGGGTATGGAGCTCACGTGGCAGATTCTGTGGTGCTCTCAGGCAGTGCTGTAACCTTGTCACGACTTTGAAATGGCAGAATCAGAGCCCTTCTTTCAGATTTAATTTTTGGAGACCTTCTGGCCATCTGCTGAGAAACCACAAAGTGCTACTGACTCCACCTAATCTCTGAGGGAAGCTTTCCATTAGGTTTGCTAGAAGGCCTTTAGTCTAGACTAACCTGGAGTCTCTGTCCTTCAGACAACTGTCGCTGCTTCTTATTGCAGTGAGCAATTCCTGTTACAGCTTTACATTGTGATTTAGAGCACTGAGATGGCATGGTACAGTCCTTCCTTTTGCACATTATCTAACACAGGAAGGCATTAGTGCAGTCCCTCAGTGGCTCATTAAAATATTTTAATCAAGTTTTTGTGCACTTTTCATGCAAAGAATGACTGCACAATGCTATCTCATTAAAACCAAAATCAAAACCAAAACCAACAAAACCCCACATAACAAATGTTTTAAATAGCCTCCAGATTCTTGAAAGAATAATCTATTGTACCCTCATTTAACCCAGGCACAACCAGCTTTCTGGCTGGTTCTTGCACTTAATAACACTACTGAGAATATTGCCACTGACTACAATGAGGAAAAATAATACCTGGTTTAATATATGCTTCAGCTTATAAAATAATAACAAGTTGCTTAACATGGTTTTGCTTAACCTGTTCATTCATTTTTATACATGAAATACAAAGACCAGAACACATAGGAAATTAACAAAAGACTGCAGTGCTTCTTTTTGTTCAGTATTAAAAACTAAATCCTCATTTAAGGATATTATTAACTTGAGTAAACCGTCCTTTTTGGAGGGATACGTTACGGTCACAGATGTCAGAAAAAAAGTAGAAGGACTAGATGGTAGCAAAGGAAAGTTTTAAAGGTTTCTGTAAGGTCCATTGTGAACCACAGGGAATTTCTGCCACCTCACAATTCTAACCATTCAATATCTAAATTAGAATCATGGAATCATAGAATTTATAGAACTATAGAATTTTAGAGTTATAGAATTATAGCATTATAGAGTTAGAGAATTACAGAATTATAGAATGCTTTGTGCTGGAAGGGGACTGAAAGATCAACCAGTTCCAACCCCCTTGCTGCCATGGTTCCACCAGACCAGCTTGCTCCAAGCCCCATCCAACCTGTCCTTGGACACTTCCAGGGAGGGGGCAGCCACAGCTTCTCTGGGCAACCTGTGCCAGGGCCTCCCCACCCTCACAGTAAAAAGCTTCTACCTAATATCCAATCTAAACCTGTCCTTTTTCAGTTTGAAGCCATTGCTGCATGTCCTGTCACTATAAACCCTTGTAAAAAGTCCCTCCCCACCTTTCTTGTAGCCGCTTTAGGCAGTGGAAGGCTGCTGGAAGGCTCCCCAGAGCCTTCTCTTCTCCAGGCTGAACAGTTCCAAGGTCTGTTGTCTCAGCCCAGCAGAGACTGGAATGACAGTGTTCAACCCTGTATTAATAACTTTCCAAACAGCTTATCATTCACGAGCCAGCACAGGGGACTCACCCTCACGCAGCCTGGTGAAAGCAGCTCTGTCATTTTTAAGTCATTCTGTGATTAACTCCCTTGTGTTTTCGGACAACGTGCTCTGCAGTCCTGTGAAAACTGCACTGCACAATCTTCAGGCCATTTATCCACTGATAACATATTATTATATGGAAACATTTTGGCTCTATTCTGCCAAGCCAGCACAGGGACACCACTGGAGGAGCAGTAATTAGTAGTGCTGCTGATTCTTCTCACTAGTCCCATTGTCTCGTTATGAAACCCGTTATCCTGACCCTTCTCCATCAGAAGGCCCCAGGTGAGGAGGCTGAGAATTTTCTCTATAAGAATTCCTTTTAAAGCAAAATTAACAGGCTTTACTGATTCAGTGGGCTTCTATTTTTGGTGCCTAGCTGGGAATACATTTAGGGAA
>NW_008236509.1:1941818-1968951 GCF_000691975.1 Corvus brachyrhynchos | reverse complement strand
AAAGAGATGAGTATAATTTACAGCAAGAGCTTAGAGCAAGTCCCCATGTGACATCAGAATGCGGACACTCAAGGTTACTCATTACTTCTAAAAATCTTGTCCCATCTAAGTGCAACAAATTCAGGGGCGTGATTGCAAATAGCTCCCATGGCTCTAGACATTTTAAATCTATTTATCTGTCCGTCTATATTATGTATCAACAGCATTTTTTGATGTATTTCCCAGTTATTCAAGAGATCACGAGTAAAAATATTGAAATGTGGAGCTTCTGCAACGCATGCTGTAATAAATACACCCCCAGCTTTTAGCCTTGTTTATTTTTATAAGGCTTTGTTATTAAGGGATTTTATTTTGTTCCAGTGTGCTTTCTCCTCACATCAGAGTGGTCTTCCACTAATCTTATCTTTTCTACGTTACTGACAGTCTTTTTGAGTTTGAACAACATTATCAGAGAAGTAATCAATGTTCTGCTGAAACTACAGGGATTCAACAGATACTCTTAAACCACATTACTCAGAAGCTCCTGCCTGCAATTTGGGATAAATGTCTGTATTTGAGGAAAGAATATATCATGTTATTCATGCCTGTGATTCTTCATCGTATGGAGAAAGTTTTACTTCAAATAATGAATCAGAAAGCAAAGCAGCAAGAGGGCCGTAAAGAAAAAAGCAGACGAACAGCAAGAGAGATGGAGAGGAGAGGAAAAATGTGATGGGAAAAAATGAGACAGGACTAGAATTAAAGGCAATGATGTAGAAAAAAATCCTGACAGCTTTAATGGGTTGTCAAAGAAGATCTGCAAGGCTCCAAAACAAATGAAACAAAAAAAGCAGAGCCATATAAATACGTATAAAAATGAAAATGGAGCAACATGTCTCATCTGTTATTTCAGGATGCCAGAATTAAACTACTCTACCTAATAAACTAAAATTGCTGTTCATGAAATGCTGCTTTAGTTTATTACATATGCAGCCTGTACTGGTTCTAAAGATTAACCTGCATCAAAACCTCCAGTCTGTTTTTCCTGGAAAATTCCCTCAGCTTCCATGGTCTCTGATGCTAAGAAACCATAATCTTACAGTTTCCATTATTCTTGATTCAATCAAATTCATTACTTACTTGGTTTAACTGGACTGCATACAATTGATGTGTGTGCATGTGAGTGGCTTCTTCCTGGGCTGGGAAACAGGAGGAACAAGTTTTCTTAATATTCTCAGTTTAATCAATATATCTACAACAGTAAAGAAGAACATTTCAGAAGTCTAAAGTGCAAATTTTGCACTGAGGTCCCTGCTATGGTCGTTAAACCCTGACCTACATCAGGATGTTGTGGCACCTTCAAAGGAATGTGGGATCTTCTGATACTCCATTTCATCCCCAGGCATATCAGGATAAATACACTTGTTTCTTTACCAAAAAGGAGAATGGAAAATATCAGCTTTTATGTGCCTTTATGGTACAGGATAACCAACCCCAGGTAGGTTTAAACTAGCAGATGATATTTGTAACTAGTGGAAAAAAAACCCTTTCATTACCTTTCTAGAGAAACATAGATTTAAAAGACATGATCAAATAAAAGTTTAAATGGGAATTAATGTATGCATTAAATGACTGATGCCATGCTAAAAATTGTTCACTATTAGCCCTGCATGTGTATTTGTACTCACACACACACAACATTGAGAAAAAATGTACTAGAGAAGCTGTTTTTCCACCGTAATTGTCACCCGTGAAAAGTGCTAAAAATACAGCCATAAAAAGCAATCTGCTTCTCTGAGTTCTGTGTTTCCTTTCCTGCCATTTCTTTAAATTAATGTCTTTTTATGGAAACCAGATTTTTTTTTAATCTTATGAGTGAATCTATTCCTACTGCTCCTTCCCTGTCTTTGGTTGCAATCCCTGGCATTTCTGCACCCATGAATTGTATGGGATAGTGGCAGGAATATTGAAGGTCTTTCAGGGGTTCTGTTTCCAAGCCAACACCCAGATGTGACCACATAACTACATCTCTTCCATAAACCTCCTCTTAAAACTAACATTAACAAGTCTCTTTAAGGTTATTGGTCAATTAATGGAAATCATAGAAATTATCTTATCCTCTTAGTACCTGGACAAAAGGAATGGAAAACTAATAAATTGATGAAGAACAGAAACTGTAACCCTCTGTTCTCAATTTTCTGCACTTTCCTGTTCCCATCTTTCACAACTCTCCCACAATTACTGCCCCAAGGTTTAGTGCTGTTTGTTTGCAATCCACAGAAGTTTTTGCTTAGGAAAAAAAGGAGGTTATATTTCTATTTAGTATAATTTTGATTTGTTCAATACCTCTAACTCAAATCCCATCAATCTCTATTTACATTATTTGTCAATAATCATTCCTCCTTGTGCCCTGCATATTTATGTTTTAACTGGTATCTAAATTCTTAATTTAAAACATCCTACCTGATACAAATATCACTCAAGAAAGAGAGATTTCCATTAACTACTCAACTTCCATTTGTTTCAGATTAAGCCTAGAGGGCTCAGCACAGTGTAAGAGCCATGCTTGAAATGCTTACTGAAGTCCACCTTAGTGTTTCTGGGGCTGGGCTTTCACCAAAGGAGTTAAAATTGCTACTAGGAGAGAATAATGCATTCTGGAATGCTTCTCATTTTCACTTCTTTTTATGCCATTTAATTTTTTCTTTCATTTTGGAAACACCCTCTATAATATAAGGGACAAACCCCAGCATTTCTATCGACGTAGAACCCATTAGGATCACTAAAAATACCTAAAGTGGATATGACTATTAATTCTGAAAGCAGATTCTCTATTATTTTCTTGTGCTATTGTTATTCTGTACTGAGAATGCACCAGAAAGCAGCCAGATTTTACCTACCAGGTTTTCTGCCTGCTGACATGAGTCTTTAGGGGGTGTGCAATCAGTATTATGGTTTTTAATTATTTTTTTAACCATCTGACAAATAGTGTACAACTCCCATGTTCTCTTCGGGCTTCTTTAGGAGGCCCAAAAGCTCCTACAGCAGATTACGTTTATTTTTTTTCTATAAAAACAAAAGCTAAAGCCTTAGCTCTGAATGCTTCTGATCTAAAGGAAGACTTTAGAGATGGAGATGTCAAATGTAAGCAATGTCTTCTGTAATAAGTGAGGCATATGAGCAAATCACAATTAGATGGAAAAGGTCTGAGAGTCTCAAGCAGGGACTGTTACTATGTATTTGTAATATTCCTAGAACATTGTAGCTCATCTTTTAGGTGATATTAAAGGTAGACATTAAGTATTGCCACCAAGGCTGCTGCTATTAGGTTTTGGAAAAAGCAATGCCATTATGAATGGGATGCAGTCACCCTGGAGCATGTTCTTGCTCATTACTGCTATTGGCAAAAACGAATCCAAAGCGACTACAACAAACACGTTTTAAGCCAATACTTTTCTCTCCTGCCAACTGGTAACAACCAGTTTGTGTTCAGTTTCATGGCAATGTACACATTTATGACTGTGCTTTTTGTGAAAATAAAGAACACAAGCAACTTGTTTACCTGTTTGCATGGAAGCAGCTAAATGCCTGGATCAGCTGGCACACGATGCATGTCTAAATCTGCTTTCCACTATTCTTCTCTAGCACAGGATTCTGAAAGTTCTTATCACTACAAGCTAGAACTTAGACTGGTAGTTTGTTATTGACCAGATGCCAGTGATAAATTAATTATTACTGTTGCACAGTTGGGGCAAGGGTGTTGTTTGTATATTTTCCATAAAAACCAATTTGAAATTCTTTGTAGATGTGATCATCACTGGGTGTTTATTCTGGATCAGCAATTTATACTCTCTAAACTGTCTGGGAACTGCTTTCTCTATATTAGGTCGTTGAAGTGTATTATTTTTGGTCAAGGTCACACAGCAGTTTTGCTGTTCCTTGATTTATTGAAGCTTAGTTTAAACAATAGGAAATGTTCTTAAAAATATTCCTCACTGATGCATCAAAACACCACCACAACAATAGCAGCAGTTTAGTCATTGCCATGCTGGGCTCGTGTTTCTCAAGGAGAGAGTGAATAACTAGAATGGGACACTGAGAGGACAGACTTCAATTCCATAAAGCATCTAAATCAATTCTTGCTTTAAATCCTGTCATTAAGTGGGATTTTATGCACACAAACTTCAAACTCAAATGGTTGAAGGGAAAAAAACCTGTCAGTAAAGTAAGAATTTAAAAATTTTTTTTTTAAATTATACCTTATTGAAAAGTACCAGAAAGCAGCAGAAATGGGTTTGGAGGGGACCTCAACAGGTTCAACAGATCTCTTGCCTGTCCTGGCACAATTTCAGCTGTGAGTTAAAGTACAGTTAGTAAGAGCTGGCCAGGAGCTCTCCAAACAGGTCTTGGTCAAATACAAAGAAATACAATTCTGTAGCCCTAGCAAAAATACTGCATTGACAAAAATGAGCAGGTAAAACTGAAACTGCTGAGTAAGTCTCTAAAATGACTGCAATTACAGGAGCTGTGCACATGACTGAAATGGCCACAGAGCTCTGGGATCATCAGTGCAAATAAACACTAATAGGCAAGGACTGACAACAGCAAAATATTTCCGGAAAGCAAGTCAGTTTGTATTCAGCAAGAGGCAAAAGCCTTGAGCTGTAATTCATCTCCTTTCAAAAGTGCAGATGTTGCAGTGTTTTGGAAAAACAAATCATTAATGCCACCTGTAGATGCAGGGAGTGAGTTACAGAGGTAAAATGAGTTGTTTGCATTCATTTTGTGAGCTCATTTGAAAGGCAAATACAGACTCTAGGTGTTCATCTCCTGAATATGCCAGCCTGAACATTCACTCCCAGTAACTTGGGTTCCCTTTTCATTAGTACATTAGTCCTAATTCTGCATCAGTTCCTATTCAGTGAAGTAGCCAGGTAGCAATCACATGGTATGGACTGATAAAAACCAAAATGAATCTTGTTTCTCATGCTTGGATTTTGTATTGATGTCAATCCCTACCTCAGCTCTGGTACCTCTACTAAATTAACAAGAAACTTGCACACAAATGAAGGGCAGTTCAAATCTGCTGAACTGCCACTGCAATAATGCAAGAAAATGAGACTTTTTTTTTTTTGTTTTTGTTACCAGGTAAGCTTTTTGCAATGCAAAACTAAAATGTAATGACCACTTCATTATGAAAATGAATTTAAGATCAGAAAACACAACTATAATATCCACACTAAGGGAAATACTGCCAAAGGAAAAGCTGCTGACTATTAAAATCCTCCAGTATTACGTTTTCCCTATACCTGACAATATGTGAAGTATGATGCATAAACACTTTTCTAAATAAAAAGTAAAGAGCAGTTGCCATGGAGACATCATGTGTTCCCTTGGGGCTTGAGGAAACACAATTAGCCTACAGGATGGTTTTCAAACACTTCAATTTGAACCTTCTGGAGTTTCAGCAATGTAGTCATCTGGTAAAATAATTCTTCATGCTGCCTGTATTTTTTCAGCCAGTACATATGACTGTGTGTCCAAAAGTAATGATTGTGGAGGAATAGCTCTTATTCTGATATTTTAAATTGAATTTATACAAGTGAAATCTTCAGCTTTGACTTTTTATCACTAGATTAAAAAATACCACCAGTTAGCACAGAACTCTCCTTTTTTTCTCTTCAAACCTTTCTGATTTTGCAACAACCATAGATGGATTTGAATAAAGACATTTTGCTTTTATTTAAACTGTAAAGAAAACAGTATTTTTTCTTGGCTGGTATCCCAAGTCAGCTCTCATTAGAAAAGAGTAATCAACGATTTGTGGAGAGGAGTGTGTTTCATCAGATAAACACTCTGCTTCTGATTTGACACTACTCTCTGCTTGATTATACAGACTGAAGCTGAATTCTGAATTTCTGAAGCCTTCTATGCCTCATATCTGTGCATCTTGCCTTCATTAAGGGGTGCAGAGAAATAATTCTAATAACTTTTTAACCTCCATCTCTGTGGCATGGTATTATTAGCAAGGTCTTTGGAAAGAATGTGTGCTTCCAAACAGAAACCTCAAGAGATTAATCACCCAGGCTAAAAGCTGTTATGGGCTTTTAACACTCCAGATGAAATGAGCTATGCCTGATTGTTAGATCCACCAAAAGTCTTTGTATTTCTCATAATTTACACCTTCGTTTAATCGTCTGAACCTACTTCTCAAAGGAAGCCAATTAGCTTCAATCCATCTTTGCATGTCATTTAATATAAATAAAAGAAACACATATTTCTGCATAGGTTTTCAATGTAATGGCAAGTCCATCTCATTTTCTTGTCTTTAAAACAGGCTAGTAGGTCATAATGCTCTGATTTGAATACTCAAAGAACAGGTCTCTAGAAATAATCCTAATTAGGACAAATACAGATAAACTTTCTATTTGCACCCTGTAAAAATGTCATGTAACAAAATCTTTTGAGATCCTATGCAGAAAAACAGTCCTGATTTTACTACAATTAATTTTGAAGTGCAAATAGAATCTCAGAAGATGATTAGCAATTGTGCCACACAATTTTTTGTTTAACAGCAAGAATGATTAAAAACCACACAGAAAACAATTCACCTCACACATTAGAGTGTGTGTCCCTTAATGATCAAGCAGTCTGCCTTTGCTGCTGTGACTAACCCACTTCTGGTACCCCAAAGAGCACTGAAGGGCAGCACTCAGTGTTGACAGTCACCATCATGCCAAAGTCTGCCATTCAAACATTATTCTACTGATTAGCAGAAGCTGCAGAAAGTTTCAGTAAGGTATCAAAAAGGTAATAAACAGCTCAGGAAGGCAGAAGAACAGAGGTTTATGAAAAATTCAGTAAAGAGTAAAAATATACAACACTATGATCGCTACTTGCTTCTTGCCTATCTGTATCAGACATATGCAGGAAATCAAAGACCAAATATTTTCCTCTTTGACAGGAAAAATCTGATCAAAACAAATTTTCTCAATGAAAGCAAAGTGCCTGGATGCCAGAGATATAAACCAGTGCATTCACCATCAATAAAGGAATAATATTCCTTGAAATATTATTCAGGGAAAATATTAAACGGATATGCTGGAACAGAACAGTGACTTTAATATTGTGAGCAGCAATTTGGATATTCTCTTTAACGGATGTGTCATCTTGTCTAAAGCGACATATGTTCCAAGATAAATTATATCCAACATTTTAAAATATACATTTTCATCTCTTAGCAGTTAGACAGGAGTGCTGTCTTCCTCTTTAGTCTATTGAACTCATAAGATGCTTTTGTTTTCACTTTTTTTTTGTTTTACTTTATTGGTTAGTTCAATTTTTAAATTAGATAATAAAATTATTTTATACATTTACAATTTACTGCCATTTGAACATGTTCTTCACAAACCTGTCTGACAATTTTAGGGTGTGAATTAAAAGGCAATTTCAAATCCTTTTTGAGATGTATCTAATAAGTTTTCAGACCTAGTCATCAATGAAAACAGCAGAGATGAAGAGTGTCAGATAATTTAAAAGTGCATTTAAGGTGTTCACATCTTATTTTCATGTGTCTAAGTCTATTAAACCATTGATCCCAAATTTACAGCTGTGAAGTTTTGAAAAGACAATTTGTGCGTCCAAACAGAAAATAGTGTGCAAAGAAAATAGTGTGCAAGTATAGAAAGCAAACATGAAATAAAATTAATTTCACAAAATGATAGATTGAAGTGAAATAAAATCCCAAACCTGTATATTCTAGCAGTAATTAGTTTTTGAGCACAGCCCAGTTCTTGGTAATATGGTAATAATAACCAAATAAATAGCAGTCCTTTTTCACCTGTGACTGCACATCACCTATCAAATGTACTGCTTGTTAATGAATCAAGTGCACAGTACTTTTTGATTTTTTAAAGATTCTGTGATTCTCTTAACTTACTCTTTTGGTAGGATCATACCAACTTTTATAAATAGAACTTAAATTTCAAGGATGATATTGAAGCATGGGATGCAGGAAAACCTGTTTTATGTATAAGCATATGCATGTGCAACCAGTAATTTTATCAAAGAATAATTTTTTCAAAGAGTTTGGCAGCAAGAATTCAAGTTTTTTCTTTTTTTTTACAGACTGGGTAACAACCACTGATCTTGAGCAACATGTCTTTACTAAGCAAAATATCATATAGCACAGAAGGTCTACATGTAATTAATTCTGCCATCCATCTCGCTATCCTGCAGTGCTACAGACGCACAGTTTATTCCTTTACCACAAAATTTCATCCCAGAATCTCAGCCTAAAACAGAAGCACTAATAGCAGTGTGAACAAACTGCTAAACAAGATTGGGTACGAATAAACATTTCTTCAGTTTCATTTATTTTCACATTTTCAGACAAGTGATAACCGAGAATAGATTTTAGAACATAACAAGCTGTAGTTTTGAGCGGCAGTCTTTAGAATTAGAAGTAAAATTCTCTTTATGAGAGAATTTATGTTCTCTCATAAAAGATACCTGTTTTTCAACTGCCACCAACAAAAGCTTAAAAACAGAGAAACCACCTGACCTGGGGCACCAGCATGCCAGTACCCGAATTTGGCTAACAGTGATTCCAGAGATGTACAAACAAAAAATGCTCCAAACTGAATCTTCAAAATAAGATTGTTAATCAGGTGACAGTACAAGCAGTAGGTAAAAGCATAAAAATTTATTATATAGCCTGCTGATTTACCAACAGGCCTGATCTTAAATCCTGCAAAGCTGATTGCTAGCCTCAGTGACAGCTAATGTAAAAGATGAGAGGCTTGCTAAGAAATGGAACCATAAGATGTAAATGAGGAGCTCTGTAGCCTAATTCTTCATTAGAGACCTCCTCAGAAAAATTATTCCTCCGTGTTTCTGCTGAAGTCAAGTTTCCTGATGAAGCACTGACAGTGTTCCCTGGAAGAAACATGTGAATTTGCAAGCACTGTGGGAACTTCTCAAATCAGTCAGAAAATCCTGCTCCAAAAGCTTTAATCTTTCTCCTTGAATGACAGTCATGGTTCTGAGCTCTCATCTGCAAAACTCACACTCCTCTGTGAGTTGGGCAGAACAGGCTGCCAGCTGTGAAGGGCTCACTCATCCCTCTCCTGAAAGCTGCTCCTGTCTCCTCACAGAACAATGTGTTTGCAGCAGATTTAGCTGACCCCAGGCTCCAGCTCCATGCCTGTCCTCTGAAGAATGCACACAGTGCCACAGAGAGAGCTCACTGCCTTCAAAAGCACCCACGGGTGCTGACCAGAGCCTGGTGCTTTGCCATGTACAGATGACTGACTGCTGGAAAAACTAAAGGGCTGCTCTATGAATAAATCTATAGAAAGCTTTAAAAACAATAGTGACTCTACTCTCAAAACAGAAAAATGATAGGTCTCCTGGGAAATACCTCTGACCACCTGCAGCCCCTCATTTCTTTTTTTTTTTTTCCCCTTTTGGCTTATTTGTTTCTTTGGTCTGGGTTTTGTCAAACATCACAGCAAGGCAGCTTCTTCCAGCAAAACTACATTATGATGACTCAGGGGGTGAATTTACTGCTTGAGCCTTGGGATTACACAGTGAAACTCTGAAATTATGTATCAGCCACGTGGTAAAGTCTTCTTGAAGCATACCAAATGCACAAGTAAGCAAAAAATTGGGACAGTGTAGAAATCCTGTGGTTTTCATTTTTCTCCTGACATGTGTAATTGGTGGTGTACTGATAACCATTAAAAAACTCTTCTGAAAATGGATTCTGTATTCTAGAGCGAAGGCATCTCAGCCATTCCACCTAAGATTGATTTGTCAGCTCAGACATTTTTGACAATGCTGCTTTACATACACAAATTGCAGTTCTAGTAAATACTTTTGTATATTTCATTGAAATATTCTGCTTTGAATAAAATGCATTGGAGAAAGTTGTAATCTAAGCTACCTCTTTTATGTGATGTCAAGGTACTTGATTTCAGTAATATACTGGCTGTCTCCTGATAAAGCAAAAAGGCTTGACTTTATTTTGCTCCTGTTGAATTTTTATATAAAATATTGTAATAATCTATTCAGAAGATCTACTGACTGCAATAGAACCATATAATCATCATTAGGTTGCTATCCTCTAAGCAGTGTTATAATATCTGGTATGAAACACAAAATGCTTGTATAAGAGAGGACCAAAAACAGGAGAGAGAGAGAGCTTTGTGCTCTTCCAGTGGGCTTGTTGACTTTACAGTGGTGATAACTGTAGTAACATACAAGCATTGAAGGAATTAGCAAAGACACAGGGGGTCATAGCCAAAAACCTCTCATTTTTCCATCCCACACATGCATTTTGATGAATCACTATGGATATGATCTACAACATCCTTTATTGTTTTCAACATGAACCTTCCTTCAGCATCTAGTCCAGCCAGAGAGCAAGGAACAGCAAAGCACAATTTTGCTTGGTGTGAGGCAAAGATGTGGGAATTAAACACCTCCAGAAAGTTCTCAAACCTCTCTGAGAACAAGGGGATTCTCCCAGATTGAAGAAATCCTCAAAGAATACAGCACTGGCAGGTCATATTTAATGGCAGTTGTTTCTCACCCTCCTAGTACAGTGACAATTTAAGAACACGGTGAAGTATTTGGAGCCAGAAATGCAGCAAACACTGACTGTTCTCCTTGGAGACTGTGGTTAAGGACACCTTTAATTCCAGCTCATGCCAACCAGGTGCTGCTGGTTTTAGTCTTCAAAAAAAAGTCCTGAGTTCTCCTCAGAAAATGTAACACAGATAATCTCAAAGACCACTTCCTTTTCTTCCAGATGCAGTCTAAGCTGTCTCAAGCTCTGCCACAGATTAAGTACTTACATATACGATTAGGCCTTTCTATCTCTACACACATTTCTTTGTGCTTAATACTTCCCTTGCAAGTTATATTGCTATTCTCAGTGTTATTGAAATCTGTGCCTCCAAGAGTCATTTAGCCCTATCTACCTTTTCACACTGCTATAATAAAAAGTTCCAGTCCCTCATCTGCAATTCAATCATATCCATACCATTTAAAAAGAGAGGAATTCTGTGCCCCTCCTATATCAGTATTTTTTATGCTGTAATCCCTGCTGGTATTTTAGAAATTAATCTCTCCCAGGCTGTTGGAATGTGAAAGAAAAGCACAGTTCTCATCCACTATCTGTGCAGAAAGTATTAACATTATTACCCTCCATACATTCATTTCTTTTTCAAGCAAAACACAACAAGACTTTATCGTGGCACTGCAATATTATTCATACTCCAGTTATTTGATTCAATTTAATGTAAAGTTCTCCAAATCATTTTAGACTTGGATACTGAGATTCAACATGAAGTTAACTACTATTTTCTTTCGCTAAAGAGTGAAGCATGACTGCTTTGAAGCAGAAGCCTTCTTCTATGTCAGGGTTCTAGGAGAAGAAGAACACACATAGTCCAATTTTTCTAGTACAGAGTAAATCAGATTAACAGATTTCTCCTCAGATTTGGCACCCTAGGCAGGGAAGTAAAACAGTGGTGACTTTCCCAGAGTCATACCAAAGTCCATTATTTGACAAGGGTTTCAGCAAGCATTGCCATGTCTTGGGCTGGACAAACCTCTCTCTTCATCTGTTCCCTGCAGGCAGGGATGCTCAGGCCATGGATGTCTGCACAAGGAGGTTCTCCTCATCCCTGTCCAGAGTTATCCCTGAACATCATTTCAGAGGAAAAGAAACCTCATGAGACTGCCAAGCCACACTTGGACTCTTTTGCTTGTGAAAGAAGGCAACAGGCAAGGGCACAGCAAAGAACACTGTGTCCCAAGTACTACAGGCAAACTGAGCATGACTGGGGAAAAGCAAAACAAAAAACCCCAAAACCCCAAAAACCCCATGAGCCAATGTAAAGCTAATCAGGATCCCTGGGCATCACCTTCTGTTCTAAAGTGTTCAGTTCGAATCCATGTTTATGACATTACTTTCTCTTCTGAAAATGGATTTCCTCACTTAGTGAGGAATTTCCTCATTTTTTTCTTAAGTCAAACATGACCTTTTAAATCAAAAACATATAGAATCTACATCAAATAACTTTTGTATCCCAAAGAACACGAACAAGATCTTATGAGTAATGAAATGGCCTAAAGCAACCAGAAAAAGGATACATGAAAAATGCATTGCTTCCCTCAAATATGCTGCAAATTTTATTTGTCTCTACAGCTCTTTCACAGAGTGAATTTATTCCCCACAGTGATATTTTTTTCCTCCGTCAGGAGTTATCAATTGCATTTTAAGTGCCTCATGTAATGGATATTCCATCATTTTCCATGAGAAGGTGCTCCACAGTCTAATAGCTGAAAATCCAGGAAACACATCCAACTTAAGAATGCTCTTTACTTGGTGCCTGCCCATATAACCTAGTAATTATACTTTCTATGAAGTTTAATGCTCAGATGAACTTATATCTGGCCTCAGTCCTGTTAAAGGCTTCAAACAAACCTTAAAAAGGTGACAGGAGATGACAGGCAACATATTTCTTTTCACAGAGAAATACTGTATGAATTATTAATCTGACCCAGAAAAGATCATAATCAAAGACTAGCAGGGGCCCCTTGAGCACTGTTAGTGTGAAATTCCACCCTCTGAACCTTGGAGGCGTGGGGAATTCATATAGGAAGGAGCAGAGCAATAAAGCCAAACTGTATGTCACTGATAGAAAGTTTAAAGGAGCGTTGTAACATCTACTATGGTGTTATTTATATATAAATGTGGATATATTTTCAATTATTCCTCTATTACCATTTTAAAAAAAAAAAGAGGGTGATACTTACAATCATTTAAAAACACTACTGAGCAATTCCATACTTTTGAGGAGTAGGAAACCCAAAGAAAGTGTACCAGCAGAACTAAATATTTATTTCTTAATTACAGAATCTTTAGAATGAGCAAAACAATTACAGACATCGGGAGGGTTTTAGCTTTATTCAGTGCTGAATACATTAGCACTGTGGACATCCTCAGTGGTGGAAACTTCCACGTTGTGGCTTTGAGTGTGAAAAGCTAAGAAAAGAGATAACCAAAGATTTTAGCTTAAGCATGTTCAGCTGCTGTAGTAAAGTTCCCTCTACATCTGTCTGCTACAAAAGTGAAATGCTGGTAGGTGTTGCCACTGTATTCCCCTTGCTGCTGGAAAGAAGAAGTTGGTTTTGATTACTATGTTTATGAAATAATCAGAGAAATTACCTAAACTAATCCTGAGTTTCTGATCTTGCTCAGGTGTTCTTAGCACAGCAAATCCTGCTAATACAGGACAATGAAAAATGCATAAAGTTCTTGTGATTAGAGGTACAGGTAAATAGAAGAGAGCAAAGGGACGACACCAGATTCTGGATCCTGCAATGCTTGACTGATCTTCAGAACATGTATTAAATGAAATATTTCATCGACTGCCTAAATGCAGGCCATAATCTCTGTAGTATCTTGGGTGGATAGAAACAAACGAAACAAAACCAAACCAAACAAAAAGTTTCTATCTACTTCCCTCAGAATATCACCATTGTTACACCTGACCTATACCAGTTTACAGCAGGGCTGGGGATGCCTCACAGTGCATCTGCTCAAAGCACACATGAGTTGCCAGCTGCCTCCTCATCCGAACAGGAACATCCAGTATCATGGAAAACATTGTGAAAACTCCAGCCAAAGAAACGTGTTTACACCACATCTCATCTGAGAAAGTCATGTAAGGCCAATCTCTTATCCCAGCAGGCCTGAGATCTACAAAATTTTCAAAAGCTCTAATGAAATGCAGAACCTCTGCTCCTGCTCCCATGGGACACACACACAGCTTAGCTCTTACAGGATCCCCAGGCTAGCTCAGCCTGATGTACATTATCATTGTTTGTACTACAGATATAGCACTCATTATTTACACTACATATTTAGTCAGGTACACATTCCCTTATCTTTAAAATAAGCTTCCCATTTAATTAATTTCTCACTGTTTCCATCCACATGCTTCCTCACAACCAGATTTTGAAAAGAAGATTTTGCTCTGTAAATTCAACAACAAAGGGCAGGGCTGTGTATGAACAAGCCTCATTGTCCAGAGAAAGGAAAAATCCCACGAGCCTCTAAGTGAATAAAACACAAACTAGTAGAGAAAACTTGAGAGCAGACAGCAGTTTTGAGCCAGCCAAAACTCGGACCCTTCAGTTCATATTGCATTAATATGAAACCTTGTTTGTGTGTATCTAAATCATCCCCATATTCCATATGGTTTTGATCTGGAATGTTAGAGAGGGCGTACTTTGACATTCCTTATTACAATGGTTTCTGAGCACTTCACAACCCTTTATAGGGTCATTTTCTAAGTACTTTCACAGAGGGGAAGAGGCTCCAAGGTACAGAAATAGGAGACTGCAAGTACCTCACTGTCTTCTTGAAAGTGTTTTTTCCAAGTGATTCAGAGCTGCAGCATTAAAATCTGCAGCACTCCAGGAGTGCAGCATTCAGGTGAGCATGGCTCTCATTCTCTTGTCCTAATCCCTTTTTCATGAATGGTACCAGAAACCTTTAGAAGACAGCACCCATGAATAGATGTGAGTGTTTTATGGATATTATTAATTTATTTACTGAAGGGTGTCATCAATGTTTTTGTTGCTTTAGTTGCTCAGGAATGCTCTATGCAAACACAAGGACTGATCCTGGAAGGTGCTGACTGGTGCTGATCCAACCTATCACAAAAGGGCCAGGATACAGTCTGATCCCAGTAAGAACATGGGTCACAAAATGTTTGTTCAGCTGGCACAAAAAGAGTTCAGCAACTTCTAAGATTCATTTTATAATTTTATTTATTTTATGATATTTATTTCTGACACAGAAGTCTCTGTCTTGTAGGAAGAGAAAGCCAATCTAAATAAGACACCAGCCTGAACATTTCTGGCACACAGCTCCTGTGTACACTTCCCTTCCCAGGCCTTGCACAGCCGCTTTTTCTGAGAGCCACTGCTCTTTAGTAGTTTTTAAATCATGAAAATTGCTTTTGGAGTTCCAGTTCCAGACACTGATTTCCCAAATACAAGGCTTCTGAACTAGTTTTGTGTAGAACTAACTCTCAACCATGTTATGAGATTTATTCCCCAAGATCTTTCTGACATAAAGGGAATTTATTTCTAAAGGAATATGCTGCAGATTATGTATAGACAGAGACAACACAGCAACAAATGCAAATTAAACATTCAGAGGCATATTGCTGGCAGAGGTTTTGGGATTCTAATATAACTTTCGCTTCTAGCACTTTTAGACAGGAACAACAAACACCAAGCCAAAACTCATTGCTATTGATTGCAACAGGTTCAATAGTACTTGTAAAGCTGAATATCCCAGCATCTTTATAGTCTCCAAAATATTTAAAAGCCATGTGAATTCCAGTGATTACATAAAGCATTCTTTAAATTTGGAATCAAATTCATCTGGGCACTTATGCCTGAAGTATCTGATATAAATTCCCATTGAGCACAAGAAGCATTCCAGAGGAACTGGCTGTGTTGGCTTCATAATCTAACCATGAGCACTTTTGGAGAGCACTTTATTATTTCAGATATCACTTTTCTCAGTCACATATCTTTGGCTCACTTCAGCTACTCCTGCAACTCTGGTGGAGCTCAGACTGGCTCTGGAAGAGGTCTGCAATCCCAGCTGCAGCTGCCTCAGGCCTCACAGGCGTGTTTAACAAGAACCTCAGTGTTCTCTGAAGGTGCCCAGCCTCAAAGTCCTAAGGGACCATCCGTCACGCCTCCTAATCAGGGCTGTCACCTTCCATCTGATCTCAAGAAGGTCTCTAAAAGCCACTATTTGTTAGCCTTCCTGCAAAATACTCAGAAACCACATTGAATCCCAGACCTTGTTTCCTGCACTCAATTCCAAATTCAATTTCCCTTAGCTTTGCCCAGAGAGACACCTACAGAAACACAGCTGTTCCCAAGCTTTTTCATCCACAGCCTTTGGGAAAAAAGGCTCCCATTCTCTTACTATCACTTTTGGTAATCAGCTAATTGATTTTTAGGAGCAGTTCTTCTAATAGCTATCTGCTACCAATCTCTTCTAGGGCATCTGAGAAACCCAGTGTGCCTGAACAGTCCCATAATTTAATTACCTGCTTTCTGCAACACAGAGCCAAGCACAGGCAGAGGCAATATCACTGCTCTCTGTCCTCTGGCCACCCACAAAAAAACCCTGATCCATTGGAAGTGTTTGCAGCAGCACACCTATCCTTGCATCCATTCCGCCAGAAGACCTCATACGGCCAGAACAGTTTGTCAGTGATGTCAGTCTCCACACTGGTCAGGTTTTGCAAGGGGAAGTTTGCAGGGTTGACACAAAATTTGCCAACGTGCACCTTTGTAGCGGTGCAGGTGGCTGCAGCTACTCTTTGCCCTGAGGAGAACTCAGATAACCAGCTGTGGAGGCTAGCAACCCAAGCTTAGCATGTAACTTTCAGTCGTGGTGAGAACCCATGTTTTGTCTTTTGCATGTTTTCCCCTGATTGGTTAATATTTTGTCCTCTTGTTTTATGTATGAATTTACGTATAGTCATTTTCCTTCTTTAATATGTTTTAGTTCTAGAAAGTTCCTTGTTCCTTGACGCCCCATTGGATCCTTCCCTGAGTCCCTCCTATGTGTTGTTCCCATTGTTTCCCCTCCTGTCAATCCCACCTGCTTGTCTCTATCCCATGGGCTGAGATCCCTTTCCCCACCTATTCTGTACCCAGTATAAGACCCCGGACCTTGTCACCACTGGGCCTCTTTGTTCCTGCCTTTTCAGGGGAAGGAACCTGCGTGGAACACATATGGAGAGTCCCCTCGCTTTACTTCTTTGTCTTCGCCCACCTGCTTGCAAAACAGGGACAGGAAGATCCAGCCCCTTTTGGGTGAGGAGCTCTACCCCTTTTTCATTGTGTGTTGGGCACTGAGTGCTGCCTTCCAGAGGGGTTTCAGCGTTGACCTCTGGGCTTCTTTGTGTCGGCACATGAGGGGTAAACCCCCTTCTGCCAGCTCCCAGTGGCTGGAAACCCCTCCACACCTTCTCCTTGTGAGATAATGGGAAAACAAACACACGGAGCATCTCAGAGCCCGCAGTTGGGGATGCAGGTGAATGTTGGGGAAGTTATCTGGAAAAGTGGTTTTGAGGTAAAAAGCCCGTGGGAAGAAACTTGTTAGCTCTCAGTTTTCGTTTCTCTCAGTTGATATGTTCTTTGGTTTTTCTCCTTATCTCACCAGAACAGAGGTAACGGCACGGTCGTGCAGGGAAAGACAAGGAATTAACAGTTCTGAAAACGCTGAGATCATCATTCAGAACTGCAGAAAATTCTTCTGTGATATCTCAATCTTCAGCAAAAACTCATTATTGAGAACATAATTGCAAGCCAATTGCTAATCATCATCGAGACAGAATACAAAGAATGGGGTAAATCATTGTGGCCACTAAAGTAAGTTCGTGTGAACTATGCATTTCTTACAGATTTTCAGTGAACAAAATCCAGCCAGTATAAAAAGCTAAATAATCACTAAGTTATTAATAGTTTATGAAAATATTCTGTTTATGTAATGTTCTATTACTTTCAGCTGATGAATTTTTAAATGGAAAATATTTAATCGCCTCCCTGCCACAAATGCAGCTATTTTTTTTTGCCCAGAGGCAGGTTATCTCAAAGGATGTACATAGGCAGAGACTAACTCACATAGGCACATGCTCACTGGTTTCTCACAGAACCCTTTAGCTTTGGCCCCTTTCCTCTGTTGCTCTCAGTAAAAGTAGACTGCAGCCTCCAATCATTCCAATTTTTCCGTTTATGGCAAATACAAGCTTCCACATGTGCTCTCCAGTTATTTCATGGATCATCTTTGGCACTAAAAGGAGTTGAAGTAAACTCTTCAGTATGAACGGTGTGGTTGGGTTTGGTTTTCATGCTGAAAAACAACACACAGAGAAAAAGGTTCATGCACATATGAATACTGTAAGGTCTGATGGAGTAGTCAGGAATTTCAGAGATGAAGCTGCTCATCTTTAATGATTATAATGAAATATAATGAATATAATGAAAAATGGTCATTTTTATACAGCTGCTTTGACCACACCTTGGCCTTCAAGCTATTGATTTGTGCCCCAAAATCTGTGAATTTCTAACCCAAATATTTGGTCAGATTCTGTTTTCACGGCCCCTCTGACTCTGAAATCCCTGGGAGTCTCTGTGCCAGGATTTTTACAGCTAACAGCATTCCCGCTACTTAACTTGCATAACCTTCTCTGTCTTGTTTTATAATATACATTTAAAAGACCCAAAAAAGCCCCCATAATTTATGACAGTGTTGAGAACAGCTAGAACAGGAAAATGCTAACTACATTTCTGTTCTTGTTGGTGAGCAGAACTTAAGACGTTTATTCCTGCCTCTTAGACGAAAGTTGTTAAGAACCTTTCTAACTTTTTTAACGTACATGAATTTGAATTAATTTTATTTCTGATTCCTAGTGCACTTCTTCTGTTCAGGCTTTTTGTGGCAGAAGTGAACGAGCACTGGTGGAATCTAGTGGTGATGGAAGGCGTATTAACTGCAGTTGATACTAGAAATAGTACAGGAAGGCAAAGGCAGTGACAGATTTATGCCAGATGAAACAAGACAGTGCTTTGGTAATATATCTCAAGATATGTGCCATATGTATATGATAGCAGTTTATTTACCTCACTATGTTTTAATTTTCACATTTACATCATTCAATCTACCAGTTCAAGTTCAGTACTATGATCAGGCAGTAAAAATTCTGTGTTGGTAAATGGTAGAAAAAGGTTCTTCTGGATTTTAGAAAGCTGCTCTGCACTGACCAGACGTGCCAGCTTGTACCAAATAGTCAAAACATAGATTCATATACCACTGTAGGAATTCTCATTATATACTAGCTCACCAAAATGATTCTTTTTGTGCCTATCAATCACAAAATGAGAGCAGGAACTCTCTAGACCCAAAGAAAGAACATTTGACCAGTATGTTTGGATCATCTCAAGACCCCCAGAGCCAGTTTAATCTTTCCTGCAACTCAGTCCCACTGGCACACACCATCCTGTGTCACAGGAATCTGGATCTATCCAAATTGCATGTTTGATCAGGACTTCTGATTCTGGCAGGCATTTCTTTCTCCATGGTCCTCACTGAGCCTTCAGGTTCTCTGATGTCCTTTGACAGAAGAAAGAAAGGAAGAGAACTCTGGAAGTTGTAACAGAAAACAGGATGTAGCACCAAGATTTTAATGAATGAACATCCTGATGGGGGAAGAAATAAAAATTTTCTCTTCTTCAACAGAGAAGCTGCTGAACTCTGCCCTCCTGGAGCTGTTCCAGACTGTGAATGGCACAGTTAATACGTGATGTTTCCATTCAACTGCACATTACCTTCCAAAATGAGAATGGTCACACCATTGCTCAGAAAAATTAATGAGTGTAGCACACAGAACTTTCTCAGCAGCTACCAAGTTATTCAGGAACTTATTACTGAAAAAAAAATCAAGGCACTGCTGAATCTAATGATGTCAGTGATGAACCTTCCCAAAGTTAAAAGTACAGAAAGAGCACATGAGAAGGAAAAATTAAAAGAAAAAAGGAAGGAAATCAGGGATGCTCAGTGCTTGCTGACTTGTATTTAAAACACTACAAAATTATTTGACTACAACACAGCACTAACACCAGTACAGTCTTTAATTGACATGAATACAGATAATTATACAAATTTGCAATTGCCATAAATTGAATGGAAAAACAACCCCCTGATGCAGGAAGGAATTATAACTTGATTTATCAGGCTTAATTTAAATAAAAGTAGGAGTAGAGTTTAATGCTGCTGTGGAGTAATTCTCTTAAAAGCTCACAGAAAAATTATTCTGTAAAGAGATTGTGGAGTTTATGTGGGAGAGGAGTTGAATTAGGGAAGTCACTTGCAAACTTGCAGAAGAAAACCTGCAGAAGTGCACCAAATTGCTGCACTTCAAAAGAAGCATCTCAAATGCCGCTTCAGCTACACCATCCAGACTCATGATTCCAACTTACTCTGGAGATCTCAGTGGGATGCTGGAAGTACACAAGGACACAGATGCTCAGAGCATCTTTACATACATCTCTGTGTATTTTTAGAGGAAGTACTGAAAGCCGTAAGAGTTCATGGCACCATGTTGTTCTGTCTGCTTGGATCTCTGCTTATCAAACAGCACTAAAGTTTTTACTGGTTCTGCCATGAAAAAACATCAAATTCCTGCTAGCTGGAATACCATATCTAATGACTGGAATGATGACACAAAGTTCACCACTGCAAAATATATTTTATTACGTTCACACACTTCAAAATCCAAAAAGCAGAATCCACGTGCTTTTCATCTAAAAGTACTTTGAGTTGTTTTGATGGTGAGTTATTTTTCAAGGACTACCATAAACACACAATAATTACAGACATCTCTAAAAGTGCTGGAAGTACTACTCACCTGCACTTGCACACAATTTTTCAAGCAAAGACAAATGCAAAAGCAATCTCTGTATTAGAGTCAATGGGAAATCTGAAATCTGAACCTAGAGCAGGTAACCAGAAATTAGTTTTGAATCAACAGCTTATTTTAAAAAGCCAGAAGCTTACAAGTATTTAATGCTTTACACTGATTAAAAAAGAAAAGACAGTGGGAATCCACTGCACAAAATTCCAGCTTTAGCCACAAGGGAGTGAAGTGCAGTTGCCTGACAGTATTTCACAAAGGATTTGTCAAAAAAAAAAAAAAACCTAAAACAAAAAAAGCTTTCCCTTCCCTCCAAACAAACCTTTTCTCAAAAGATGCTAGCATGTTCTAATGAAATAAAATAGAATTTCAACCGTTACTATGACAGGACCATAACTCAAGGTAATACAGATAAATTGGATAAATTATATGAAATTAGTGATATGACATTCCTTGAAGATAATAACTAGTTGTGGAACTGTTTACATTTTATGCTCCAAAGTTGAGCTAAAATCTCATTCAGCTTAGAATTCTTGTCTCAATATAGCACCATTTACTTATGAAAAATCAAGATAAAAATATTTTGCTACTCCAATAGAAAATTACAGTTCAGTCATCTACAAGTGTTTCCAGCTAGAACTGACATTATGGAAGGTCACTTTATTTTACCTCCAAAGAAACTGTACAATTTGCATGTTTTAGGCTTATTTGTTGTTATTTCTGCAACAAGCTCTAGTTTTTCTCAGCAAGTCACAGGCTGAATAATCAATTTTTCTTCTTCTTCCACAAAAAGCACAAGGCCTGTCCTGATCTGGTTTCAATTCTGTTTAAATATTTGGATTTTCTCATCTGTGTTCAGTAGTGTCAACCTATAACTCTCTTGCCTTTTCCCAAAACCGTGAAGACCCAGCGCATACTCAGAAACTGTTGGGGTTTTTTTTTGGTGATGACTGAGGTATACAATGTAACACATGATAATCAAATGGAAAATCAAATAAAAAACCATAATTTACTCAGCAGTCTCTAAGGGATTGTAGCACTGGTAAGACACAGTGAGTGGAACGTACTGAAAGCTTCAGCATGTACAAATTTTCCCATTGTGACAAATGCTCTTTCTGCGCTTGATGATGATTCCACATTATATAAAGTCTTTTCATTTCCCCCATTTAAGTCTCTTTTATTCAACACTACAGAAGGAATTCTTTTCTGCTTGGTTTTCCGTCAGCCTGAGGGATTTTGGAAGATCATAACCACTGAGGTTATTAATCGGACAACATTATTTACAGACATGAAGACTGAACCGTTCCACTGCTGAAGCACAATTACTGGAAATCTGAAACAGTGTGATGGATTTCTATTGCACTGCACAGCCTCACTAAGTAATGCTTCTATGGAGATTGCTTCTTATCAAACCGTGGTGTAAAACTGTGGGTTTCCACTGTAGAATTGAATAATTGCACTCCAGAATCCACACACGGGGGGTCAGCAGCAACCCCGTGTCCAGCATCCAGTCATTTTTCTTCAAAGCTCAAAGTTTCTTTCACTGAAATGTCTAGAATTTTGGATCTTAAGCATTCATGTCTCACTTTATTTTTCATGTCATACTTTGAGCTTTGATTTGCTATTTCTGTCTTCAATGTATTACTTGGCTATATAAATCCAGGGAATAAAATTTATTCTCTAATATGAAGTTCCCTTGCTTCTGTATTTCTTCCTCATAACTACTTAAGGCTTCAGAGGTGGCAATACCAGAAACAAGTAATGATTGTTTCAAGTAGGGAATTAGGATCAGGAAGAGAGGAATTCCAAAGAAAGATGGATTTCAAAGCTCTGCAATTGAGTGGGAAGGCCAGCTCTGAATTTTCAGTGAAGACAGTGTCCCTTCTGTACCAACAACTGTCCTTTACTCCATGCACAGTAATACCATTAGTGGGGTACTTGGAACTTCTGGAAGGGTGACGGTGCATAAGTTTGTTAAAACTGGTTGGTTATAGAGCAGCACAGGGGTAAGAGCATCCCCTACAGATTATTACTCTCATTATCCTTCAGTGTTCATTCCAATTGTTTGCTCCTAGAGAAGACATTGGGCTGCACATGGACTCTAAGCAATTTTAATTGATGGCAGTGATTTTATGACTAACTGCAGTAAAACCAGTAATTTACATCAGTAGTTTAATAGTGCTGGTCTTATTCTAGTTTTGGAGAAAATGAGGTGTGACCACTGGATGTATTGAGCAGATCTGGCTACCAGGATCTTCATGGAAATCTTAGGCTCTGAATTAATCTGATGGCCCAGATTCAAACCAGGGTGAATTCAGAGGCTGTGGCAATCATCACGAAAACATCACTGGCACAAATGAAGCATGGAGAGTCCAAAAGTACAAAGATGAGGCCACAGTGTTTATAATGTGCATGCAGCCTTGACCTGGAGGGACCAAAATAGCATTGATCATCTGTAGCTTACAAAAAAGCTAGAATCACTAATTAGGAGAGAGTTGCTGAGCATATTTGAAGTAATAACCTGAAAGAGAATAGCCAATATGGATTTCAAAGGGAAAATTTTTCTGCACAAAGATGGTCATAAAAGGTTATGGAGCTGATTATGGCAGCCCATAGAAAAAATAAATTTGGGTCACATCGAAGGAAATATCCTATGGTGAGGACTAATTGCATTCATCTTTTATTTATACATGGAAACCTCATAAAACATTCCCTACCCCAGTGACATCCAAACACTTTCCAGACTGAGCTATATTTAGGACTCTGCTCTACTCCCTGGAGAGGGAGGTTCTGCCACGCTCTAGGATCTGGCTCACTAAAGATCCTGAAATTCTAAGAGCAAAGGGATGCACTGTCTGTTGTTATAAAAAATGTAAATTAGTGGAGTTTCACCTTACCTAACCCATCACATCTTTCTGTTGACTCTTGCCTGACAGAAAATAGCATTTTTTGGGCGGACACGGACTTTTTATCCTGGCTTCCCAAAAGCAGGGTCACATTTCAGAACCTGAATGTCTGCACATACTTGTGCAAATGCTGCTGCTGTGCTCCAAGCCATGACTTATCATCATCAATTACCAGCACGTTCCAGTTCCAGTGACTCCATCCTTGTGCATCCCAAGCAGGATTGGCAGGATTCCAGGCATTTCAATGTCATTCCCCCTCACAGACATTGGTTTAACCAGGTGCAGCCTCTGTTTCTGTCATGTTCTTTCAGCAGACCAGGTTTTTCTGCTTCCCCCCTGCAATGTGTCTGTTATTTGATCAGACCATTAATATCTTTCTCAATTTGTCATTTTACTAAGGATCGGTGTTACAGAAAATCATAGAAAAATTCTGTTCTTTTTCTCATTCCATACAACCAGTTATGAACAGGAAGGACTGTGGGAGCTGAAGCAATTCCACACTTAGAAAGAATATTAAGCACTAAAACTTGAAGACTTTTTCCAAACCATTTCAGAAAAAATGAGTTTTTATTTGCACACAAATGAATTTTTGAGTGATTTCATCAGAGCTGCTGTGTATTAATGATGGAACATTTAATTTTGGCATTTTGAAACCAAGGGCCTTGAGGGTTTTTTTTTTTAATGGAAATTTGAAACTGAATTTCATTACAATTAATGATTGAAAAAAAAAAAGAAAAAAAGAAAATGAAAAAACCTTTAAGTATGTCTTTGCTATGCTAATAAATTAATATGCACGAGCCTGCTGGTTGGCCCTCAGGCCACCTGGCATGGAATGGCTCATGTCACACTAATAAACTCTCTTCCCTGCCAAAACAGGCTGCATTCAGATGGCAGAATGGGAAGGCTCCTGACCAACACTGATGCCTGAGTCCTGCCTGGCTCCTGTTTGGGAAAGTGGCAGTGACGTCAGGCCAAAAGTGAGCAGGAGACCTTTTGAAGAGTGTGACAGTACACAAAATAATATTCTGATAAACACTGAAGTTCCTTGGTGCTGTTCAATTTACTAGAATCAACATATCCTGAATGCTTTTGAACTGAGAAATTGGTTCTTTGTAGATAAATACCTGTACCTTGCACACCAAGATCAGGTATTCTAGACATATTTAAGCACTGCTAACATGAAACAGAAGTTGCACAGGAATCAATGGCTCAATGGAGTTTGGGACTCTAGGGGTCTAAAAATTTCATTTTAAATGTCCTGTGTCATGAGGAAGGCTTGGAAAAGGGACAATGGCAACACAGAAGTCCTCCTACTTCACTTCCTCACGTAAGAGTTTTATTGTGGTGTTTTTTAAGGAAAAGAGGAAACAGTCAGTTAAGAGCACCAAAGTTGCTGTACCAATTCTGTTAGTTCAAATCATTGTGTCTTTTGAACAGCATCATAGACAAGGCATGAGGCTCTTTTCAACTAAGAGGGAAGTCCTAAAGTTGAGCTAAGCCTGGTTTTAAACTGTAGAAACATTTTCTTGCTCACTGAAGGTCAGGAAAATATTTTAGGCAGCATTTAGCCCTCTGTAAAACCTGCGAATGCTGCTTGTGCCTGCCCTAAGGAAGAAAGGCTGAATGGGACAGGAAGAGAATGCAATGCTGCTTCTTAATTTTGGCTGCCTATAAACCTAGCCAGGATCCAGCTGTAGACTTTCAACAGCAATGCACTGGGTTTTATGAGATATCATCACAACCCATGAAATGCTTCTTCACTTCTACCTTTGAAAAAAAAGTGCCTCTAAGATCTCCAAACTCTCACACAACACTTTAGATCTGATTCTATTACAACCACTTGCAACAGCAGATAAAACAGCTCATACAGATAAAACAGCAGGGCTGGAGCAAGACCATTCAACAAATTTCAGCCCCCTGATATTATTTAACTTCCAGATACATTTTACTCTCAACAATTAAATCTTGCTGTTTGTTTTAATTAAGCATTCTCTTTGCTCATTAAATGAGGTTAAAAAATTACTTCATCTAACAAAGCTCAGCACAGCAAAGGATTTTTCCCATGCTAACAGCCCTAATCTTCCATCTCTTTAGAAACTATTTTTGCTTTTCAGTTCTTTCTGGTGAGCTTTTCAAAAGCACCAACTTCAAAATCTTCCCTTCTGCTACCATCTTTCTGTGTATATTAAACACTGCATATACACAGTATGATCACCTCATTCACAAACTCTGAAATGTTTTGAAAGGTTTCAGTATCATAATTGGAGCCCCAAGAGCCTGCAGGATAAAGTCTACCTGTCCAAAGAATCTCCTAGCTCAATGTGGTGCATTCAGGATTTGGTGAATCGTCTTGATCCCAAGATCCTCATTCAGAAAGCAGGCAATTACTGCTGTGCTGTGTGGACCGCATCAAGGAATTAGGTGAATCAGGCACCTCTGTGTTAGAAGTTTCCTGGGAAACCTGCCAACAATCCCTTCCTGAAAGACTATTTCTTACCCAGTTCTTTCATTCTGACATGTCTTGTAATTGCTGTTCTGTGACCCTGTTCAGTTTTCTGCATCAACTGGGATGATAATATTACCATAACAACAAGCCTCTATCTAATGAGACCAATATTCAAAGGTTATTTCTTGTCTTGTGACAAATCATAGGCTGTCACTGCTTCCTTTTTCTGCAGTGACAGAATATTGGGACTGACTTCCAAGTTTTCTCATCTTGGGAAGTTTTCTGCTAACCCTAAAATGTCCTTAAAAGGCAGAACCCAATGCTCTGCTCCAGCAGAGAATAGAGGGGACTTCTGCTTGCCCTCGTGAAAAGATCAACTGCAAGTCATTATGATAAAGAGCCGAACAACAGAACCAACAGATTAAGCCAAGTGAAGCCTTATTTACTCCAGAATAACTTACAGCCTTGTCAACACTAGATAGCAGAGACTATAGAGATCTGCCGTAACAAACCATGGGCCTTCCCAGCCAAAGCCCTGATGCATTTCGTGCTCTGCTATCTGACTTTGATGCACACAGAGACTTGTGAAAGGCAGTGAGAGGTCAGAATGAGCTGGTGTGCCAAAATCATAAGAAAGCCAGTGTGCAAACTGAGATTTAAATGTAAATTCCTTGGGTTTGTAGTGGTTCCTGTCTCCTGCAGCCTGCCTCTGTCTGCTGGAAAGGATGTGCCTGCTGCATGGGGCACAGAGCTCACAGCTGGTGACAAGGGAAGAGATTTCAGATTTATTAGCTGTCTTGCTAGATATGTCAGTATACTGGTGGTGATCTGACTGATAGGATTGTGCCTGAGAGAAGGGCTCCAGAGAAAATTGGGATTTGGGCTGTTCACATTCCAGTCTCCCAGCACTCTCCAAACTCAATTCAATGTTTGAATCTTTACACACTCCACACTCCAGAAGAACCAACCTGAGTGGCAGCTGCTGCATTCATTTACTTCAATAGCAGCAAAGCTGAGAAGGGATGCAAAATAACAAAAGACAAGTAAAAAATTGTGCAAATGGTGCCATCACAGAAAAAGAAAGAAAAGAAACTTCATATAGCTCAATTTCATCTCCACTTATATTGAAGTGAGGGCTCCTAAAAGAGACACACAAAAATATCTGGAGAAGGATGGAAGCGGCTTACTGAAAGAGGATTTGTAAATAGCAGGAGAGCAATTTTGGCTTGGTTGTCTCAATCTTTAATCATAAAGCAGATTTTTTTTTTTTTTAA